>NW_026899316.1:0-600000 GCF_033153095.1 Gastrolobium bilobum | reverse complement strand
TTTTATGTTAAAATATCATACAAAAAGGTTATGTAAATTTACCCTCCCCGCACTCCGGATTAGTCTCATAGCCGGCTCAAAGAGTCGAAGCTCATGAGGATACCGGAGGGAGCCAACTCATCTCAAAGAGATAATTAGAGTTAGGTAACTCCAAAAAAAAAAAAAAAAGTTATGTAAATTTTTTGTGTCTATTTCTTTGTTTATTAACGTTGATTGAATTTCACCAAAAAAATAAAAACAAAAATGTTATATGAAAGGATCTATTCCCAACTTTGCGCGTCTCATCTCTTTCTTTTAGGGTGGCTTTCACCGCACCATCAAATTTTGTTTGGATTAGACCATATTTTCCTATTCTACAACAAAATTAATTTAATTATTAAGGGAGGGGGCTACTAGGAATGCAGAGATAACCTTTTTTTTAGTATAGCTGGCATGCACTACCTCATCATTGTAAATTGTTTTATTATAATATTTTTAGAGATTAGTATTTTTTTTTAAATCCCCATTTAGTTATTTTGTCCAAATCAAAATCTCTCTCAATTTCAGAGCTTTTATCATAAAATTTGCAGAGATTTCGTAGGACACTAAACTTATATATAATTCACAGAATAAATTGATGCATAGTATCATTGTTAATAATAAAAAAAAAAGTCGAGACTAACACGATTCCTGATTACTTTTTTTAATCATAAAAATAACACTAGATGTAGATTTTTTTTTTTTTTTTTCTTTCAGGAAAGGGTTTAGTTAACGTTTGTCTTAAGAAAAAGTCCATATATCTACAAAGCAGTGGATTTAGTAATTTTTATCGTTCTAAATTTAATTTAATAACAATTTTTTTTTTGGTAACATTAATTTAATAACAATTTATTTAAGTATGATATATATATATAAGAGAAATGATTTTTGACTTCAGTGTAAGATTAAAAGTTTTACTTTTTATCTCAATTGTTAATTTTTGTTTATCTGAAAACTGTAATTTATTAACATTTATAATTAATTAATGGGTATAACTTAATTAATGAACATAATAATAATTGAATTGTGCTTTTAAGAAAGGATAAAATTTTGAATATTATAAATATCACTTGTGAATATAGCTTAAACGTCTTCTGTATAGATTAGTTGGTAAATATAGGTTGAACGTATTTTTCTATATCTTTTGAGAAGGTTTTGATGAGAAAGAGGTGTGGGTCCCTTGAAAAAATAAAGATAAAAAAAAATTAAAAGTGTGAGTCTCACTTGTGTCTATCTCTCTTAAAAAGACCAAAATTTGTATTCTTTAGGAGAAGAACACACACTTTTCCAATATATATTTTATGTCTATCTTTTTTTTATGTATACTCTACTTACTTATCTTCAAAATCATTATATCATAATTTCTACTAATCTTCACCCTTTCTGTTTCCTTTTAAGATTCTGATTTAACACCGATAAAAAAAATTTAGGTAGAGTAGACAAGTAAAAAGTAGGCATAATGTCATATTCCTATGTATATATGATTTAATATTTCCATATTGTAGGAGACAAAAATTATTTTTTACACACACATAATAATATGTGATATTCATATTTTTTTCTCTTTTCTTCTCTCTATACTTTTACATATATGCATAAGAAATATTATACCCATATTTTATCTTTTACAACATAAGAAACATTATACCCATATATATATATGGGTTTTATTAGTGTTATGTAACATAATATAATTGTTGTTTCCAACTCTCACATCAAAAGGGAGAGAGAAAGTAGAATGATGAAAGAGAAAGAAAAATATGTGGACCCCACCTCTTTAATGTGTGTGTAGGAAAGTAAAATTATATTATGTTAAATAATAAACATAAAACCCAATATATATATATATATATATATATATATATATATATAAATAAATGCTATTAAACGAGTCGTATTATTTTATTTTATATTTTATGTTTAGAAGGTGATACTCAATACTTCAAATACTGATAGAATATTACAAAACGGACGTTATAAAACTTTTGCAAGTCATGTAAAATAGCACGTGTTGCGGGTTATACACTGATATAGAATATGAGATATGACACGATATGATATTCTGACATGTTAATTTTTAAAAATGTTAGATTTTGATACGTTATGACACATTTTGATATTAAATAATATTTTTAATTTATGTAGTGTATATTATATTTAATATTCAATAATTTAACAAAAAAATAAACTAAATTTATAATACTCATTAGTTTTGCAAAGAAACATTAGATGTCTTAAATATTAATATTAAATTCAATAAAATGGTAATTATAATCTAACGAATCCAATAGTTGGAACTAAAAATGTAATGTAACATTTGAACTCTTTTTTGAGTCTCTGTAACGCGTGTTGAAGTGTTGAATCAGAAAATGTCGAAAAGTGTACAAGTCAGAACTTTTGAAATGTCAATGCATTATAAGCTACTTGATATGCCAAATTTCATTTTCATGATAATTAAGTTCCATTTATAGAAGCGAGAAAAGAAAATTGTGATTCACTGTTTCTGTATTTCCTGTGGATGATGTTTTTCTTGTTGATTCTAATTGAAAATGTGTTTTTAGCAATATAATGTACGCAAAATAATGATGTAATTTTAAATAAAGTCACATGAATTCTGCACAAAAGTTTTGTAAGGAAAAAATAAATAAAGTATTTCACTGATATTTTCTTTTGTATTTACTCATTTTTTTCTTGTCTATTTTTTAATACTTCACAAAGTAGTATGATTTTTGTGCTCGAATAATTTATGGGCAATAGTTGTAGGAGCCAGGAGAAAAGTTTGCCACCTGCGAGAAAAAAATCATATTTAAAAAAAAATGCTAAACAATTTTTGATGTATTTATAACATGATAATACTCTTCTCCAACAACATAATAAAAATATTTCACATAATTTATCTATGTATTTGAAAATACAATTTTTAAATGATTACTTATTTAATAATTGTTTGAAAAATAATATAAACAAATAAAAATTAAAAACATCTTATCATTGTGTACTTTTATATATTTGCTAATTCAAGTTACCAAAAGAAATAAAAGTTAACTTAGGTAATTTTGATTTTGGGGCGTTTGATAGAAGGTAATTTTTTACACCCAGTGATATGATTTTAAAGAATATGGTGGGAATGTAAATTTTTCAAAAATGTTATCAAAAAATTATTTAGTAGATCAAAATATTATCGAAAATATTGACTCAAAATTACTGAGTCTATGTTTTCTTAATTGTCAAATATTACTAGAAATGTGAGATAATTTTACAAAATTACCCTTTATAATTCAAAAAATTTGCAATTTAAAATAAAAATAAAAATTTTGCACAATCATCCAACACTGACGGGATGCTATCAAAAGTGTTCATCTTGAATTTCTCTCCTTCCAACGTTTCATCTTGAACTTCATCGTGAAAGAGAAACAGTGAAAATACATGGGAGATAGTTGTCGGGATGCTTCCGGTATTGAAAAGTACAAATTAATCTTCTCTGCATTGATATTTCATAGTAAAATTTTGTTTCGTGAGATTGCTCTGGATGTATACAGGATATGGCAGCATTCAGAAAACGTGATATTGATTAGGTGGAATCAGAGGGGTGTGTCTAGAGTTCCATAGGAAGCTAAAGGGGAATTTCAGGGTACTTCGTAGTATAAATTGGACAAAAATGGAAATATTTATGAATACAAAGTCGATAATTTAGCGTTCAATTTTTTAAAGAGCATAATATCATTTTTTCATAACTTGATCTCAAAAGTTTTTCCTCATGAAAAAGATTTTTGTAAAGAATCTTGGGATACACCACCCTAAAAGCTAGTTCAAGGGGTGGGACGTGGGAGTGCCAAACCTTATAAATTCCACATTAGTTGCACATACAACCAATGTGAGACTATATATCTCAACACGCTCCCTCACACAAGAGCCCATTAGGCTTGAAGAGTGGACAATGCAACAGACCCAGCCTACCTGTGCTAAGAAACGCCACAAGAGAAAGTGGGGGGCGGCGAAGCTCTGATACCATGTAAAGAACCTTGAGACACACCACCCCAAAAAGCCCAAGGGATGGGGGGCGGCGAAGCTCAAGGGATGGGAGTGCCCAAAGCCTTATAAACTCCACATTAGTTGCACATACAACCAATGTGGGACTATATATCTCAACAATTTTGGCCTAAGAAAGTGAAGAAAACGAAAGGAAAATGTAGAAAGATACGAAGAGATAAAGAGAGCAACAAAGAAGAGAGCACAGACATTATTGTCCGAAAAAGTAGTTAATATTTTCCCACCATATAGAATACCACCTGTGGGTGGTATTTTTCGCTGGAAATTTTATTCACATTTTAAAATTCCGAAAAAGCAAGAAATTCAGAAAATTTTTCCCACTCCCTTATACCAAACTTGAGTATCTCATTCTCAACCTAAATTTTTTGGGACTTTAAATTTTATCCCTCGATCAAGCACTCTTAGAAAATTTCACTTTTACAGCAAGTGTCACAAATTTTTGCAGCGTGTCACTTAACCTGGCCTTTTCCTTTTAAAGCAACTTTCCTTGTTATTATTATTATTATTCATTTTTCTGGTTGAACTTCAAAATCAAATGCAATGCGGGTCCACAAAATCCTCATAAAAGTAAATAAAGACCTTACAACCACACGTACCAGGATAAAATCCACCTAGAACAAGTTCATTCATCGAACTTCCTAACCCAATTCTTTTCCAAGAAAACCAGTTTTTCTAGTAGAAACAGCCAATGCAGGAGATAAGGTAGTATATCTCATTTCATCTTATTTTAATTTTCAATCCATGTTCCATAAAAAACCAAATTGCCTCGGTAACGAAGCTCTCGCTAGTTCTTTATCTTAATTCTGGCATCTCATTGCTAAGTTTTGTTTGCTTTTAATTATTAAAAATCTTATTTATTATATATCAATTTGATGAAGAAAGTGGTCCTGACTCCTGAGTGCTCCTCTTTAACAAACATGTTTTGGAGAGCCCCAAATCCTCAAAAACCATATCATTATCGTTATGGCATCACACTCCGACTCCTCACTGTCATATCATTCATTCAAATCCCACTCATACACACATGTAAAATGTAAACAAACAAAAACCCCTCTCCTCTCATTTTCATAGATATTTTTGAAGAAATATTATTCTCCTTTCACATAAGATAACTTCTCTCATGCTCTCTCACTTCAATTTTTTACTCCACACTTTTTTTTTGTAATGGTGGAACCCACCTATTTTCTCTCTACAACATAAGATAATTATCTTATGTGAAATAAAAATAATAGAGCCCTATTTTAGTTCCAAAATCTCTATACAAATATATTAGATGCTCTCATTTGTTAAAGCATTGAATAATGGAGAGTCCACTCACTAATCCAATATTTCATTGTGGACTTAGTGAGTGACACTCCCTAATGATCTCATCACACATGAGTCATCAACCCACATTCCCACATATCCAACAAATATGCCTTGTATTAAGTTAAAAGATAATATTCCCCTTGCATCAAGATATGGAAAAAAAATTCTCCACATTCTCTCCTACTTTCCATACTTGTTTGTCACGTACGCCACATGGGAGAACTTACATTATAAATAGCATGGTAAATGAACCAAACTCTCTTCATTCTATTAAAGCATAAAAGGGAAATTCATCAATCACCCCTTTTTAGTAGCTGCTAAACACACAGCAACCAAGTTAAAAAAGAGAAAGAAAAAAATAATAACAGAACATTGAAGAGAGAATAAGAGAGAGAGAGAGATTGAACACACTCTCTCTTTCTGTCTCTTTGTTCTACATTGTTATAGTTATAGCTGCCAAAAGGGTTGCTCATCATCTTTGTCGGTCTACGTATCGGTGAATATCCAAAGGTTGTAGCTTGTGTAGCAGCTACACATAATCTTGATCACAAGCGATTTCAGAAAACAACCCAGGTTAGTTTTTTTTATCTTCTTACAGATTTTTGATTTCTAGCTTAACTCTTTGTCCCTTTCTGTTCTTGGATTACATGACACAACTCATAGGAACTGCAAGGTCTTTATCTATATATATATATATATCTCTCTCTCTCTCTCTCTCTCTGCTTCTTCTTCGTGTTCCGTGTTGGTGAAAATAACTTTGTTTTTATGTGCAATGTGTCTGCAGAATCTAACTCCAGATGGTGAAATGCCCTTGCTTGCACGCTTTGATGATCTCACTCGCTTAGCTTCTCTTCTTCTTATTTCTAACCGACTCACTTGTTCTGAATCAGCGTTTTCATCTGCACAACTTTCTCAGCAATGGACTTCAATGAAATCTCAGCTCCAATGTTGTTTTCTTCAGGATCGTTGAATACCCTTTTGAGTTCGATCCTTGGATTGCCCGTGTTGGAACTGGTGGCAATCTGTGCCAACTTGACTCTGCTTCTTCTGTTTCTCTTTATTTTCTCGGCCAGGAAGATACTTGTGTGTCTGTGGGGAAGAGTTCGATTCGGTAAGGACAATACTGAAGACAATGCCACCTCAATTCGTGCTAATGTTGATGGTGGAATACATGACGTTCGAATAGGTACATGGTTTAAGTTGTCAGTGTTGTCTTGTTTCTATGTTCTGTTGGTGCAAGTTTTGGTGTTGGGGTTTGATGGGGTTGCTTTGATTACCGGAGGGACTAAAGGGAAGCCTGTGGATTTGTCTCTTCTTTCTGTGCCACTTGCACAGGGTTTAACTTGGGTTGTATTAAGCTTCTCGGCTTTGCATTGCAAATTCAAGGTTTCTGACAAGTTTCCAATTTTGTTGAGAGTTTCTTGGTTTTTGTTATTTGTTATTTGTTTGTGTACTTTATATGTTGATGGGAGAGGGTTTTGGATGGAAGGTTCCAAGCACCTACGTTCTCACGTTGTGGCTAATGTTGCTGTTACCCCTGCTCTTGCCTTCTTGTGTATTGCTGCAATTAGGGGTGTTACTGGTATACAAGTTTGTAGGAACTCTGAGGATCAACAGCCATTACTTGTTGAAGAAGAACCGGGGTGTCTCAAGGTTACTCCTTATAGTGATGCTGGAGTTTTTAGCTTGGTCACTCTGTCTTGGCTGAACCCAATTCTTTCCATTGGTGCAAAGAGACCACTTGAGCTTAAGGACATTCCCCTTGTTGCACCAAAAGATCGAGCCAAGACCAATTATAAGGTTTTGAATTCAAATTGGGAGAGGTTGAAGGCTGAAAACCCTTCTATTCAGCCTTCATTAGCTAGGGCAATTCTCCAGTCATTCTGGAAGGAGGCAGCTTGTAATGCCATCTTTGCTGGCGTCACTACTCTTGTCTCATATGTGGGTCCATACATGATAAGTTACTTCGTTGATTACTTGGTTGGTAAAGAGACTTTCCCTCATGAAGGGTATGTCCTTGCAGGGATATTCTTTGTTGCAAAGCTTGTGGAGACCTTGACAACTAGGCAGTGGTATCTAGGAGTGGACATCTTGGGTATGCATGTTAGGTCAGCTCTAACAGCAATGGTATATCATAAGGGTCTCAGATTATCAAGCATGGCCAAGCAAAATCACACAAGTGGGGAGATTGTTAACTACATGGCTGTTGATGTTCAGAGGGTTGGGGACTACTCTTGGTATTTTCATGACATGTGGATGCTCCCTCTGCAGATTGTCCTTGCCCTTGCAATTTTGTATAAGAATGTTGGAATTGCTTCCATTGCAACACTGATTGCTACAATCATTTCCATTGTTGCCACTGTTCCTGTGGCTAGGATCCAGGAAGATTATCAAGACAAATTAATGGCTGCTAAGGATGAAAGAATGAGAAAAACATCCGAGTGCCTGAGGAATATGAGGACTCTCAAGCTGCAAGCTTGGGAGGACAGATATCGAATAAAATTGGAGGAGATGCGTGGAATAGAGTTCAAGTGGCTTCGGAAAGCCCTCTATTCTCAGGCTTTCATAACTTTCATATTCTGGAGCTCCCCTATATTTGTTTCAGCAGTCACTTTTGCTACTTCCATATTGTTGGGTGGTCAACTGACTGCAGGTGGTGTACTTTCTGCTTTAGCTACTTTCAGGATCCTCCAAGAACCTTTGAGAAATTTCCCGGACTTGGTGTCAACAATGGCTCAGACAAAGGTTTCTCTTGATCGAATATCTGATTTCTTGCTGCAAGAAGAATTACAGGAAGATGCAACTATTGTTTTGCCACAAGGCATTTCTAACATTGCTGTAGAAATTAAGGATGGTGTCTTCTGTTGGGACCCTTCTTTATCTTCTAGGCTTACTCTATCAGGGATACATGTCAAAGTTGAAAAAGGGATGCGTGTGGCTGTTTGCGGTATGGTTGGTTCAGGGAAATCAAGTTTTCTTTCTTGCATCCTTGGAGAGATTCCTAAGCTTTCTGGTGAAGTATGTTGGTGTACTTAAGCTATTAACTCCATATTTAGTATTTTTATAGCTGTCTATTGGCATTTTCAATTATATTTTGATTTGTAACAGTTTTTACAAGATGCATTGGATTATTTTGCAGGTAAGAGTATGTGGCTCTGCTGCATATGTCTCCCAGTCCGCATGGATACAATCAGGAACTATAGAAGAAAATATCCTCTTCGGAAGCCGAATGGACAAAGCAAAGTACAAGAATGTTCTTCATGCTTGTTCACTGAAAAAGGACCTAGAACATTTCTCACATGGTGATCAGACAATTATTGGTGATAGAGGTATAAACCTGAGTGGTGGACAGAGGCAGCGGGTTCAGCTAGCCCGAGCACTCTATCAAGATGCTGATATTTATCTGCTTGATGATCCCTTCAGTGCAGTTGATGCCCACACTGGATCAGAATTGTTTAGGGTTAGTTTTCCTTAGCATATAGTTGATGTTACTGTTTAAATGGATTGGATTTGGCTTAATCTATGACATGGAACTGCAGGAGTATATATTGACAGCACTAGCAGATAAAACAGTCATTTTTGTGACCCATCAAGTTGAATTTCTTCCTGCTGCTGATTTGATACTGGTATGGCTGTAAGGGTTTTTCTTGCACATTCATGCATTTATGCAATATGAGGCCAAGTTAATGATTGATTACATTTCATTTCACATTTGAGAATTGTATATTCCCTACATGATACATGATCCAGGGTTTCAGATGCCCTCTGTTATTTCAATGTAATGTTTCTCTCCTCATATCATGTTCGCTTTATTAGTTCTTTCTTTTTATATTACGTACCGTCTGCCTTTAGGTTCATTAGGTGTATCAAGTTTCAAGATCATACTTGTGCAATAAGTTTATGATTTGAATTATTTTTATTGATATTTTACATCATATTCAATATGAAAACAAAGTAGATTTTTACAATTATATTACTACCTGACAGATACAATGAGGAAACATTTAGAAAACAACACAGACGAGTCAGTTTAAAGGTTCATTATATGAAACTAAAGCTCCTATAAGCATATCAACATGGGATGTTGCCAGCTGTTAAAATAAATCATCAAGGAAAATTGATGATATCCTTGTCAAAATATCAATTATTTATCTTTGTCTGTAAAGATATTTAATTCTTCCACGGACTAGGAAAATCCTTTTCACTTGTTTCATGTTATATGGTTTTTTTTTTACAAAGTTTTTTAAGTTCTGAAAGAATTTAAGAGTATTATCATGCACTTGATATGATACCCAAGAAAGATGCTTTTAGATACCTGGGTTCATTCTGTAAAAAGGCGGAGAGATTGATGAGGATATAAGTCATAGAATTAGAGCAGGGGGGATGAAATGGTGTAGTACTTCTGGGTTTTTGTGTGACTGCAAAATTTCCCTTAAGCTAAAAGGAAAATTCTATAGAATAACAGTAAGACCTACAATGTTATATGGAGTTGAATGTTGGCCAGTACATAGACAACATGAACATAAAATGGGAGTAGCAAAGATGAGGATGTTAAGGTGGATTTGTGGTTATACGAGGATGGATAGGATAAGAAATGAAGAAATTCGATGTAAGGTAAGAGTACTACCGGTGGCTGAAAAGATGAGAGAACATAGATTGAGGTGGTTTGGGAACGTAATGAGAAGGCCCCTGGATGCTCTCATAAGAACAAAAGTTTGTTACCAAGAGCTCGACACAAAGAAAGGTAGAGGTAGACCGAAACTTACTTGGGGGAAGATAGTAAAACAAGACTTAATGGAGTGGGATATAGATTGACGGACAGTGTGCCTTAGGACGGAATGGAGAAAAACTATTAGCATGGTGGAGGATTAGACCCGTTGTTATTCTTATGTTCCAGATGGTCCATTTTTAGTCCTTTTTCTCTTCATCTCCTCCCTCTTCTTCTTTTCCCCTTCTTTTCCTTTATCTCTTTTCCCCTTTCCCCATCTTCTTCTTCCTCTTTTTATTTTTTTATTTTCATTTTCATTTTTTTATTTTTATTTTTTTCCTCCCCTTTTATTTTTACTTTCATATATATATATATATATATATATTTTTATTTTTTATTTTTACCTTTCGTACCTTTTATTTGGGTTCATCTACCACCGACCCCAATTAGTTTTGAATAAAGGTATTGTTGATGTTGATATGAAGTGAAGATGATTTTCTCTAATTTATTTCCATTTCTGAAGGTTCTTAAAGAAGGCTGCATCATACAGGCAGGAAAGTATGATGATCTTTTAGGAGCAGGAACAGATTTTAAAACTCTAGTTTCAGCTCACCATGAAGCCATAGAGGCTATGGATATCCCTTCTCACTCCTCTGAAGATTCGGATGAAAATTTATCCTTGGATGCACCTGTTATGACCAGTAAGAAATCCATTTGTTCTGCAAACGATATTGACAGTTTGGCAAAGGAAGTGCAAGATGGATCATCGGGTTCAGATAAAAAAGCAATTAAGGATAAGAAGAAAGCAAAAAGATCAAGAAAAAAACAGCTTGTTCAGGAAGAGGAGAGGGTTAGAGGTAGAGTCAGCATGAAGGTGTATTTGTCATACATGGCAGCAGCATATAAAGGCTTATTGATTCCACTCATAATAATTGCACAGGCATTATTTCAGTTCCTTCAGATTGCTAGTAATTGGTGGATGGCTTGGGCTAACCCTCAAACAGAAGGAGACCAGCCCAAAGTAACTCCCATGGTTCTTCTTCTTGTTTACATGGCCCTTGCTTTTGGCAGTTCATGGTTTATATTTGTAAGGGCTGCTCTGGTGGCTACATTTGGTCTTGCAGCTGCACAGAAGCTATTTTTCAAGATGCTTAGAAGTGTTTTCAATGCACCAATGTCTTTCTTTGACTCTACACCAGCTGGAAGGATCTTGAATCGGGTAAGTTTTCTTCTTCTTTTATTTGTTATTTTTATTCACCTGTCTCTCCCTGCATGGTGTAGATAATAATAATGTGTCATCTGTATCCCACCAGGTATCAGTTGACCAAAGTGTTGTGGATCTTGACATTCCTTTTAGACTTGGTGGGTTTGCTTCAACAACTATACAGCTTATTGGTATTGTTAGTGTAATGACAGAAGTTACATGGCAAGTTTTGCTCTTAGTTGTCCCAATGGCCGTTGCTTGTTTGTGGATGCAGGTAATTAGAGATCTTCCTGCTTAAAATCTTTCAAACTACTTTTCAAAAATACTTATGCAAGAAAAAACTGTTGTGAAAAAAGGAGAGAATTTTATTCAAGAGGGAAACATTGATAAAGGACTAGTAATCTTCCAATCACATTTCATTTTTGTTTTGATGTTTGCCTATCACCCTGTGTTTTGATTTCTTGAATTGTTCTAATCATCAACCAATTCCATGGCAGAAATACTACATGGCTTCCTCAAGAGAACTGGTCCGTATTGTAAGTATCCAGAAGTCTCCAATTATACATCTTTTTGGTGAATCAATTGCTGGAGCTTCCACCATCAGAGGTTTTGGACAAGAAAAAAGGTTCATGAAGCGGAACCTCTATCTTCTTGATTGTTATGCACGACCATTCTTCTGCAGTCTTGCTGCTATTGAGTGGCTCTGCCTGCGGATGGAGTTATTGTCAACCTTTGTATTTGCTTTCTGCATGGTGTTACTTGTGAGCTTTCCCCATGGAAGTATAGACCCAAGTAAGTACTTAGTTTTGATAACTTGTTTCATCTCCTTATATTCAAAATGTGATGTGTCTTATCCCGGAGGTTTAAGTTATATAGTTCTATTAGAAGTTAGTTTCACTTTCACAAGTGATGGTTGGTCATGATTCAGGATGCAATAATGAAACAATATTCTGTTGCTTATCGCTATTACATTTTCTGTATAGGCATGGCTGGACTTGCTGTGACATATGGCCTGAATTTAAATGCACGCCTATCGCGGTGGATACTTAGCTTTTGCAAACTTGAAAATAAAATAATATCTATCGAAAGAATTTATCAGTACAGCCAAATTCCTAGTGAGGCACCAGCAATTATTGAAGATTCTCGCCCTCCATCCTCATGGCCTGAAAATGGGACAATCAGAATAATTGATTTGAAGGTACCAAGCTCAGTTGCACATTTATGTATTTTTTATTTATTTTTTCATATATTGATTGTTTATATCTTTTTAGAGGTGGAATAATTTAGGATGTTGCTTGGTGTACAACATTTAGTATCTAATCCAAGCTGTTGGCCATGTTACATGCATTAAAATATCCTTATTATAACTTTTCTAGATACTGCACCTCTACTTCTCTCACCTTTACTCTATCTCTCTTGAAGGTCCGTTACAAGGAGAATCTTCCTTTGGTGCTTCATGGAGTATCCTGCACATTTCCTGGTGGGAAGAACATTGGAATAGTTGGACGTACTGGTAGCGGCAAATCTACCTTGATTCAAGCATTATTCCGATTGGTCGAACCATCAAGTGGGAGTATCCTTATAGACAACATTAATATTTCAGAGATTGGCCTTCATGACCTACGAAGCCATCTCAGTATCATACCACAAGATCCAACCTTATTTGAAGGGACCATTCGAGGCAATCTTGATCCTCTTGAGGAGCACTCAGATAAAGAGATTTGGGAGGTTAGTTTTACTTGCATAGCTCCATGTATTTTATTACACAGTTTGTGTTATCTTTAAGAGAAATGCCTATGAAGTTTACTTATATATATGGATGTTAGAAAAAGAAAAATCCTATTATCTTCAGGTCTTCCATGCTTTATAGTGACTGTAACACCCCGTTCTAGAACCGGTTTGTTAACATCGCATTATGATATTAAGTGCAGTTACAATCACATTGGCTCAATTAAAAATCCGGATAAATTTTTCTTTTTAAAACGACGCCGAATTTAAAATATCCAATTGCGTGATCATAACCATATTACTTTGCGGAATCAGATAAACCAAGCTTAACATCATGTTCTTATTCCATTTTTAAACCATTAATTTACTTCTTATTTATTTCCCAACTTCTACTATATTGTAGATCTCTTCGTTAGCTACTCGTGGTTTCAAACCGCTCCTCATTTGGAGCTCTGTAGCTCAAGTTATGACAATTTTACTAACTCAGGTGTATGCTGAAAAACTACGCGGGCAGGGCACTTAAGCGCGCTCACAGACAGAGGGAATTTACATTTTTTAGCCACCAAGGGCGCTTAAACTCGCTCCAGGGCGCTTAAGCCCCCATTTTGGGCGCTAAAGCCCCAGGCGACAGAGAGCTTTTGGTCTTCACAGGTGCATCAGGGCGCTTAAGCCCCCTCATGGGCGCTTAAGCCTCCTGAGCAGGCTTAAGCCTATCAGAGCCTGGCCCTGGACCGGTGTGTACAGCGGGGACGCTGTATTCCCAGTGGAGGAGGATGTAATGTCCCACATCAGTTGGAGAGGGGAACGAAGCATGCCTTATAAGGGTGTGGATACCTCTTCTAGTGTGAGGCCTTTTGTGGGGTGTCCCAAGAAACAAAACCGTGAGCTCGACGGTGCTTGTGCGCGGGGCAAAGCGGACAATATCATGCTACAGGGTTTGGGGCTGTTACAGTGACAGCCAAATTTATTATTATCTTTTAATAGAAAAGGAAATATTGATAATAAGGCAGGAAGAAAGAACAAGAAAGAGGTCTAGATATCTAAACATGGAGAACAAACAGATTGCATATACTAAAAAGGGGTGGAAAAAAGAAAAATGAGAACATGAAGTCAATATAAAGAAAAGTCTCTAATACAATAGAAGGAACCTATGCAATAAACTTCCTCTAACGTCTCCACCAAAAACAAACCAAGCATAGATTCCACTATCATCGTTTTAACAAACTTCCTCCAAATATGTAACTTGCCCAAATGAAGGGAAAAAACCCACCAACCCTCCATCTGAGCTAAATTGGGTGTTCAAAAATTACTTGGAACTAATTAAAAGTGGGTTGAAAGATTGTTTGTTTACACTGATAGATCGTACTTTGTGTTTAGATGCCTACTTTCCAACTCCAATAAACACAACAAATGGGTGGGCCTCTTTGTATCTTTGCTCCTAAGCATGAACTCATAGTATATGAAAACAGACCTATAGTCCTCGGTTTTTGAAAATTATGGCTATTCGAATAAAAGGTTGTACACTAAGTGATTGTTGGGTTTTAATTTTACACAGGCACTAGATAAGTCTCAGCTTGGAGAGATTATACGTAATAAAAGACAAAAGCTTGATACACCAGGTAGGCAACCAGAATTTTTTGGAAAATACACAGTATCTTTCCTTCCCCATCCCTTAACCAGAATTTTTTGGAAAATACACAGTATCTTTCCTTCCCCATCCCTTAATAAAAAGAAAAGTGTTTGAAGTCACAAGTAGCTATCTTAACACGTATTTGCAAACCTACAGTTCATGAAAATGGAGATAACTGGAGCGTAGGACAGCGGCAACTTGTTTCTCTGGGCCGAGCTCTACTGAAGCAGTCAAAAATACTTGTACTTGATGAAGCAACGGCATCAGTTGATGCTGCCACTGATAATCTTATCCAGAAAATTATTAGAGAGGAGTTCAAAGACTGCACTGTGTGCACCATTGCACATCGTATTCCTACTGTCATTGACAGTGATCTAGTTCTAGTCCTCAGTGATGGTGTGTATAGCAACACTTCTGTCCTTTTTTTTATTTTTTTTCTCCTTTTATACATCCACAGGCTTTGCATAATGGTTCACTAGTTTGTGGTTCTGAAGTTTATGTTTTATACTTTTGCAGGTCGAGTTGCAGAGTTTGACACTCCTTCAAGACTATTAGAGGATAAGTCATCCATGTTTCTGAAGTTGGTGACTGAGTATTCATCACGGTCAAGTGGTGGTATACCAGATCTTTAGATCAGATGGAATGTACAAAAACCTTCAGAGTTAGTGGTGGCTGGAGCTTAAAGACAGTTCAAAAGTTGAAACAGTGAGTGATGCCTCACTTGCATGCCACTGCTGCATTGGGCGCATGCATAGACAAAAAGAAGAAAGGAAGGAACTGAGGTGCGTGTCTCTTCATCAATCAAGCACTCCATAGGGGGAGAAAATTAGTTTGGTTCTTCCCCTTGAACAAAATTGAGGAATATACACATAGTTAACATGCTTTGTAACACAAAATAAGATGACCTGTGATTACAGGAAAGTAAATATGGGGGACTGAATCAGGTTCAATAATGTGCTAGAAAGTAGTTTGTAGTATGAGGCACTAGGCTTTTTCTTAGTTAGAGAAGTGTAGAGTTAAAAGTAGTCTTGTGTATTCCACAATTTCTTGTAGCAAGTTCAGAATTGAGCCATTGCAAGGTCAGATTCCAGCACCCCCCACCCCCACCACAAAAATAATAATAAAAATAAATAATAAAAAATTGATGTTGGTTATCTTTTCTCTTCCCCAAAGTTAATTAATTTTCTTATGTTTCCTATTGTTATTATGAAGTGTAATTAACTATGTTAATTATCAAGATACAAGAGGTATTGATTGTAATCCTTGTGTCAACTACACGAAGTAGATTTCATTTATATATTAAACCAAATAAGAGATACAAAGACATATACACAATGTGGGACTTCTATGACACTATTTACAACAACACTCCCCCTCAAGTTGGAGCATATAGATCGTATGCACCAGGCTTGTTACATATCTGATCTATCCTAGGTCCTCTCAAAGACTTGGTGAATACATCGGTTAATTGATCATTTGAGTTGACAAAACGAGTGACTATATCTCCTGAGAGAACCTTTTCTTTAATGAAAAGACAATCTATCTCAATGTGCTTAGTCCTTTCATGAAACACTGGATTTGAAGCAATATGCAAAGCAGCTTGATTATCACAAATGAGATATGTTGGGCCAGTGTCTCCAAGCTTGAGTTCCTTCAGTAGTTGTTTTAACCAGATGAGTTCACAGGTAGCTGTGGCCATGGAGCGATATTCTGCTTCAGCACTTGATCTAGCAACTACACTTTGTTTCTTACTTCTCCAGGAAATCAAGTTATCTCCAACGAATACACAATACCCAGAGGTGGATCTTCTATCAATGGGAGAACCTGCCCAATCAGCATTTGAGTATCCCACAACTCTGGTATAACCTTTGTTTTCATAGAGAAGACCTTTGCCAGGAACAGTCTTGATGTACTTGAGGATACGGATTACTGCATTCCAGTGATCTTCACAAGGAGAATTCAAGAACTGACTTACTACACTGACTGCAAAGGAAATGTCTGGTCAAGTAACTGTGAGATAGTTCAGTTTCTCAACCAATCTTCTATATCTTTCTGGAATATCCATAGCATTCAACAGAGCTGTCTCCTAAAAAATATCCATAGCATATTTTCTCTGTGATAGTACAATGCCATCTTTGGATTGGGCCACTTCCAACCCTAAGAAATATCAGAGTCTTCCAAGGTCCTTTGTTTGAAAATGATGGCAGAGATGTTTTATCTGAGTTATGCCATGATTATCATTACCTGTAATGACAATATCATCAACATATACCACCAAAAAAATAGAACCTGAATCAGAGTGTCTATAAAAGACTGAGTGATCAGCCTCACTCCGAGTCATGCCAAACTGCTGAACAATAATGCTAAACTTTCCAAACCAAGCCCGAGGAGACTGCTTGAGACCATATAAGGATTTGCGGAGACGACAGACTAGGTTAGACTCCCCCTGAGCAACAAACCCAGGAGGTTGCTCCATATAAACCTCTTCCTGCAGATCACTATAGAGGAAAGCATTCTTTATGTCCAGCTGATACATAGGCCAGTGATGAATGGCTGCCATAGTAAGAAAGAGGCGAACAGAAGTCATTTTCGTCACGGGAGAAAACGTGTCTCCGTAGTCAAGGCTAAATACCTGAGTATAACCTTTAGCCACCAATCGGGCCTTGAGATGGTCCACCTGACCATCAGGACCAACTTTGACTGTGTATATCCATCGACAGCCAACAACAGACTTCCCAGAGGGAAGGGAAACCAGATCTCAGGTACCACTGCTCTGAAGTGCACACATCTCATCAATCATGGCCTGTCGCCATCCAGAATGAGATAACGCCTCACCTGTAGTCTTAGGAACAGATACAGAAGAAAGAGAAGAGAGACAAGCAAAATGGGATGGTGAAAGACGATGATAACTCAGATTTATTAAATACCTAGGAGGGGGACGAGAATCACGAGTACCTTTCCGAGTGCAATGGGTAAATCAATGTCAGACGGAAGGACCGGAGCTGCCGGAGGAGATGATGACGGAAGTGAGCCCACAGAAGCCTCAGTAACAATAGGGGCATGGTCTTGGGGAACAGGTGGACGTTGCCGACGATGATAAACCTGGACGGAGGGAACAGGGGCGGGGACATCTAAAGAAGGAGGTGGTGAAGGGATATATTGAACTGAAACAGGGGGTAAAGGTAGCTGAGTAGCAACAAAGTCACTGGAAAAGGAGGAGGAGTCAAAGAATGAGATAGACTCAAAGAAAGTAACATCCGCCGAGACAAAGTAATGACGAAGACTGGGAGAGTAACAACGATAACCCTTTTGTGAGCGAGGGTAACCCGGGAAAATACATTTATGTGACTTAGCAGATAACTTGTCAAGACCAGGGCTGAGATTATGGACAAAACAAGTAGAACCAAAGACGTGAGGAGTGAGTGGATACAAAGGTTGATGGGGAAACAACACAGAATGTGGTACCTGGTTATTAAGTACGGAGGAAGGCATGCGATTAATGAGATAACAAGTTGTGAGGACATCATCGCCCCAATACTGGAAGGGGATATGACTATGCAACAAAAGTGTCTGAATAGTTTCAATGAGGTGACAGTTCTTGCGTTCAGCAACCCCATTTTGTTGAGGGGTGTGTGAACATGATGTTTTGTGAAGGATGCCATGAGATGTAAAGAAAGTTTGAAACTGATGAGACAAATATTCACAAGCATTATCACTTCGAAAAATGCGAATCGAAACACCAAATTGAGTAAAGATTTCATTAAAGAACTTGTTAAATATGGAAAACAATTCAGACCGATTTTTCATTAAAAATAATCAAGTACATCGAGAATAATCATCAATAAAAGTTACAAAATATCTGTACCCCATAGTGGAAATGGTACGACTAAGACCCAAATATCTGAATGAACTAAAGCAAAAGGAGACGAAGACCGACGATTGACACGATCGGGAAACGAACTACGAGTGTGCTTCCCTAACTGACATGACTCACAAGACAAACTAGATAAATTTGAGAAACGTGGGACCATCTTCTGGAGCTTAGCAAGACTCGGATGTCCCAACTGAGCGTGGATAGTAAGCGGAGAATCCACAACAAAGCACACTGGGACAGAAGTCGAAAGCTGATAAAGGCCGTTGGACTCAGATCCGACGCCAAGTGTCCTCCTCGAGCTCCGATCCTGCAAAATGACAGACTTTTAGTGAAGGAAATAATACAGTCAAGGGATTGAGTCAAGCGACTAATGGAAATAAGGTTGAAAAGAGAATTAGGAACATAAAGCACATTGTTAATGGGAATAGAAGGAAAAAGGAGAACAGTGACAATCTCTTGGGACTGAACCAGTGATCCATTAGCCATAGTGATACTGGGCAGGGGACCAGACGTACAGAGAGAGGTGAATAAAAACTTATTACCAGAAATATGGTCAAATGCACCAGAATCGAGAATCCATGGACCAAGAGAGCGCGAGTGAGAAAAATCAGCAAAGGAATTACCCGTGTGTGCACCAGAGACAGTGGTACCAGGAGGACGCTTCTCTTTATACCATTGCAAGGAGTCAGTGAGAATAGACGGAGGTGGCTGTTGTCCAGCAATCAAAGCAGAGTCCAAGGCAGGAGCAACACTCTGAGCAAAATTAGCGGAGCGAGGAGGGCGACCGTGAAGATCCCAGCAACGATCAATAGTATGGCCCGGCTTGTTGCAATGAGTGCAGAGAAGGCGTCCCTTAGAGGGTTTTTGTCCACGTGTATAACCCTTGGAAACAAGTGCAGAAGGGTCAATTGAAGAGGGAGCAGATACTGCAGGCTCCATAGCAGACTTAGGTGGAATTCGAAGCAACATAGACCGAACAGAGTCCAGGGATGGAACAGTAGTAGAGTCCAAGATCTGATCCCGGTTGACAGAGTACTTCGGGGGAAAGCCATAAAGAGCCATGAGCATGAAGAATGTGCTGCGTTGCTCAAGTTCCTTAGCAGGGTCTGTAGCAGGCGGCAAAAGTTCATTGAAATCATGAAGGAGACCCTGAACTTTTTCCAAATAAGCAGACATAGAGACATCAAAGTGTTGAGCAGCAATAACAGTTACCAAATTTTGACAAACACCGTAGAGTCGCTGAGTGTCATTGGTATAAAGTGACTTGGCCTGACGCCAAACAGACTCACAAGTGACGTGAGCACGGAAGATCTGCTTCAATGACGGGTGGATGGTAGACTTGATGATGCTACATAACTGAGCATCAACCTTTTTCCATCGAGGGCGTTCATCTACCGAGATGGACTCAGCCTTAATAATGAGATGGTCAGCATAATCCTGTCCATCAAGCCAGAGTCGGAGATCAAAAGCCCAAGAATCATAATTGGAGCCATCCAACTTGTCGACGTGCAGCGGAACATTAACATAATTAGTAAAAACAGGCGTGTCATTCCTTTGAGAACCCTTGGATGCATCGTGGGGTGACGAATCAGCCATAGGTCACCTGAAACAAAGATGAACAGTAATGGAAAGCAAAGAAACACGCGTGAATAGTAACCAACAAGGGAAAAGATGTCGTGGGAAGCCGTAACGAAGTCAAAACCACAAAGTGAGGACAGATCCAGGTGCGCAAGGAGAAGACGAGGTGAATCGTGGTGGTCCGACGGCAAGCCGGAGCTGCACGCGCCTCCACGCGCCACTGCAAGAAAACGAGCTGCAGCCGCTATCTCACGCGCGTGAGAGCGCGTGGCTTAGAATCTGGAGGTGGGTCCTAGACAGAGAGGACTGCCTCGTCGTGGCGATCAGAACGGTGGGTGGTTCGCCGGAAAAGTCGTCGGAGATGGCGGTCAACGACGGCGGGCGGCGGTCAACGGTGGTTCCTGACAGCGACAATGATCAGATAGGTCCTTAGACGATATATGGAAGCCGGAAACTGGCAGATATGACTGTTTTCAGAAAAAAAAAAAAAAAAATTTACTCAGCGGACAGGGGTCCACCGGAAAGACGCGGATTAGGATTCCTCTTGTTAGGCTCTAGATACCATGTTAATTATCAAGATAAAAGAGGTATTGATTGTAATCCTTGTGTCAACTACACGAAGGAGATTTCATTTATATATTAAACCAAATAAGAGATACAAAGACATATACACAATGTGGGACTTCTATGACACTATTTACAACAACAAACTGTTATTCACAGTATCATCGGTGGCTAGTGAAAAATCCTTTGCAATATTAAGGGCAAATTCCAGTGTGCAAAGCCTTTCCAATTTTACAATGAGGGTTAATTATATACACAAAACATGAACACATAATATTCGGGTCACAAAAGAATAACCTTATCCCTTACTGCTATGCTCTTAATCCTTTGCAATATGATGCAACAAAATTTTTTTCTTACTAAACTGCCATGAAAATAACATGAACCCTATTGAATTAGCACTTAAAAGGTTGAAATGCTGCCTATGCTTCCGGAGGTGGCAAGGCGGGGTGGACTCTCCCTGCCCTGCCTACAAACGAATCAGTCTGACCCGTCATGCTTTTGATAATTGGCTAAGAAAGCCAGACTGCCTTTTTTTTTTCTTTAAAGGTTTTTTTTTCCCTTTTTTATTTTTTAATTATAACTTTAACCTTTTTTTAGTTTGATTAAGCATGCTGGTAAGTAAATTTCTATAACAATTTTTATGAACAGTTGAATGAGCCCCGACAGCAGTGTATCCTTTTTATTACTCTTAAGCGATAAGCAATAAGCAATATATATATATATATATATATATATATATATATATATATATATATATATATATATATATATAGCTTTATTCACATTTCACTGTTCGAGATTCATCACTAACCATCTAATTCAACAAGAAGTTGACTCGTGACCCTATCACACTGAAACACCATCACCTTCCTTCCCACGAGTTACAGCAGCGAGACTATCTATTTCATCAAAAAATATGATTGATGGAGCCCCATTTTGCCACTTGTAGCTTCCATTAGAAAATTTTCAAGCCACTGCTAAAATCACAGAAGGACTAAGTGAGAGCTGACTGGCAAATAACAGATATGATTGTAGCTACAAACTCTTTATGGCACATCAATACACAGCAAATTAGTACAACCTAAAAAATTTCCTTTACATTTCTAAGTTTGGGTCACTCGGGCCATCCGAACAAATTTTATTTGATGACAAGTCTATAAATGTCAGATTATAGGAATTGCATTCAAATTTATTTTTTTTTGGGGGGGGGGGGGGGGGGGGGGGGGGGGGTGAATGAATTGCATTCAATTTTATTAATAAATATCTATTGAAAAAAAAAAAAATTCACAAGGACACAAACATGTTCAATGTTTATAAAAGTGTTCACTGATTAGATTTGATTGCATTTTAAGGGGGGAAATTAACCTATCCCATTTTAATCGGCTTTCTATATTATCATTCGATTGCTATGCTTTACAATATAAAATTGATTCGATTAAGGGTCCGTTTGGATGAGCTTTTTTTTCTTCCAAAAGTTGCTTTTTTTCAAGAAAAAAAGCATTTTTCACTTTAAGTTCGTTTGAATGTTTGCTTTTAAAAAAAACATAAGTCATAAAAAAAATCAAAAACTACTTTTTTTATAAGCTAAAAATTTTAACTTCTAAAAAAAGCAGAAGTCAAAAGTCAAATATTTTTTTCAAAAACTAAATATTTTTATAAAAATATAAATAGATTTAACTTTTGTAAAAAACACTTTTAAAATAAGGAAGAAATAAAAGTTACTTTTTCTAGAAGGCGAAACAAATGGGTGAATTGAATCATTTTATTTTATTTGTTAATTTATTAAAAATATACAAATTCATTATAGTTCATTAAAATCCAAATCCAAATACAAGTACACTGATTGACAAAGTTTACTTATATCCAGTGACCAAGTCCAAGGTTGGAAGCTACTTCTGGGATTTTTGCCTGTTTGCTGTTCCTAACTCGCAAGAGATACAGTATAGTTCAAAATTCTGAAATGTGAATGTTGGCCAATTTTGCTATTATAAGAATATTTTAAAATTGTTAGAAATTTTGGGGTGTTATACACCGCCTTAAATTACAACACATGGACTTACCTAATTGTGTTTACACCAGTTTTCTTGGCAGCTTCTTCATGGGCGTAATGTAAATGCCTGTGTTGTAATTCAGAAGTATTTCTCCATGCATATAGCTCGGAAGAGTTACAAAGTATTAATCCCGTCAAGGTATTGGGTTATTGATTCAACTAATGGGTCATTAGTTGAATCGCATAATCCGGTAATTATATATAAATTTATATTTTATATTAAAAAATTATAAACATATTCAAATAGTTGAAAAAAATAATATAAATTCTAAAAATTTTAATGTAAAAAATAAAAAATAAAAAATATATATTATTGTCCAATAAATGATCAAACAAACATATAATGCTTGTGATACTAGAGGTGGCAATATGGGTTGAGCCCGGCGGGTCAACCCGCCAACCCGTCAAAATGGGGCGGGTTGGGTTAAGGTTTTCAACCCACCAACCCGCCTAGAAGTTGGTCAAAACGGGTTCAACCCGCCGGGTTATATATATATATAAATATTTTTTTTTTTTTTTTTACAATTAGGTAGTATTTCATTATTCCTTAAATTTTTGTGATATCCAAATTTTGTTTTTATATTAGTACTTCGTAGAAAAAATAAAGAATAACAATTTTATTTTTGACAAATATTATCTATATATAAATTCCTAAAGAATGTTTGACAAATATTAGTATACATTTAAGATTGAGACTAAAAAAATATAGAGAAGTGTGAAATAAAATAAAATAATATTAGAAAAATTCATAAAATATAATTTATTTTTGAATTTTAATTAATTTATTTTTAATTGGCGGGTTGGTGGGTTGACTCGCCAACCCACCATAAAATGGGGTGGGTTCATTTTTCCAACCCATAATTTTTGGCGGGTCAACCCGCCCCGCCCCGTTTTTGGCGGGTTGGTGGCGGGGCGGGGCGGGTCGCGGCGGGTCAACCCAAATTGCTACCCCTATGTGATACTGGTGTTTCAGGTTCAGTAAATGACATCTCTAATTATAAATCAAATCAAAATTATTCTCTGCGTAGTGCATAACTGAGATAATATTAGTATTGTATGTACATAACTTATGTAAGTCAATAAGTAATACATCACTTAAATATGTCAATTATGATTTTTTTTTTTGAAACATTGTTTTTAAAATAAATCAGGCTTAGTCACCGGTTAACCAACCGGGTTACCGATTCTCACCAAAACCGACCGGGTCGCATCGGGTCAGTTACTTAACCGATTCAATATTGTAAAGAACCTTGGGATACACCACCTCAAAAGTTAGCTCAATGGGTGGGAGTGCCCAAGACCTTATAAACTCCACATTAGTTGCACATACAACCAATGTGGGACTATATATCTCAACACGCCCCCTCACACGAGAGCCCATTGAGCTTGAAGAGTGGACAAGCCACAAGAGAAAGTGAAGGGCGGCGAGGCTCTGATACCATGTAAAGAACCTTGAGATACACCACCCCAAAAGCTAACTCAAAGGGTGAGAGTGCTCAAGGCCTTATAAACTCCACACTGATTGCTCATACAACCAATGTGAGACTATATATCTCAACAAATATAATAACCTCACCGAGTTTCGAGTCGACCCAGCTGATCTACTCCGATTTTTACAAAATCAAAGAGTTGTATATCTCTGCTGCTAAAATTGAGAGAGCAAAATTGCTCGACAAGAATAGCATAAGCTTAAGATGATAAATTCCCTTTTTAACCCCTTAATCCTTTTAAAAGACTGTCTAGATGGTAAATTGTTGGGTTTGCTCTTTTACTAAAGCCCAAATGGGTTATTAGTATGAGAAGAGCCCAAGGAACCTAGAGCCCAATGAGCTAGGGTTTCTTAGAACCCATATAAATAGTACCTCTTAAGTCATCAGCCTCTAAGGTCCTTTTTGTGAGAAAGAGGCAAGCTCTGAATCTAATCAGTGCCCACACACTTCCCCTTCCTCCTCGAGAGATAGTTTGGAAGATTTGCCACAGTCCAGCTTCAAGGAGGTTGTTCGTGCTGCGGCGCTGAGGTGAGCTGTTCGTGAAGAGGAATCCTACAAGGGAAGATTCTACACGAGACCTGCGCACCGAGAGGTAATTGTGAAACAAGGATGATTCGGTAAGCATACCAATGTACTAGGTCCTAAACCGCTTCCGCATAAATCTAAGATTTCCTACAATTGGTATCAGAGCCTTGGCTCTACATTGGTATGTGAATCTAGTTTCACTATTCATGTAATTAGTTTTGCTTCTTGAAATGTGGCACCTAGGGTTCTAGGATTATGGTATGAATCTAGCATGTGTATTTTATAATTCATTTTCTTAAAAGTTTAAATTGTAATCGGTAAAAATGCTTTAATCCATGGTTAGGGTCTCTCGTGTATTTCTCGATTTGTAACAAGGAGGCTAATCCCATATGATTAGGTTTCCTCCTTGCTGTTTTTGTTTATTTTTGGGATTTCTGTGTATTTTTTCAATATTTTGTAAAAGTTCAAGATCAAGAAATCGCGAGGAAGATGCGCAATCAGCACTGTCGGAGACTTTTCGAGGACTTACCGATCTCAGAATGGGGCGATCTATATATGGTTGGAAAAAGGACGGAAAGAAGAACCCAATGGTGGGTGGATCACCGCCATCGGAGACTCCACGCTCCACCACGCGCCTCCACAAGAGGCTGAGAGTGGCCGCCACTCTCCGGCAAAGAATGGGAGAGTGAGGGAGCGTCCGGCCACCTTTTTGGGTGGTTCCGGCGGCGGTGCACTCGTCTCTACGTGGCGGTCCTTCCCCTGGAGTTTCAACTTGATTTGACTTCGGGTGACGGCGCAGCAGACCTGACGGCTAGGGTTCCTCTTTCGCGTCCTAGGGTTTCTCGCCAAAGGATTGGGTCTTTGGGCTTTTGGGCCCATGGAAACCCTAAAGGGGCTTGAGACAGATACTATGGGCTAGGGCAAAGTCGAATTCCAAAGTTGTATTATTTAATTTTATTTTATTTTATTTTATTTTCTTTAAAATAGGAAGACCATGGATTAAAGTAATTATGATTTATAATTTAATGCTTTTATTGATTGGTATAAATTATATGATTGATAACATGCTTTATTGCGATAACATGCCATATAGAATAGGTGGTGTCATATTGTTGCATAACTTGTATGATTGCATGAGCATAATAGCTATTATGTCTTCAGCGACTAGTATGATAGTTATTATGGGATTATTTTGATTTTAAATCATCCTAAGAAATTAATTAATAATTATTATGATTTTTATTAAAAATCTAGATTAATAATTGAATTAATTAATTTTGGATAATTAATATCAAGACAAATAATCGTTATGGAAATTATTTTGATTTCAAATTATCCTCATAAATGATAATTATTATGATTGTTGCAATCTAGATTAATAATTAAGTCAGCTATTTGGATGATTTAAATCTAGAAAAATAATTAGAGAAAATTTCCTAAGAGAATTTTTTTATTTTGCGAGTAATTTGTGGGTTTTCTGAAATGGTCATGGAATAACACACGCTGCATACAACATTCATGTATCATGATTGTTTGGAGCACACGCTGACGTAAAGTGACCGTATTTCAGGACCTTAATGCTTTCAAAATTATGTTAAGCTTAGTGCACGTTTATCGGCACTCTAACTTATATAGTTTTTGAAATCAAACAAAGGATACTCTCAATTACATAATTCTTGGAAATTAGAAAATGTTGCTTATGTTGAATGGAAGGAGTTTTAAATTAAGAGATTAATTTAACCTTCAAGCGCATTATAAGGACTATTAATAAAATAATCATGTGAAGTCTCATCGAATAAGCATGATTGGATTTTATTAGATTGGACTTAAATATCTATGGGAGGAAATTTAAATTAAGAAATTAATTTAACCTCCAGGCGCATTGTGGGCCTATCAATAAAATGATCATGTGAGGCCCCAACGGATAAGCATGATTGGATTTTATTGGGCCTTAATAATTTCAAAATTTTAATAAAGTATTGTACGGCCCATCGTCGATAATACTAAGTTATTAAAGATAATTTTGAAATTAAACAATGAATTCGACTGGGCTTATGAAAATTCTCAAACAAAATTGTTGAATGGGTGAAGGTTTTAAAAATTAATTAATTTTAAAACCTGCGGGCTCCATTTGTGGGTTTATTAGTGAAATGATTATCGCTGAAGCCCCATCGGATAAGGATAATCAGATTTCACTAGATTAAATCTTAATAATTTCAAAATTTTAGTAAAGTATTGTACGGCCCATCGTCGGCAATGCTTAGACACTAATGATAATTTTGAAATTAAACAATGGTTAATTACATTCAACTTTGGTAAAATTGTTAACCCTCCCATCGAGGCTCTGGCAATGGCACTGAAGGCCCAAATAACAATTTTGGTTTTTACAAGTGACTTGCCCATCGTAAGCCTTGTAAAGATAAACTGAAGGATTGTTAACAATAAACAAGAGTAGTTATGAGAATCTACTTGCACTTCGTTTGTTTATTGCATTATTTGTTTGTAATTGTGTGCTTTATATGTTTTTCAGAAAATATCTTAGAAATGATTTTGAGTCGAAAACCTCTAGATGGTACCAACTCTGAATAAGTGAAAAGCAAATTTTTTGATATTGTTCTAAAACATGGAAGCTAAAATTTGTCCTGACAATGCGAGGGCCATAGCAACCTGCAGAGGATGCGTCTAAGGAAACTAAGATGCATTTCTCAGATTAGGAAATGGCAGATATGGTAGTTCGCTGCTATATTATAGTCAGTCTTTCCAAATACTTGCAGAAGCAAGTGTACATGATTAAGAGTGGAGTAGAAATGCTTCAGACTCTTAATGACATGTTTGCTGCGTCTAGCAGCTTTGCTAGACAGAATGCAGTCGGTGCAGGTTTTGCTAAGAGTCTTGTTAAATCCAAAGGGAAACCCAAGGGTGGTAACAAGAACAAAATGACGTGGTTATCAGTAGTCAAACCAGTTGCTATGAAGAAGCCGCAAGGCAAGTTCTTCAAGTGCAGACTGAAGGAATACTGAAAGAAAAATTGCCCATAGGTGATGAAAAGAACCAGACATGGGCATATCTAGGCCTGATCAGTGAATGAATTATTTATTCAGGAATCACTGATTATGTTTGTTACTCTTTGTAGTAGTTCAAACATGGATACCTGTCAGCAATGGACATAGACATTTTAAGCTTGAAAATGGGAACTTGTGTCTGCATTTGCAGTAGGACAAGTTATTTATAAGACTATGGTTTTGGGTGACTATTTATTTGTTCCAGATTTCAAGAGGAATTCAATTATTGTTAGTTGTTTTGATTAAAACATGGTTTGACAATGCAATTGATTCCTCAGTTACATTTCGAAGTTCATCTTCGTCTTGTTTTGTTCTGGTACATTGTTTAAATAGTCTTTATTACCTATGTCCTATACCCTTTTTAAATTTGTTATGTTGAATGGAAAGGATGATGAACAAGAACTTTCACCAAAGAAATAAAAGTTTCAAATGAAATATAACTTTGGCCTTTGTGATTGAGTCATATTATCTCAAGTAGGAAACATATTTTAGTTAAAAGAGGGACTGAAAGTTCAATAATATTTTAACTAACAGCTACATGTTAGTCCTATTTGGAAGGTAAAGTGGCCAAGCAATCCTACAAGGGCCAAAAAGGTTTGCGCAACTATTCAACTGGAACTGGTACATACTAATGTATGTGGACCAATTAGTGTTCAGACCAGAAGAGGTGAGGAGTACTTCATTATATGAATGTTTACTCTGGATTTGGACAGATGAACCAAGTGCGCCATAAGTCTAAAGCTTTTGGAAATTCCAAGAGGTTTAGTCTGAGGCAGAAAAGCATGTAGGTGTTCAAATCAAAAACCACTTTGGTCTACTAAAGTGTTTGGCTACCTGTCTGGTAATTTCAGGTCTTACCTGATTTAAGAGGGGATAGTTTTCGTAACTGTCAACTCTAAGAACGCGTTAGTTGAATGAAGTTGCAGTATGCAAAAATCAAACATTTCTAGACTTGGTGAAGATCATGTTCAGTTATTCATCTTTGCCAATGTTGTTCAAGGGAGATGCCTAAGAGAAGGAAATGTACCTTCTTCACTTGGTTCCGTCAAAGTCTGTTGTAAAGACACCTAAAGAATTATGGAAAGGGTGCAAGCCCAGATCAAACCATATTCGGATTTAGGGTGCTACGGCACACGTCCTACAACAACAGTCAAATAAGATGGAATCTTGTATGGAAGAGTGCATATCTTTTGGCTACCCTAAGAGAACTATGGATGATTTCTTCTTTAGTCTTAAGGACAAGATAATCTAAGTGAGCACTCACATGATTTTCTTAAAGGAGGACTAGATAAGAAATTATAAGCTCTTAAGTTAGGTTATTCTTGAGGAGATTTATCTCAGATCAAGAATTTTCAGAATCTGTAGAAGCTTCATCCACTGTTTCCTTGATTGTTCAAGAGGGGATAGATATATCTCTAAGTGAACAAACAAGAGAACCATGATTGGAAATTTAACATGATAATATATAAGTGAAACTAGTAGAAATATTAGTATCACATGTAAAGGAACAATATCAAGGATAAGCGGATCCTCAAGAAATTGAAGATCCATCATTTGACCCACTCTTTGTTTTACCTATAAATACACAAGGTCTAGTGCAGTACATTCGTAGTGGGAGAGAACCTTGTTAACTCTCAAGTTGTCTCTTGTTGAGTGATATTGATCCTACTAGTTACGATAATGCACTAGAAGATGTTGTTGATCAAGTGTTGCTCAGGCTATGAACAATGAGATGAAATACTTGTATTTCAACTCCGTTCGGTCCTAGTAAAGACGCCAAGAGGGGTAAAACCCACAAGGTGCATGTGGACATAAAAGGCATAGAGAGGATGGACAAAAAGGTGAAAACCTTCAAAGCTAGCTTGGAGGCATTTTTTGCCAGACGCCATGCTTGAGTCTATCCAGATTCTCTTAGTTGTTATAAGTCTCAATTATGAGATTTCATTTTGGGAGTTGGATGTCAGGATATCTACATACAACAACCAAAAAGGTTTATAGCAAATGAGTAGGAACACACGGTATGCAAGTTGTGAAAGTCTATTCCATAGACTTAAGCAAGCATCCAGGTCTTGAAACATCAGTTTTGATCAGGTTATCAAAATTTTGATTTTGAGAGAACCTTGATGAATGATGTGTATTTGTATGTAAAGGATACAACGGAAGACAGTAGCTTTTCTGGTACTTTATGTAGATGATATGCTCCTTATTAGAAACAATGTGGAGGTAATATCAAGCATAAAGAGTTGGCTAAGTTAGTGTTTTGGTATGGAAGTACTGGGGAAGCCAATTATATTCTTAGTATAAAACTCTTATGAGGCCAGAAGAATAAGTTGTTGGCATCACCTCAGGCTACTTACATTGACAAAACTCTTGCCAAAATTCAACATGAGAATTCTAAGAGAAGAATTATAATTCTCAGATGTGGAATTCATCTTCCTAAGGAGTGACCAAAGACTTCTAAGAAGGAAGAATGCATGAGCAAGATATCTTATGCTTTGGCAAAGGTAGACTCACGCATATCATGTTGGGCGTTAAACCAGACATCTGTCACGCAGTGGGAGTAGTGAGATAGTACCATTTTGAACCTAGGGGAATACTAGATTATTGTTAAGCATGTACTCAAGTATCTTTGGAGAACGAGAGATTATATGCTGGTATATTCTAGTGGGAGTCTTGAAAAGCTGAGTTTTCAAAAATTCAGTTATTTCAAGTGGATATTGACTCAAGAAAATCAACCTCGAGCTATGAGTTTTTCACTAAACTCAGATAGCATTAGAGGTGGATCTTGCAGACCCAGTTACTAAGAGTTTGCCTGAACTTGTGTTCGAGAGACATGTTACTTCTTTGGGTCTTAGGAGGATCCCAGACTTGCATTAAGCAAGTGAGAGTTATTGGTTTCATTGCGCTCTTGGAGTAAGACGATGAAACAATAAAATAATTTTCTGAATTTCATAAATAAGGTTTTATTTATTTATTTTGCGCACTATTTACAAACATAAAGGTCCGGATCAAATTGTGGAGTATATGATCATATGGATACGTTCATGGAGGACATGATCATAGGTTCTCACAATTGATGAATGGAGTCACAGCCGCTAAATAAAGTTGGGCACTTTATTCAGGCTGCAATATTTCATGAAATGATTTTGTCCGAATCATTGTAAAATATTGGTGTGAATTAACATTCACATTGAAAGGATCAAGGAGAGATTTGATTAAGGTTGTTTTTCTGTCACAAGGTATCAAATCTCCAGTTAACTATAGTTATGTGATTGCTCTTAATCCTGAGTTTATTATAAATAAGTAATCAAATAGTTTTCATTCTTTGATTTACCAACGGGTGAGGTTCGATCTATTGACGGCCAATAACTCGGTATTTTGGGAGTGAGATTATTTGATTATCGGTATTTATGAGATAAACAACATGGAATTTGTAGGATATGTCCCCTTGATATGTTTCGGTACTTGGATATTAAAGACACTGGCCAGTGCATCTAATCCATTAGAGAAACTATCATAGTCAAGGGAATAAATAATTGATTGCGTTACAGAAAACTTGTCAATCAATTATAGACATTCTACAAAGGGGCGATGCATATTAATGTTATAAGTGTTGTTAATCTTGGAGTTCAAGTTCGGGCTTTTAGTGGAGTAGCACTGAATTAGATAATCATTCGTTGATTATCAGGAGCCTTTATTAATAACAGATGGTAGATCCCCAAGCTAGCTTGAGACAAGGGATGGGGTATTTTTCGGATAGATGATGACTTATGGGTTACATGATCTTGGGTTTTACGACTCAAGTTTGTATCCAAAAGAGCAAGTGGGAGATTGTTGGGTTTGCTCTTTTACTAAAGCCCAAATGGGTTATTAGTATGAGAAGAGCCCAAGGAACCTAGAGCCCAATGAGCTAGGGTTTCTTGGAACCCATATAAATAGTACCTCTTAAGTCATCAGCCTCTAAGGTCCTTTTTGTGAGAAAGAGGCAAGCTCTGAATCTAATCAGTGCCCACACACTTCCCCTTCCTCCTCGAGAGATAGTTTGGAAGATTTGCCACAGTCCAGCTTCAAGGAGGTTGTTCGTGCTGCGGCGCTGAGGTGAGTTGTTCGTGAAGAGGAATCCTACAAGGGAAGATTCTACACGAGACCTGCGCACCGAGAGGTAATTGTGAAACAAGGATGATTCGGTAAGCATACCAATGTACTAGGTCCTAAACCGCTTCCGCATAAATCTAAGATTTCCTACATAAATACCCTTTTTAACCCCTTAATTCTTTTAAAAGATTATCTAGAATTGTAGTGATTTTAAAGATTTTATTTTTTTAAAAAAAAAATTTACAATCAAGATTTTATAAGATTAAATTTTAAAGGATCTTAATAGAATTTATAAGATTTTAAAAAATCATATGAATTTTTAACAAACAATCAAAAATGATTCTTGAGAAAAATAATCAAATCAAAAATTTATGGCTTTAATGATTCTACAGTGAATGTAGATAAGTTAACTACATTCAATCTCAAAACGACGTCGTTTTGGATTGAAAAATTTATAGTGAGAAAGACTATTATAACCTTGAAATAAATTATAATTACAAAAAAATCTTGATTTCAGTCTCAAAACGATGTCATTTTGGGCTCAATGTAGATAATTTATCTGCATTGACTGCAGAAAAAATAAACCCAAAATTTATATGCATAAAATTCATTAAAACTTTGCGATACCTTTTACATGCTATTAGTGTGATGGAGCATGTTATTCACATTTAAAATATTTTATTTCATTTTCATCAATATTTTTAAAAATATTTATTAAAATTATTATATGAAATTATTTATAGTAAATGTAAATGTATTTATCCCAATTTAATAAGTCATAAAGTTGTTACCAAAAAAAAAAATAGATCATAAAGTGAAAAGCTGGCATATGTACTGTGCTATGGGTATTATTCTTCTGCTCATTGTCTTGTCAAATAGTAACTTGCATTTATTATGGTACGAGAATGCTTAATTGTTAAGTATATGTTTTTTTAACTTAGTGACGAAAGTAAGTTATGCAATAGCAAGATTGAATTTTTTCCTTGTTATTCAACAAATAAATATTAAAATTTTGTCTCTCATTGTGCGCCTACATAAAAAGTCTTGAGAAATTTTTATCGATAATATACTGGTATTAAATATGTTTATAATCAACGTATTACCAGTGTTGCGATTATATATCAAAAATAAAATAAAATGGAACACATCATTAGAGACGACAAACACAAACATAAATCATCAATTAATCATGAAGAAGAATAGCATAAGGAGGAATGCAAAAACCAGAGAAAATATATTAGAGTAAAAAAAGAACATAGGCTAGGGTAGATTATGAGATACTGCAATAGAGAAATCTCAAGAATTAGGGTGAGATTGTGAGAGAGATATGCTATTTATATTTTTCATTGAAAAGTCTCACAAAATTCACACTAATAGAAAATCCATTAAAGTCGTCATATTTTTTAATACCACAATATTATTTTTCCTTTATTTAAAATCCTGATTGAATACCACTAAATTTAGATGGACTCTAAAATAATCTTTTAAAATCCTAATCGAATATCACATCACTTTTTTTCAATCTCTTAAAATCTTAATTGAATATCTATGAACCATAAAAGTCTCAATCCAATACACTCCTCCTATATTTGTGTTGATGTATATACTACATAACATTTTGCTGAGGAAATCTGTTACTTTGAAATGCAATAATAGTTAAAGATGACAGTTATATTTACAAACTAAATAATTTATAAACTCTTACAATTAAATCTTAATCGTTGATTTCCGTCAATCTAACGGTTATAATTTATTGGATCACACTTATTAATTAATTATTAATTCCTAGTAAATTATATCCGTTAGATTGACAAAAATCAACAATTAAGATTTGGTTGTAAGAGTTGGTAAACTATTTAGTTTGTAAATATAATCCCCCTTATAGTTAAATAAAAAAAATAAAAAATGCTATCATACACCAAAATCGTCTCTTTACATTCTGTACTTTATTAATTGGGATTATTATTTCTTACAAAAGATAATTTTATCTCCTACACACATAATAAAAGTGTGTGAAGCTCATGTGAAGAAAAGAGATAGAAAAAGATAATATAAGTAATAATAAACCCCATATACTTTTATATGTGTATAGAAAATAAGATTATCTCCTGCAAACACATTAATCCCTTATTTAATATGTACTCTATATATCAATTCGAGGGGAACTAAAACTAGGTGAGTTTGAAAACGGTCCAATATAATTTGAATAGTTTGGGCAAGATTCCCCTTTTCCACTTGAGTGTACTTCAAGTCATTTCAGGAGAACATTGGGATTGCTTCAGCATGAGGTAACCTCCGCATATCTAATCTAATTTTGGGTGAAAGCAGAAATAATCTTCAGTGGTGACTGTGTCATGGACTCGAAGTTCAAGCATGGCTCGTTTGAATACATCAACTTGGATGGAAAGAACGTTGGTGCAACAATGCGCTTGCAGCATAGAAGCACAAAGGGAGAGCCAAAAGATTGTTGTTGCATCAACATTTATGTTAACAACAACGTTCAGGGTGTCTCAAATTCAGTGTTGCATGATAGTGAGGTAAGGATGAGAGACCCAGGAATCAGTTTATACTTTGAGGACTTCAATGTTGATAAAGGAAATTCAACATACAAGAAGAGATTTTGCTGGGGAGATAGGCTTGAATTTTGGCTCTGCACATTGTTTTTTATGGCTCTTCTGTTTCTCTTAGTGTTTATATTCTCAGCTAAAATCGTCATTTTTATCTTCTGAAGTCCAGGTGCTACAACATTCCACTCTAAATAGGGTATGCTAAATTGATTTTTTAACTGTGGGATTTATTTTTTTATTTTTTTTGAGGGGTGGGCAATATATGCCAATGCCAATTATGTGTTCATGTTTGACTTTAACTTATGGTTGCATTAATACTCTCTTTTCTTTAATTTGAAGTGTCATGGTCAACTTTAAGAATGTTGAAATCGTGATTTATATGATTAACAAACTCAAGATTCAGACAACATTGTTTTCAACCAAAAAGAACTGTCATTGGAGATCTAGAATTATTAATAAGGTCTTACTCACAAAACCCAAGTGTGGTGGCTCATTTGGTAGCACGGGGACTGAGTGGTGGGAGAGGATCTCGATTCGAATCTCACTAACATCATATGGGGAATGACATAAGTACCGTAATTCTTGGACTCGCACCCGAACTCTGGATTAGTCCCATAGGCGGCTCAAGGAGTCGAACCCGTGGAAATATCAGAGGATTCTGATTCGCCTTAAAGAGATAATTAGGATCAATTTCAAAAAAAAAAAAAAAAAAAAAGTCTTACTCACAATGGATCAATAAAATTATTCTATATGTGGTGTATTGAATGTATGGTTTTGAAGAGAGTTAGTGGTAACCCACTCTGAAATGAAGATCACAGTCATTCAGCCCAACCGCAAGACAGTGTTCCATCATGCAAGGGTGTAGTTTCCTTTTCAACATTCAATGCACATAAACCACGACCACCACTGTTATAACTTATAAACACATCAATATAATCATATGTGGTTTTCAATTTTATTTTATTTTTAATGCAACCTATTTCTAGTTCAGAGCTTAGAAGCAAACCTTTTCTTGGAGACTATGGGCTTGTTAGATTGTAATTTTTTTTTCTTAAAATTATTTTGTACAATAGTCAATGAAATGAAAGTTTTCTGTATTTTTTTTAATTTAAAACACAAAATAGAAACAAATAAAATATATTCTCTAAATCTAATTTTAAAAACTAAAAAATAATTATATTTTTTAGAATTATTTTTACAAAACAAATATATTTTTTTCTGAGAATTAAAAAACAAAAATCAAACATACCTTATATATTTTTTGTTATTGATTTTGACTTTATTTTAATTTTTTTAAGATGATAAAATATGTGCAGTAATTGACGTGGATTTCTCTTGCTTTATTTGCTCTCAACACTCCCAAATAAACTTAAATGTGAGATTTTTTATTATTTTTTTGGGATAATAAATGTGAGATTTTTCATCAATTTAAATGGGACAATCGTATGAATGACTCTTTAGCCAATAGGAAAGAAAACTTTTGATGTAGGTTGGAGGAAGCATCTAACTACGTCTAAGGTCTCATGGTCCATGGATTTTAAGCAGACCTAAATTATAGGCGTAATTGAAGGAATTGTTAGTGAGCATGATGTGTCATTTCATCGGCTCTTGGTTTTGATGTGTGAATTTCAAGAGAGTGATTAGTGGAGCGGAACTACTTTTAATGTATGGTGTATTAATCTAGCCACTTGTCCCCTTTCTCAGGCGCGTTCGGCCTGTGATATATGGAAAAGATTCTTAATATGAATCCTAGGGGCTAGGGCTAATGCAGCATTATTGATTTTAGAAGAAAAAAAACATTTTAGTAACCAGAAGAGAGTGCAACATGACCCATATAGTACAGGGAATTTATACTTAAGACTCTATTTCACCTTTTAATTTTTTATAATTATTTTTTATCATATGATAAAATCAAATTAATAATTTTTTATTTAATATTATTTATTAATCATTGATTTCATTTTGATTATTTAATAATATAAAAATAATTATAAAAAAATTATAAGACAAAATAGGTCGCAACATTTCTCAAAAGATTAAATATTTTGTGAATTTATATTTGAATTAAATTTATATCAATATTTGAGAAATGTTAATTCAAATATTAATATGAATTTATATTTGAATTAAATTTATTAATAATTGTTTACCAAATTTTTTTATTAATAATTATTATTTTAAATTTAATCCAATAAGATGTATCATACATTGTGTAAGTATTACGTTCGTAATAAAATGAAGTAAGTATTATTTTAAATTTATATATTCACTTTAATCCCTTAATATCCTACAATAAATCTAAATCCTCTCTTTAGCTGATAATGGCGTGTTTGGTATAACGTATAAAGTCTGATAGTATAAGTTTATATTGTACGTTATAATATTTTTTATTATGAACATCATATAATATAAGTTTATACAGTAGGCTCCCTTTATACATCAAAATGATGTATAACTTAATCAAGCTTAGGGGAGATTAGGCTTGATAAGGGTTTGATGTATTAATCAGTGCACTTCTCAAGAATTAATATATTATTTTAATATTAATATATTAAAATAAAAAATAATTTTTCAATATATAAATTTTTTAAATATTGAAGATTTTTATTTTTATAAAATTTAATATATTTTTTGAACACATTAATCAATAGATTTCTATAAAAATTAATATCATATGACATATTTGAAAGAATTATATAAAAAAATTAAAAGGTTTTTTTGTCAAAAATATTTATTTTTATCCTATATAAAATTATACATTCATTACTAAAAACAAGATAATATTATCTTATACCATGTCAAACACTTAATTATATTAAAATTTAATCAGGTCTTATACAATCAAATCTTATACTATCAGACTTTATTCTATATTATGTATTAAACATGCCGTAAGTATACCTTATAGCAGTACAAGAGATTTAAAAACGAGAAGTTAATCGCTGCTTGAACATAGGATGGTGTGAAGATGCCACATGTCATCATAATAAGAACTAATTTAAACATAATTATCAGTATCGGGCAACGAGCCATTTCTTGTTAACGATAGGTGTCAAGTGTGTAATATTCAAAATTAAAAAAAAAAATTGACGCAAGTGGCGCCAAAGTAACCAGAAAAAAAAAAATTACTAGAACGACACCGGTAGCGCTAAGAGTAACAAAATTGGCGCCAGTTGCGTCAATTCTTACGCGAAGGGCGTGGATATGTATCAGACGAGGATATATGTAGACGCCGTTCGCGTCAATTTAACGCGAAGCGCGTAAACGTATATATATATATATATATATATATATATATATATATATATATATATATGTTTACGTATATGTAAAATAATAATAATAATAATAATGATAATAATAATAATAATAAAAAGAAATAAGTAATTAAATATTAAGATAAATGTATATAATATATAATATATTAATAATAAAATAAATAATACTAATAATAATATGATAATTGATAAAAAAGTAAAATTATGTATAAATATATTACAGAAACTAAATAAAATTTATTACGTAAACAGGTAACGTGGAAGCAGCTGATAAACGTTTACGAGAATCTTTCTAGAAATGTATTACGTGGTTAGTTATTATTTGAATAGTAATGATTACTTAGTTACTAGTTACGTTCGAATCTAACGAAATATAACGTAAGCAAGTTTCTTTATATATATACATCGTTGTACATAGGAAGAAAGAGAGAACGGTGAGAAGAAAAAAAGAGAGATCAATAAGAAGTGAAAGAGAAAGAGAGATCAACAGAAAAAGAAAAGAAGAAAAGCGACGAAACAGAAGGTAATATTGAGAGGTTTAAAAACATTCTCTCGACCTAATGAGTGCAGCTCAGTTGGTTCCTTGGCGCTGAGTTAGTGGGGTTGGACATGTGTTCGATTCCCGCTGAATGCATTCTTGGGGAGAGGGCTGAACCTTTAGCCATCACTGACCCCCGCACTCCGGATTAGTCTCATAACCGGCTCAAAGAGTCGAAGCTTGTGGGGATACCGGGGGGAGCCAACTCGCCTCAAAGAGGTAATTAGGGTTGGGTAACTCCAAAAAAAAAACATTCTCTCGTGTCCTTTTCAAACATGTTGGGAAAACGATGTTTAAGTTTAATACTTCTGTCATCTTACCGAACTCTATTCTTTATATATTCTCTCATTTTCCTTCTTATTTTCAAGTGATATGAATTTTTATGCTACTGTCGTTTTGTTAAATTCTTCTCTTTTAATATTCCTTGATTTTACTTGTTACAGTAGTTTAGTTTTTGATTTCATTCTTCTACATTTTCTCTATTTTCTTTTAAATTTGTCTTCTGATTGTTAATTTGATTCGTTATTTGGTACCAAATAATTATAAAGAGAATATGTAAATTTAACTGATGAAGACTGCTATGAACTGAACCATAGAGTTTGGGTTCAGACAATTATAGGGTAAGAGACGACTTATCGTGGTTTGAGCTCCACCACAATAAATCTTTCATATGCAGAAGACCACAAAGTTAGGAAATTATCTAGCTTCAGTTAAATATTACACAATGTATTATTTATTATATTATTTTATTTTTATTAAATTATCTGAGAGAATGGTATTTTCCGTTATTACGGCTGGAAATGGTTATAGTTAGAAAACCTCAATATTACTGAGAATTTTCTCACGTGTGTTTGTTTTGTGCTAACCTTTTCAGAAAATCATAATGCCTACTCTAAGCTAAGCAGGTGAAGGATGGAGTATCAATATTTACTCTTATGAGGACCGTATGGAGTTTTATATCAGTAGAAAATCAAGGAGCTGTTTCGATATTCTATGCTGATAGTGTGGAGACCTACACCTATAGACTAGATTAAGATAAGACTTTTGTATTGTATAATTATGTGATGACAGTATGTATGATATAAACTGAAGTGGTGTAATATTTAGTAGACTGTAGGACCTATGTAAAGTAACTCCTTTTTGTATCTGACGTAACATTATCTATAAAGTAATGTTGGTAGATGTTTATATAATTTTCTTTACTGTTATTATCATCAATATGTATTAATTAAATAACATTAACTTCTTTCCATCTTATTTCTCACTGACGATGCATAAAGAGAAAACATATATATAAGGAAACATGTAATATTCCTTATAAATTACAAAGTGAAAGTACAGTGATGTATGCAGCTGAGACATCCTAACAGACCATTATATTCGTACAATACGATTCACAAGTGCAGCTATATATATCGTGGGATGTACCGAAAAGAGGTTTGTATCGGACAATGCAATACGTATAGTGTAATATACGCTACAAATTTGTTTTATATTTTTAATATAAAATAAAAAGAAATAAAGATTTATTTTTTGAGTTTAAATCAAAAATCAATCTAAAAAATCTACATTAATAAAGGAAATAACTAAATAAATAATTTAATATATATTTTTAAATTATTTTTTATTATATTTTTGTATTTTATTATTCGATATAATTTTCGGTACATGATACAAAAAAATCGTCCAAATGATATACGATATGCATTGTTATTCGAAAACTTTGAAATTAAAAGGGAAGGAAAATATGTCAATCAGTTCATTGCTTCGCAACTAATTCGATTCGGGCAGGTCCATTATATTCACAATCTCTCTTTTCTTACGATTTTTTACCATTTTTTTATTTCATTGATCAAAACGGTTAAATTGAGTCCTTAATTTGATTTTGATTAATGGGATAATCATTTTTTCTTATTTTCTTTTATTATCAACTTTATTTTCGTTTGATCAGAATTAAATTAACAATTACAAAATAATATTAAGTTTGATTCAATAATAATAAAGTTAATAATAAAAAACAATAATAAATATAATCTCCTTCATAAATAATTACTAAAAATGAGTAAAATTAAAATGTAACGCAGAAGAGTGCAGTGTAATGTAGTGTATTACATTTATGCAAAACCGACACGTGACACCAGATGTCAGAATATAAGAGGCCACCGACAAGCGACAGTTGCCAGCGCGCGCACGTTGCTAACGTGCACCCCGTCTCTCTCGTTCATTTTTTCTCGTTTTCCTTCCAAATTCTCAATCTCTCTTACCTATATTCCTTCTTCTTGATCCAATCTCGATTTGTCTAAAACTCGCAACTTTGCTACAAACCACGTTTGATTTATCCCATTCTACTACTTCCTCGTGATTCCCCCTCCTTTTTTCCTCGTTGTTTATTAATACCCTTCCTTAGTTCTAGGGTTTTGATTGATCCCATGAATTGGGAATTTCGCGATTGTTCAATCGAGCTCGCGATTGGAATGAAATGAGACGGCGCCAAGTGGCGGGCGTTCTACCGGATCAAATGGAGAAAGGAACAGTGAAGAATCAGAATTCACGGATCTGCTTCCTTGCATCACTCTCTGCATTCTTCTGGTTGTTGCTCTTGTACTTCCATTTCGTTGTTCTTGGTGATCAACCCAACAAGTTAAACCAAGTTCCAATCAATTTTGAAACCCCTGAACCGCTATTCCAGAGTCCTCCAAGGAAGAAATTTGGGTTCCCTGAGGAACAGGTGCAGGTGGAGGTGCAGGTGCAAACCCCTCCAGTAAATAATTTCCCCTTTATGAGAGCACTTAGAACTGCTGAGAACAAGAGTGATCCATGTGGGGGAAGGTATATTTATGTGCATGATCTTCCCTCCAGGTTCAATGAAGATATGTTGAAGGAGTGTAAAAGTTTGAGTCTTTGGACCAACATGTGCAAGTTCACCACCAATGCTGGCCTTGGTCCACCACTTGAGAATGTGGATGGTGTCTTCTCTGATACTGGGTGGTATGCCACCAATCAGTTTGCTGTTGATGTGATATTCAGTAACAGGATGAAGCAGTATGAGTGTTTGACTCGTGATTCATCTATTGCTGCTGCTATATTTGTGCCCTTCTATGCTGGCTTTGACATTGCACGTTATCTTTGGGGTTATAATATCTCAATGAGGGATGCAGCTTCGCTTGATCTGGTTGATTGGCTCATGAAGAGGCCCGAGTGGAGCATTATGAATGGGAAAGACCATTTTCTTGTTGCAGGGAGGATAACATGGGATTTCAGGAGATTATCTGAGCAAGAATCGGATTGGGGAAACAAGCTTCTGTTTTTGCCTGCTGCTAAGAATATGTCCATGCTTGTGGTGGAATCAAGTCCCTGGAATGCCAATGATTTTGGGATTCCTTATCCTACATACTTTCACCCTGCAAAAGATGATGATGTGTTTGTTTGGCAGGAGAGGATGAGGAGGTTAGAGAGGAGGTGGCTTTTCTCCTTTGCTGGAGCTCCACGTCCTGACAACCCCAAATCAATCAGGGGACAGATAATTGACCAATGCAAGAGTTCAAAGGTTGGTAAGCTGTTGGAGTGTGATTTTGGTGAAAGCAAGTGTCATTCTCCCAGCAGCATAATGCAGATGTTTCAGAGCTCCCTTTTCTGCCTTCAACCTCAGGGTGATTCGTACACTAGAAGATCTGCTTTTGATTCAATGTTGGCCGGTTGTATACCTGTCTTCTTCCATCCAGGTTCAGCATATACACAGTATACTTGGCATCTTCCTAAGGATTATGCCAAGTATTCTGTCTTCATTCCCGAGGACGATATTCGTAAGAGGAATGTTACTATAGAGGAGAGGCTGAGTCAGATACCTCCGGAGCAAGTGAAGATAATGAGAGAGGAGGTCATTAGTCTCATTCCAAAACTAGTATACGCAGATCCTCGCTCTAAATTAGAAACTCTTAAAGATGCATTTGATGTTTCTGTTCAAGCATTGATTGACAAGGTTACCAATTTGAGGAAGGATATTATTGAAGGTCGTACTGATGAAAACTTCATTGAGGAAAACAGTTGGAAATATGCATTGTTGGAGGAGGGACAACGTGAGGTCGGACCTCATGAATGGGATCCTTTCTTCTCCAAACCGAAGGATGGAAATGGAGATTCCAGTGATTCCTCTGCTGAAGCTGCAAAAAATTCTTGGAAAAATGAGCAAAGAAATCATGTTTCATGAAGAGGAGGTAAAAATTGCACCTGCAGGTTTCTGAAATGTGGTTTAAAGCAGACTCAAATGATTTCCCCGAATTAGGGAAGAATTACTGCTGTAAAATAATTATTGCCGGGGTCCTGCTATGAACATGCAGCAGAACTTGTATTCGATTTATTGAGCAGGCTTCCCTTCGTTGAAACCCCCCAGCTTGGATAGATATTCTCTGCTTTCTACAGTTTTGTTATATAGATTTTTCTTCTTCTGATTTCTGCATTATTTATTCTCCTTAGTGGTTCGTAGATGTATTTTCCAACGTTTAATAATTCCTTTGATACAATATTTTTGTCCACTTGATTCATATAGGAAATGTAAACAAATTTATGGTTAATGATCATTTCAAGTGTTCCCTTGATTGGTCTATATCATTTGGCAGCTGCATTAGGGCTGCTTGGGTATGTTTTAGTGACCTTATTGAATCGTGGCCAACATTCTATTTGAAGATCGTGAAAATAAATGTTTCTCTTTTTTTTCCATTTGTTTGATTGTTTGCCTATTTTTTTATAGCTAAAATCATACATGCACAGTGAGTTTGAGTGACATTTGTTTACTGTTCAGGCATGCACCTGTTGAATTGGTTGCCTTGTGCAGCTAGTTATAGCATGTAACTACCTAAAATTATTGGCTGTTTCTTTGACAATTGTTACTTCTGGTTTATATGATTCATGTTTCTGTTGTTTTCATTTTGGTCCAAAAAATACTTTGGGCACAGTGAAATATACCCCTTTGATTCATTAAATTGATGAGAATTTTGTGATTTCTTTTGTTGTGATATCTGTTCAGCTAGCAACATTCCCCTATTATTGACCGGGAACAATTGAAGGTACCAAAAAGAAATAGCCATAGAATTATCAGAGAAATTAAGAGTTCATTTCTTTCTTTGGATATGAGAAGTGAACTTCAATGATGTTGAGATTAATCCTCTTTTGAGATAAATGCCAGGAGTTTCTTCACAGATAAATCTTTGTCAATTTTTTGGAATGACTCTGGGTGGGATATCATACTGTGATGGATTTGCTTACATGGCAATGCTGAGCAGTGAGCATTTGGCAGTGTTAGCATTCTGTTTGTCCTGTCTAGTTGATTTAAGAAAACCTTATCTGCCTGTCTTGAGTCTGCGTTTCCTTTCCTTCCTTTTGTCGTCTTCGTTCATTGCTGTACAGGGTGATGTTATACACCATGCAATAGAAGAAATGATAGAGAACCTATGTAGAAAGTGATTTTAAGAAAGGTGCGCAAATTTAGTGCAATACTAACAAAATCATAATTAATTATACATATCTTTATGGAAAAAATGTTTCTGCAATTACTGCAGATAAGTTATCTGCATTTATTTTCAAAACTACGTCATTTTGGTATGAAAATCTTAAAAAATTATAAATATAAAGACTATTATAATCCTGAAATAAATTAAAATAACAAAAATACTATGATTTTCGCCCAAAACGACGTCGTATTGGGTTTACTACAAATAACTTATCTGTAATAATTGCAGAAAAAGCGAACCCTATCTTTATTTATAGACAATAATTTTATATGATTAGTATAATCATCTGTAATTTGATGTCAATATCTAATTCTTTGGCTCTTTAACCTTGACGCTAAGGAATTCAAATTATGTGCATGTTATTTTGTAGAGAAAAGCGTTTGTCCTTTTAAATGATATAATTTGTGTCATTTTATTTTCATAAAGAGATGGGATCCATACCTTTAACTTTTTTTGTATATTCTCTCTCTCTTTATTTATCTTTTTCTTTCACTTAAAATGACATAATTTTACTTCCGTTAGAATGACACAATTTTACATCCTTTAAAATCATCTCAATTTTGTATTTCCTATGAATAATTTGACAGGATGCAAAAGTGAAGTTACAATTTTCTGGTCGAGGGAAGTGGGGTGGGGAAGGTTACCGGGATACTAGCCCCAAAGGTCGGATAAAGCTGCCATACCATGTCATTGGATAATACTATTTCTAATGAAAAACCATTGGAAATAAGAAAAGTAAATTGACATCAGCAACTTCATTCTGGGTAGGGACAATGAAAACGACGAGTAGAAATTTTTTGTTGCTTTGCTAGTTACTTTCTCGTCGAGGACCCACCACAAACACTGTTTTTTAGGCTTTAGATGCTAGAAGACCAATAGGTTGGATACTCATGTATCCCTTGACAAAAACGGTTGAATAAAAGAAGCATGAATTGCTGTGTTTTGAGCTGGACCTCTGGCATGTAGCAGAGCCTTGGCAAAAGAAAATCGCTAGCCCTCATGTAATCCATGAGGGGCTAACGTAACGCCAATGCCTCTTCATAACAGTCAGTTCTGCATTAATTGATCTAGCTCTCTAGTCTTTATTATTTACCTTTGTTAATGATTATTATGTGCATTGAAACATTACTTTTGAAGTCTATATATTAAGGTTACTTTCCTGTTTTATAAACCACAAATTGAGGCCTCGTTGTGAACTCTTGGCTTGTATTACCGATTTCCCAATCATGGATTTTCTGAATACCTGACTTAGAACAAACTCAATAAAGTGAATCTTTATCTGAAGCCTCTCTTGTACAAAGTGGACAGTTTTAGACAAAAGCTATGCTACTTTTAACATGTCAAAAATCATAGTTATCATATATCATCATTTACATGCAACTAGAGAGAGAATATTAATTTAGGTAATGATTATGTAACAATTCCTTCATGCATGAAAAAATGGACATTAATTCAAAAGTTGTCTCAACGAACAATTGTAGCATGCACAAACGTGAGGATATATCATTTACTCTAAAATTTGAAATTTTTATTGATAAACTCCATAATACCGACCATTATTAGTACACCCCGCACGAGAGGCAGAGGAGAGGGAGCCATACATAGCAAATCTAGAGCGTACTTGTTTAATAAATGAATGCAGAGTCGAACAAACGTTGAATGATTGAATGGTAAATTGAAAGATAAATGTTTTTTCGAGTAAGCAATATTATTTGTATACTTGAATTTTTATATTTCTCTTTTACATTAATGATTAAACTAACTTTTTATAAGGAAAAGCAAGAGAGAATGGGATAAAAAATGGAGAATGTGAGTTTTTCTTTCTCCCTTTTTGCTATCAAAAAATAATGTAAAAGGAAAGAGTAAAAACAAAAAACAAGGATTAGAGTATCATTTCAGTGATAGAGGTTGAACATACCAGTGATACCAAAGTGAGAACTAAAAAAACAAAGATTTCACAGAATTTGAAACTAACGGTTCCTTAAGTCTTCTATTAAAGCTAAGTAAAACATCTCGTGACACTTACAGCAATCTACTCAGCTCCTCAATTCCAAGTCAATTTCAGTTTCCCTGTTCTCTCTCTCTCTCTCTCAACAAAGGATCCTCGTGATGAAGAGCTCTTATATTTCACGAGCTTCATATTCCTCACTGAGAGACCAAGAACGCTTACCTAGTTCAGTTTTGAATTCTTCCCAACACCTTCAAATACCCCTCCAAGAGATCATGCACCCCACATCACCAACCAACACATTCTCCTCCTCCTACTACTACTACTACAACCAATGGAATCCAAAATTCAACTCTTTTTCTTCACCCTTTTCCTCCTCACTCTTACCACCCATGCAAAAACTCTTCAAACTTACATAGTTCAGCTACACCCTCATGCCATAACCAGCTCTATCTTCACCTCCAAACTCAAATGGCATCTTTCATTTATACAACAAACCATTTCCTCAGATGAGGACCCTTCTTCACGCCTCCTCTATTCTTACCGTTCAGCCATGGACGGTTTTGCAGCTCAGCTAACTGAGTCTGAGCTTGAGTACCTACAAAAGTTACCTGATGTTATCTCAATTAGGCCAGACCAAAAGCTCCAGATTCAGACCACATATTCTTACAAGTTCTTGGGATTAAACCCCGCAAGAGAAAATGGTTGGTTTCAATCTGGATTTGGCAGGGGAACCATAATTGGGGTGCTTGATACTGGAGTGTGGCCAGAGAGTCCTAGCTTCAATGATCACGGAATGCCTCCAATTCCCAAGAAATGGAAGGGTAAATGCCAAGCAGGACAAGCCTTTAACTCTTCCAATTGTAACAGAAAACTCATTGGTGCAAGGTACTTTACCAAAGGCCATTTTGCAGTATCACCTTCAAGAATTCCAGAATATCTCTCTCCAAGAGACTCATCTGGACATGGCACACACACTTCTTCCACAGCTGGTGGAGTTGCAGTGCCAATGGCAAGTGTTTTTGGTTATGCAGCTGGTGTGGCAAGAGGAATGGCTCCTGGTGCTCACATTGCAATCTACAAAGTTTGCTGGTTCAATGGCTGCTATAACTCTGATATCATGGCTGCATTGGATGTGGCAATCAGAGATGGTGTGGACATTCTATCATTGTCTCTTGGTGGCTTCCCAGTGCCTCTTTATGATGATAGTATTGCCATTGGTAGCTTTAGAGCAATGGAGCATGGGATTTCAGTTATATGTGCTGCAGGAAACAATGGCCCAATAGCAATGTCTGTTGCCAATGAAGCTCCTTGGATTGCTACTGTTGGTGCAAGCACACTAGATAGGAAATTCCCAGCTTTAGTTCGCATGGGTAATGGACAAGTTCTCTATGGAGAATCCATGTACCCAATGAACAGAATAATGAGCAATGACAAAGAACTTGAGCTGGTTTATTTGACTCATGGAGAAATGGAGAGTCAATTTTGCCTTAGAGGGTCTCTTCCAAGGGACAAAGTTCAAGGCAAAATGGTGGTCTGTGATCGAGGTATCAATGGAAGAGCAGAAAAAGGCCAAGTTGTGAAGGAGGCTGGTGGTGCTGCTATGATCTTGGCAAACACAGAGCTAAACTTGGAAGAGGATTCAGTTGATGTTCATGTCTTGCCAGCAACTTTGTTAGGATTTGATGAATCAGTCACCTTGAAAGCTTACATAAACTCTACAACGAGGCCTCTTGCTCGAATTGAATTTGGAGGAACTGTAATAGGGAAGTCTAGAGCTCCAGCAGTAGCAAGATTTTCAGGTAGAGGACCAAGTTTTTCAAACCCTTCAATCCTCAAACCAGATGTTATAGCTCCAGGAGTGAACATCATTGCTGCATGGCCTCAGAACCTTGGTCCTACAGGTCTTCCAGAGGATTCTAGAAGAGTGAATTTCTCTGTCATGTCTGGTACCTCAATGGCATGTCCTCATATTAGTGGAATTGCTGCTCTTATTCGTTCAGCTCACCCTAGTTGGACCCCTGCAGCTATCAAATCTGCAATCATGACAACAGCTGAGATAACTGACCACACAGGAAGTCCAATTCTAGATGAAGATAAACCAGCTGATGCTTTTGCCATAGGAGCAGGAAATGTGAATCCACAAAGAGCATTAAATCCAGGACTTATATATGACATTAGGCCTGATGACTATGTTACACATCTTTGCAGCATTGGATATACAAGTTCAGAAATATTCAGTATCACTCACAGAAATGTTAGTTGCCATGCAATCATGCAGATGAATAGAGGATTCAGCCTTAACTATCCTTCATTCTCAGTAACTTTTAAGGATGGAATGAGGAGAAAGATGTTCAGCAGGAGACTAACAAATGTGGGAAGTCCTGACTCCATCTACTCAGTGGAGGTTATGGCACCTGAAGGAGTGAAAGTGATAGTGAAACCCAAGAGACTGGTATTTAAACAAATAAACCAAAGCTTGAGTTACAGTGTATGGTTTCTATCAAGAAAGAGGGCTAAAAAGGGTGATGATATTATGACCTTTGCAGATGGGCATTTGACATGGGTACACTCACAAAATGGTTCTTACAAGGTTAGAAGCCCAATAGCAGTGACTTGGAAGTCTAAGTAGCATGAAGAAGTGTAGTAGACTATAGTCATTATTTAGTCTAGTCTTCTTTAGAGCTTATTTTATTATCATTATTGGTTCCAATAGTTTCATATCTTGCAAAGTTTATACTGAACTTTGTGTAACGAGTTTTAGTAGAGAAAACTCGAGAAGGAATCTTAAAAGTTAGCCCATTTATATTTCCTAAATAAATTGTTTGTGTCAACTTTTAGTCAAAAAAACTCTGCTTTACATATTTTTTGAGTCAGAATATATGTGTCATTTGCTCATTCTAACACATGAAATGTACCAGTCCTGCTTCACCTAAAAAAGGAATAGACACGTTTGAGATTGCATCCGTCAAATTTCTTACAATCTCAATCACACAAGGTAAATAGACACCCACAAATGAGCTATTAAGTAGGGAGATAACAGAAGAGTCATCAGCAGGACAAGCAATTTTCCTTAAATAAAAATTTGGAACTCAAGGGATATGTTTATGTGAATTGTAGTTACAACTTACATGAATGTAAGTATAGTACTTCACTTATAATAGCCCAACTTAATTAATTAGTAAATCTAGTGTAATTAATTAATTAAACATGTTTTAGTGAGTGAAATTAAGTATAAGGCTTAATAAAATGAATCTGAGTCACTTTGGAGTTAAAAAGTGTACTCAGTGAAAATTAAGGGGTATAAATGGGTACTGACGAAAGTGCCCAAAATATAAAAATAAAAATAGTAATATTCCTAGAATAATATTCCAGACTTTTGGGTAAAGTTTGGAAATCATTGGAGTTAAATAGATAGACGAACCAATACCCACATGTTACCACTTAACCAATGTTAAGTGGTAAAACACCAAAAAGAACCCCTCATTTCCCACCCAACCCGTCGAACCAGAAAGGAGAAGAGAAGAGAGGGAGAAGAGAGGGAAGAAGAAAAGGGAAAGAGAGAGAGAGAGAGCAAATCCCAACGGTTTTGGGTGATTCAAAAGCCCAAATCGCTTAGAATCTCGCCCTCTTTCATAATCCTAGCTTTGTTTTGAGTGGGGAGCATTGTGGAGAGGGATATTGGCTCTCAAAAATTCGGCCATTGGTGAGGTTTTGGAGTTTTGAGAGTTTCTACCTCCATGGGAGCTTGAGGAACACTCCCATCATTGTTGTGCAACCATTGGTGGTAAGATTTAAACCCTTGAACCTCATGATTCCTTGAAATTTGCATGGGTTAGGGTTTGTGAATAGTAAATTGGGATTTTTATGAAATGTAGTTGAATTAGCTATGTTCTAGGAAGAATGGAGCTTAGAGCATGTTATGGAAAATGCTAGGAATGTCATTTAATCGGTGGAAATGAGCCTAGATAATCATTTGATAATTGTTCATAATATTGGAAAATTCATGCTTGGATTAGTTAGTATTCTAGCGTGTTGAACAATTAGTGAGTTGAATGATTGATTGGGTCCTTGTGATGTCTAGGATTGAGACATTTGGACCAACCGTGAGTGATCAACCATTGGAGCAAGCTATGGAGCTTGAATAGCTCATTGGAATTGGTAAGCTCATACTTGGGTTGTGCTTTGAATTGAGTAATTGATGGTTGATTGTGAAATACTCTTGGATGCAATGTGTTGATTGCATTACACCATGTGTAGGTGTATGTTTGTAAAAGTTGATTGCTGAAACTGTTGGTGAAGAACAAAGGTTGACTGAAGCATTGAGGTAAGCCTTCGGACCTTGGGTGTAATTCCCTTGATTGTTCCACCAAGCCCTGAAAGGGTAGTGGTAATTATAGTGTATATAAATGCAATGAAATAGTGTAATGCTTTGTTATACGTATGTGTATGCATTTGGTGTGGCATAGGATGGTGTTTCCCTATGTGGTATGTTGCATGACGATGCGTAAATCATACTTGGTAGTTAGCTGGCCAGTAGGACTATTTGCATCTGAGTTTCCTTAGGACAGCTTGAGAGCTCGAGGGATTTCTCCTGGAGATGTATTGCACTTTGCATAGATATGTATTTACTGCATTATTATTGTTATTGCTATTACACTGATATGGAACTGTGGGGTGGAGAGATGCTCCAAGGACCCCTGGTTTACTGGATATATTCGTATATCTCACCCCGTGTTGTGGGGACCCCCTTTCAGGTAAGGATGCTGCAGGAGCCTCTGGTGGCAAGTGGCCATATCTGGATTATGCATGAGATGTGGCATTCCTTTTGAGTTTATGCATGCCTTTTGTAGTTGACATGTATAGGAGTTTATTTTGAAAGCCCTTGGTCATTTGTATGCCTTGATTCATTGAATGAACTTAGCCTATGCTCATGCCTTTGGTTACACCTTTTGTTGATGGGAGCCAAGGGAATGATCATAGTGTTTTGTAAGCTAAGTTCTATGATTTGTAAAGGATATGTAATGTAAATGATGCCTACTTGAAATTCCATATATGCATGCTTGTTATGTATTGAGTTGTTGAATTGGTTGGGCTGAAAGTCAATTAGGTACCCTTTTGTTTAAACTGGTAAACGATGAGAAAACAAAGGTCATGCTGCCCAAATTCTAGCTTAATCTCATGAGGAGAGGTTGGATGAGGCTAGGATTTAGTTTTGGGGCATGAACAATTGGGATATGTAATGGGGATGCATTTTCCCCTAGGCTTGGACTTGAGAAATGTGGGAATTGGAATTCCCTGGCAGCGCGCTTAAGCGCCCAGGAGCGCGCCCAAGCGCCCTGCTGCCCCTGCGAGTGCCAATGCATTCTGCCTCCTCGCGCTGGAGCGCCCAAGTGGGGGCTTAAGCGCCCAGGATTGCGCGCTGGAGCGCCCTGGCTCGCGCTTAAGCGCCCTTTGCTGCAGAAAGTTGGGTGGCTTACTGCCCCCTCGCGTTTTAGCGCCCAGGGTGGGGCTTAAGCGCCCAGGGTTGCGCGCTTGAGCGCCCTGGTCCGCGCTTAAGCGCCCTTCGCCACTGAAGGAGGAAATGCTTCTGTCTCTGCGCGCTAAAACGTCCCAGTGGGAGCTTGAGCGCCCAGGCTAGCGCGCCTGAGCGCCCTGTTGCGCGCTTAAGCGCCCATCCACACTGGAAATACTGATGCTTACTGCCTCCGTGCGCTTAAGCGCCCAGATGGAGGCTTTAGCGCCCGATAGCGCGCGCTTGAGCGCCCGGTAGCGCGCTGAAGCGCGCTGGGCCTGTGACCAACACTCTCTTGTGTTGCTCCAAATTGTCCTAACTTGGGCTACAGTGCTCCGATTTGAGCACGGTTTGAAGCCACAGGTAGCTAATGAAGAAACCTACAATATAGTAGAAGTATTGAACTAAACAAGAAGTAAATTAAAGGTTTAAAAATGGAAAATGAACATGATGTTAAGCTTAATTTATCTGTTTCCGCAAGGTAATTTGGTTATGATCACGAAATTGGGTATTATAAGTTCGGTACGTTTTAAAATGAAAAATTTATCCGGATTTTAATTGAACCCATGTGATTGTAACTGCGCTTAATATCATAATGCGATGTTAACAAACCGGTTCTAGAACGGGGCGTTACATCACTCAAGTTTTATCTGAATGTATCACAAAAAAGTTAAAAATAAAAAAATAAATAATGACAGAGGATTGAAGATATTGCAGATTAACTTATTTTTTTATGAATTACAAACCATTCGCCTTAGAATATCGTTCCATGAATCTCATAAATGTATTATGTATCCCACTCCATAGGACTCCGCATCACATACTTAGCTTCAATTCATGAGAGCTCTCAATTGACACATTTATCACACACATTTATATGAAAATGTTTATCACTTTGACGTTATCAATTCCATAAAAAAAAATAAAAAAAAAAAAACTTCTTACGGAAACCGTTTGTTGCATATTCAAAAGGTGGAAGCACTTAAGTCTTTATATTTGTTTTATTTTTTACCTGCAACTGCAATTCTTTATATTTATTTTACTTTTGATTTTATTTGAATTTTTGGATTTGTATACCTTTTTTGCGTCTCTATATTTCGTATAGCTTTTGGGCTTGGACAATTATGTTTTGTTTTCATATATGTATTTGGGTTTTGTCAGCCTTTGGAGTTTGGGCTTTTTAAGAACAAACCAGGAGATATTTGCTTAGCTCTCAAAGGAAAATACCCAACAAGCCCAAGGTTATGTAACGTGTCTTAGTCTTTAATACAAAAAATAAAAAATAAAAAATAAAAAAATCCAACATCGATTCCTATGTCTTATATTTTTCTTTTTGTCACAAATATAAATTTAGGATTTACGATCTCTTGTGTTGTAAGAGATAAATTTCATTTCCTACACATACATAAAAGTGTATAACGCTTATGTTTTCTTTTCTTTTTCTCTTATATTCACATAGGCTCAAATAGGCTCTATATATTTTTATTTGTGTGTAGGAGATAAATTTTATTTCTTACACACAAATAAAAGTGAGAAATGTGAAACCCGTAAATTTAATAAGAAATCTTGTAAACTTTAACCATAAAATGGGGACAAAGACGAAAGATAGAAGAGAAAATCTTTTAAGGTAGCCGATATTTTTATGTTCATAGATATCCACAGGTTTCTACGTGGATGGATATAAGAAATCCAACAACTACCAAATAGAGGGTTGTAAGTTGTTGCTTACACAGATGAGGGCCAACAATCCTTAAACCCCGCATATCAGACGTAGAGCAATTAAAGGAGTGATTCACTCACCAAACTGTAGTGTGCACACAAATAGAGTAACTTCAGGAGCATTTCTTGGCATAGCCTAGAATATGACACACAAATATTTTGAATGTAACTATTACGTTATCAGGAATTGTTTTAGGAAATTTGAAACATAAAAAACTTGTATCCATGTATACAACATTGAAAAATTTTGTTTGGACTAGTTCAGAAAGGAAACTAATGGGCCCAAAAACTCCCTGCCATAATATAAAGTAAATGAACAACTAAGTAAAGTGCAAGAGTCGTACTAAAATTAGATAAAAATATATAAATATAGTCCAATTTTTTTAATTAAAGTAGCATTATATTCTTTTGAGATTGATTTTCACCAAAACGGCTTCGCTTCTCTGCTAGATTTTCCTCCCTCCCTTAACAAGAAAGAAATTGTTTACATAAAATTTGTCAAAGATAAAAATCATATTTCCTAAACACAAAAAATGTCAAAATAATCGAACAGCTTACTAACTAGAAATTTTAAAAAATGGTCTTGTTTTATTTGCATTTCTAAAATATATATCAACAAAACAGTGGCGAAGCTAGGATTGGACGGGGGGACAAAAATTAATTTTTTATCTTGCATAATATCAGTGTTTTCTCTATCTATTGACCTCATATTTTCATAGAACTCATTTAGATAAATTTTTACCAAAATATTAACATTTAACAACATTTTAAAGACTAAAAAAATGTACTATTACCCGAGTTCAACAGACATAAAAGAAGTTTAAAGCAATAATTAAAAAAAATAAAAAGGAGAGTACTTTCATTCAACGTTAACATTAGCTAAAATAATGTTTTTAACTATAATTTTTTTAAAATAAAATAAAAGATTGCAACCAAGTTGCTCCAAAAAGTGAATCTTTTAAGTTAGAGCAAACAAACTCATTTTCTCTGTATAAAACCACTACACAAAGAGAAATACAACCATGCAAATGAAAAGTGAGCAAAGCAAAAAGGCCAAAACTTTCATTAACAAAAACATAGCAAATGAATATACCCAAAAAAAAAAAACATAGCAAATGAAAAAAAAAAAAAATGCAGAAAAGGGTATACATAACACACACATTAGGTGAAGATGAGGTAGATTTCAACTTGGATTTCTAACCAAAACTTCCAGAAGAAGCACATTTAACAGTAACAATAATATCACGTCTAGGCTTCAACTGCATCAATTTTTTTTCAATTTTTTTTTGGAAGGGGTGGCCGCCCACCCTAGCCTCCCCTGGCTGTGCCCCTGCAACAAAATACTTGAGGGTAAAGATGTGATTGGGTCAAAAAAAGTAAATTAATTATTTAATTAATTTAGATTACTGTACATCATGTAACCCCAAATATACTCTGCACTTCAAAATTTTCTCTCAAAACTAATTGGATCTTTCTCAGATTTGTTTTGAAAATTTTTCCCAATTTCTCACAAATGAAAAAAAAAAAAAAACTATTTCTCAGTGAATATACATTCTAATTGGACCAAAGTATATTTTTGGTTGCTTAAATTACTGAGACCCTTGAGGGAAATTTTGTACACTCACACACACAATAATTAGTTTTTTTTTTTTGGAAACATAATATTATTAGAGTTAATTCCGCGTAGGTATGCATGTATGTATAGTGTTGGCCTTGCTAAGAGTATGCAAGAGATGCGCAAGTATACGCAGCTACAAGTAATATTGTATTTAAAACACAAATATCGTTCGCACAAGGATCTTTTTGGCGAAAAAGTACAAAAGAAAAATTACAATTGCTAAACTAAATTCTAAGAGAAATTAAAATTAAATTGGTTAAACTGAAAAATAAGAAAAATCAAAAGTTAATGATCACTGGAAGGTTCAGATTAAAAATTGTTGTAAAAAACAACTTGTTCACTAAAAAATAAAATAAGTTGAGAAAATTATTTTTGGCATTTTTTGTTTATGATATTTTCAAGAAATTGTGAAAAACTTAACTGATTAAAAAAATAGAATTCAAGGCAAAAAGTTTAAGAGTTCTAATTGGAAAAATTGTGTTGTGTAACAACTGGCCGCTTCAAGAATCAACGACTATCCCCACATACTAATACGAGACTTTCCGGTGTACTTTTTCCTCACTCGCACACTTTTCGGAAAAACTTCCCAATAGGTCACCCATCCCAGAATTGCTCCAAGTCAAGCATGTTTAACTATGAAGTTCTTCTGTTCTGGGCTACCGAAAAGTAGATGCATCTTGTTAGTATAGATAGTACCAATTAATTCTTATAAGTTATCCTAAACTGTGCAGTCTCATACTTGCACAGTCTTTGAAATCCTTCTCTTTCGGGTGTCGATTCGATTCATTCGTTCATGTAATCCCCTGCTGAAAGCCTGTCAAGAGTCGCTCCTTGTCCATGCCCTTTTCGCACCGGCGATCACTCCCCGCTCTCGTCAGCGCTCGGGATGTTACATGTCCACTAGCTTCAGCCTGGTTCGTCCTCGAACCACACCGTACTGGAAGAGAAGCCTGCTCTGATACCACTTGTAACGCCTGGCCGCTTCAAGAATCAATATTATCCCCACATACTAACACGAGACTTTTCAGTGTGTATTTTCCTCACTCGCACACATTTGCATAGACTTATCATCTAGCCTGTCTTAAGTCAGGGTAACGGAGAAGGTTGGTCTTAGGTGTAATGAATCAACCTAAAAAAATAACTATTTATATAAGATAAACCTTTATAATTAAGTGATAGAATGAAAAGAATTTACAATGACAATTCGAAGCAAGTTATTTTTATATCGATGTAAAAATAAAAAAATTTACACTCATTTTTAATTATTGATCTACTTATATTTAATGGCTCACAAAATTAAAAATTAAAGCACTTATATATAAATAACATCAATTACTCATTTACTAAAAAAAATAACATCAATTACTAAGATTAAAAATATAATTTATACTAATATAAAATGATATTATACATATATTATTATATGTACAAAGAGTCGAAAAATAAAATCAGAAAATTCGTAGAAAATGTGCTACGTGAATTATTGGAGCGAGATGTTCAGGCCAAAATCCATGTCAACTTGTCAAGGTTACTTTTGATCAACAACGACTAGGAATGATTTTCCAAACCAATGAGAGTAGCAGCCAGCCACATCACATGCACGTGCTACATGTGCAATTATGAGCACTATGATTCCATTATGGCATCTCTTTGCTGTCAGTAATATGGGTTTTCTTTTTCTTTTCATTTTTTAAATGATGAAAAAGCTGGTTCTTCTGGTTTTCCTTGTCACAAACAACAGACATTTTGGACACAAGTAAGAAATGTTTTCACTTTCAACCTCTTTCCACCAATGAGATGTAACATAGAAGAATCATAGAATAGCCATTATTAGAGTATTAAGACTAATTCAATACTTAAAATCATCACTATCTCTCTCCAATAATAAGCAAGGATGTACTTCACCAGGAAGTTGCTATTTCACATGGCTTCCATCTGTGTTAGTACATGGGTAGGTTTCAGATGTGATCTAAGCAATAGAAAGAGGGTATGTAACATTGTCAATTTGTCACTCACACCATGTGTGCATGTGAATATTGAAAGGGAGAAAAGGGAACAAAGAAAAATGAAATATTTTTTTATATGAGAAGTGGCAGTTGGTAGGCTCAGACCATGATTGATCAAGTGCAGCACTTTTCTCCCATTTCCCTCTGTTTGCCAATTCCTATTATAATTTATTATCCACTCATATGAACATGCCCCTATTTTCTTCTATTACTTGCTACTTCATCTAAAAGGACTAATTTGAGTTTGGACAAAGAAAGAAAAAATTGTTATAAAAATTAACAAGAATCATTCATTCCCGGATGCTTTTGAATAATAGTTTTGGGTTGCATATATATTATCAAATTGACCAATGGTAAATTGAGTGGGTAAGTGAGGCTATAGTTTTAAATGGTCAAGGACAGGTGGTAAGCCGCGCGCATTTTGTTTTTGCAAAAGTCGCGTATCACCCTGATGCACGATGACTTAAACGTGCACACCTTATAAGTATCTTACTATATTATTTTGGCAAAATATTTAGATTTGAAATCAATGTTGTAAAATATTTCCTTTCTCACCTTATTAGGGTCAAAAGGCCTATTTTTGTGGCCCTTGCATTTTATTTTAAATTTTAATTTAATCAATGGTAGAACTTGTCTTATTTTCAAGTTTCTCCCCCCCCTGTAACATGGAAAGATTCCCTCATCAAAATCATAATGAACAATAAACATATATGAGGCTGAAACCATTAAGTGGATGATTGGTGATGGTTCTGATCTTCCCTTTTTTAATCTATTTAATTTTTTCCTCTTTCTCCCCCGTGTGTCTTTCTTCCTTCCTTTCCTTCTTTATCCTTCATAGTGAATAACAAAAGCATACGAGGCATACACGGTTTCTTAGCTTACCCTGTTAGAAGTTGTTCCCATTATCACATGGCTTTGGTTTGGATTTTGATGTTAAGATAATCACAAGTACATCAATGTTCTTTGGTGGATCCTATATTAACCATATGTTAGTTGGTCCACTTATGCATCATTTCTGAATCTTTGTCATACTTAGAAGTTACCTTTCAATCAAGTGGAAATTGAAAGTCCACTTTCACATTCATGGTAATGGAACATGCTTAAAGTGGCTTAACAAAAAAAATTAATGTATTTGGAAAGATGCCTTGGACAATGTTTATTCTCTGAAAACAGAATCATAAAGCTCAAAGGTTATAAAGTTCCCTTAACAATGTAGTACTGTAGTAGTGTGGTAGTTACATTTTTTTATAATGTTTTTTGCCCAGCTTTTCTCTTTTCCCACATTTGGTTGAATCTTAATTATACATTGCCTATTGATGCATATTTGTGAACCTGTGAGATCTATAATTTAATTGGAAAAGAAACTCAGAGATGGGATGAAAGAAATAAAAAAACTCAAGGACCACCCTTGTGGATCATTCATCTGATCTACTCTATGGAGAAAATTTTATATTCTCTTATTCCTTTACTCACAATCTTGTTAGCAAGAATGTAATTAACGTAAAATGGAATTCAAAATAAACAAATAGGAGAGAAAATTAAAAACTAAAAAATAAAAAAATAACTGCTTTATCCCTCCTAAAATTGACAAGGATAACCGAATGAGGAAAAAGTAGAAACTGAACGAGCATTAAGTGCCTCATTCTGTCACATCTCATGTTTTATGTCGGATAAACTCCAAATAAGTCCAAAGCTTCACCTGTGCTTTGAAATACCACTTCATAAACCTGAAGAATTGACATAAACTAATCAACTGGTTTATTTATTGGTCATATAATATACGATATCAATTACATTTGTGGTTCTTCTTTCAACCACTTCCTCACAAACTAAGCATATCACTCTCATCCTCACACCCTTTTTTCCTCAGTTTCATTAGAGAGTGTACTGTACATGATGGACAATTGAGCCATTAATCAAGTAGAATGAAGAAGAACAAGATGCAAATGAAAACCCAGTTTTTCATCTTCTTCTTCTGTTACATTGGTTGTTTTTCTTTTGGTTTTGCTGCCGGAGCAGATGATGAAGTGTCAGCTTTGCTTTCTATAAAAGCAGGTCTTGTTGATCCGTTGAACGCCCTGCAGAATTGGAAACTGATGGACGAAGCACTGGGAAAGGATGCAGCTCATTGTAACTGGACTGGTGTCAGATGCAACTCAGCTGCAGCAGTAGAGAAGCTTGACCTCTCACACAAGAATCTCAGCGGCAGTGTATCCGATGATATACAAAGGCTTAAAAGTCTTAGTACACTCAACTTGTCTTGCAATGCTTTTTCATCACAATTGCCAAGATCCATAGCCAATCTCACCACACTGAACATTCTTGATGTAAGCCAGAATTTCTTCCTTGGTGACTTTCCATTAGGCCTTGGAAGGGCATGGCGACTTACGACTTTAAATGCATCCAGCAATGAATTCTCAGGTTCTCTTCCTTGGGACCTTGGAAACGCCAGTTCCTTAGAGATGCTGGATCTCAGAGGCAGCTTCTTTGAAGGGTCAGTTCCAAAATCATTCAGTAACTTTCATAAGTTGAAGTTCCTTGGTCTATCTGGGAATAATCTCACTGGGGAAATTCCTGGAGAGCTAGGACAGCTTTCATCACTGGAGTATATGATCCTTGGGTACAATGAATTTGAAGGTGGGATTCCAGAAGAGTTTGGAAATCTTACTAGTCTTAAATATCTTGATTTAGCAACAGCCAATCTTGGTGGTGAGATTCCAGCTGGATTGGGAAAGCTCAAGTTATTGAATACAGTTTTCTTATACAACAACAATTTTGAAGGAAGAATTCCACCAGAAATTGGCAACATGACTTCTTTGCAGTTGCTGGATCTTTCTGATAACATGTTGTCAAGAAAAATTCCAACTGAAATAAGTCAGCTGAAGAATTTAGAGCTTCTGAACTTCATGGGCAACCAGCTATCTGGTCCTGTGCCTTCTGGCCTTGGGGATTTGCCTCAACTGGAGGTGCTTGAGCTATGGAACAATTCCTTGTCAGGACCATTGCCTATTAACCTTGGCAAGAATTCACCATTACAATGGTTGGATGTATCATCCAATTCACTCTCTGGTGAGATTCCTGAAACTCTTTGCAGCCAAGGCAATCTCACCAAGCTTATACTTTTCAATAATGCCTTCACTGGTCCAATTCCATCTAGCCTAACAATGTGTCCATCCCTTGTTCGTGTTCGAATTCAGAACAATTTTCTTTCTGGGATAGTTCCCGTGGGTTTTGGCAAGCTTGGGAAGCTTCAAAGGTTAGAATTGGCTAACAATAGTCTCTCTGGTGGAATTCCGGATGACATTGCTTCTTCCACATCCCTTTCTTTCATTGATCTCTCAAGAAACAATCTTCATTCTTCTCTTCCTTCCACCGTTCTTTCCATTCCAAACCTGCAAACTCTCATGGTCTCAAACAACAACATGGAAGGTGAAATCCCAGACCAATTCCAGGACTGTCCCTCGCTTACTGTTCTTGATCTCTCATCAAATCATTTCTCTGGAAGCATTCCAGCAAGCATCGCCTCATGTCAGAAATTGGTAAATCTGAACCTACAAAACAACCAATTGAGCGGTGAAATCCCAAAAGCATTAGCTAACATGCCTACATTGGCCATTCTTGATCTTTCCAACAATTCTCTGAGTGGTCAGATACCTGAAAGCTTTGGTGTTTCTCCAGCTCTGGAAGCATTCAATGTCTCGTACAATAAGCTCGAAGGTTCTGTCCCAGCAAATGGTATGCTAAGAACTATAAACCCGAATGATCTTGTGGGCAATGCTGGCCTATGTGACGGTGTCCTCCCTCCATGTGACCAAAAATCTGCGTACTCAACAAGGCATGGAAGCTCACATGCAAAGCACATTATTGTAGGATGGATCATAGGAATATCAACAATCTTAGCCATTGGGATTGCAATTTTGCTAGCAAGATCTTTATATGTAAGGTGGTACACTGATGGATTTTGCTTCAGAGAAAGATTTTATAAGAGTAGCAAAGGGTGGCCCTGGAGATTGATGGCATTTCAGAGGCTTGGTTTTACAAGTACTGACATTCTAGCTTGCATCAAGGAAACAAATGTGATTGGAATGGGAGCTACTGGGGTTGTTTATAAGGCTGAGGTACCTCAATCAAGTACAGTTGTGGCAGTGAAAAAATTGTGGAGATCAGGAACTGATATTGAAGTAGGAAGCAGTGATGACCTTGTTGGAGAGGTGAATCTTTTAGGGAGGCTAAGGCATAGAAACATTGTTAGACTACTAGGATTTCTTCATAATGACACTGATGTGATGATAGTTTATGAATTTATGCACAATGGCAACCTAGGAGATGCCTTGCATGGTAGACAAGCAGCGACATTGCTTGTAGATTGGGTTTCAAGGTATAACATAGCTCTAGGAGTTGCACAAGGACTTGCTTATCTTCATCATGATTGTCATCCACCAATTATCCATCGAGACATCAAATCAAATAATATATTGCTAGATGCAAATCTTGAGGCAAGGATAGCAGATTTTGGGTTAGCCAAGATGATGACCAGGAAGAATGAAACAGTCTCCATGGTTGCTGGATCCTATGGCTACATTGCCCCTGGTAAGTTACTAGTTCATAAACCTTACTTTATCTGGAATTAATAGCTACATTGGCTTCTAGACCACTTTAGAGCATGAAAGATAGTTAAAATCTCAAAGAACATAACTTTCAATCAGCATATTAGAATAGAAAGATAAGGCTGTTTATATTCATATTTGTGAAGAAATGTTTGCTCTTTATTAGATGTACAAGATTTATATGCATGACATTTCAATGATTTACTCTTTGGCAGAATATGGATATGCCTTGAAGGTGGATGAAAAGATTGATGTTTACAGTTATGGAGTAGTTTTGTTGGAGCTTCTCACAGGAAAGAGACCTTTAGATGCAGGCTTTGGAGAGTCTGTAGACATAGTAGAATGGATTAGAAGGAAGATTAGAGACAACAAATCTCTGGAAGAAGCATTAGACCCCAATGTAGGAAATTGCAGGCATATTCTAGAAGAGATGCTTTTAGTTCTAAGAATAGCACTTCTTTGCACTGCCAAGTTCCCCAAGGACAGACCCACCATGAGGGATGTCATAATGATGCTTGGAGAGGCAAAACCTCGGAGAAAGAGTAGTGGCAACAATGAAACAGTTGCAGCTAACAACAAAGAGATACCAGTTTTTAGCACATCACCAGTTAATGGCCTTCTGTAGGAACCAAAATTGAGTTTTCCCTGGCCAAAAACATGTTTAGAGCTGTAATTTTGTAATCAGCAATTCATATTTGTCTTTAAAATATTATTGGGTATATCAAAATGTATTGATTTTTGCAAATAAATTTTATTCGTATCCTGATTTTGGCCAAGAGTTACCATAGAGATGAGTAGAAACCAAGATTAAGCAATTGTACCTATTATCCTTTGGATAATAATGATGATAATTTTCCAAACGTGCTAATGAAGTAATCAAAAGTAACTTGGTCCCTGTTTTTCTTTCTTTTTCTTTTTCTTTTTCTTTCTTTCATGTGAGGGACTTTCTTTTGCAAAGGTCTCTATTGATCAGTCCACTAGACAAGGGCACTCTACTATACCCAAAGAGTAAATTATTAATGTTCATGAAGCTCTAGGCTCTTGATAATGATAGACTAGCATCTTTATTCCAGTTTATTTTTGCCAAAAATAATTACTTTTTTTTTTTGTTTAATCCTGAGCTAAAATTTTATTACATTGCCCCGTTAGTCAAAATCATTTCTGCATAAAAATGGGTGCAACAATATTCAGAACAGAATTGCCAAAATTCAGGGCAAGCATTCTTTCTAAAATCCCACAAGATAGCTTATGTTTGAGGTCTTGATGTTCTAGACCACAAGATTGATGTAAAACAAATCTTAACACGTACTTTAACTTTGTTAAACGCAAAAGACACGGCTCGTGAATCCATGGATAACGTCCTTTATCAATAACGTCCGTGCATATATATTATAACCCTTTTTTCAGTTCTCAAAAAAATAAAAATTAATAATCAAAGAAATCAGAAATCTGCTTACATCCCCGTGAAACATATTTTATGTACCATATTTTATTATAACAGGCACAACACAGTTTTAATTATTTGTATGGCAACATTCCAAGGAACCATAAGGTATGAAAATATTAAATGCTGGCCAAATTGAAGCAATGGTTCCAATAAACAGGAAAATAACTCTGCTATTACAAGTGAGAATTCGAATTACAACAGCAGCAGGGGAAGAGAAGGTAATCAAAATTTGCCAAGTTAGCAAGCATCTCATATTTACATTATTAAGAAACGGCAAAACATTATATGACTAACATTACACAAAAATCTATGGCGCCTGTGCCCTCCAAGTGATATAAGATATTAAACAACCAGCATCCGAATTGAACCAAAATAACAATAAAAATAAAAATCTCATAATCCCATTTTTACTTTTCTCTTATTGTTTTTTCTCCTTTTTTTATTCCTTCTATTCGTGCTATACACTTTAGGCCATCAGTTTTCTGTATCCTAACACATGCAAAATTGCAAACCTTATCTATATTGGCTTGCTTTTCAATCTGCTGTTCTTTTCTTCCAATCTTGGTGCTGCAAATAAGTAACTAGGTTAGAGAAAGAAAAAAGAGTGAATAAATTGCGTTAGGAATAATAGTGCATCTACTTACCAAGACCATTTGCCTCAGATGTTCTCATGATTCTTAGTCTCCTCACAGAGCTAAGGAACATCCTGATTGCAATTTTAAGGACAAAGGGTAGGTAAACATCAAACCAGATAAAACAAGAGGTCCTACGTTTCAGCATTACAAGATGAAAAACAAAGCTAACATCTGCCTACCTACTATGAAAATACATGAATCAATTGCAATTATCAAATCTAAGAGTTCTTGCTTTTGTTCTTGTTACTTTTACTTATAGTTTTCCTTGTTCAGGAAAAGAGCTATGGCCTAGTGAAAATCAACCATTTTAAACATTACAGATACTACTTGAAAATCAATCAACAAAGCAAATTTTAGCTACAAAGAAAAACATGCTGCACATCAATGATATATCACCACCATCACTACAGAGGGAGAGAAATCTTGATACTAAAATCAAATTGATGATTATGAACCAAATCCTTACCACCAAGGAACATCTCCAACAAGCATCCAGTCTCCTTCCTTGTCTTTGTAAGTGAGCACAAAGTTTGAAGATCCATCCAACAATCTTGACTGCCCATCTACTCCAACTACAATACCATGATTCTCTCCATTTGATCCTATTGACAATGATGTCAATACCATTAGGGGAACAATGGAATCTAACACATTGAAGAAACAAAATCAAACACTATGCTATCATATATCCCCAAAAGCAAAATACGAAAGAGACAGAGAGAAAAAAAATGATATATACCGGAATTTTATTGATGAAAACAGAACACCAAGTTCTTAGATGGTTTTGTTTCGTATCTTTGAAATTTGTTATATTTTGATAGCTCATATGTTATAAAACTGAAATAATGAGATAGTCTTGAAAGAAAAGTAGTACATATGATATCTATTCTACACAAGATGAGCAAAATAAAACGAAAGTAAGAGAGAGTGAAAATTTAAACCCCTACCACTGCCACCTTCATCAAGTAATCCACATATGTTTGTCATTTTTTAATCTTTTATTAATCTACAAATGTACTTTTTGGACAATAGTTAATCACACATACGTTCAAATTTGGCAAAGTTAAAAAGAAAGGAAGCGAGAAGTTATCATTGTGTCATATTTAAAGTGCACATAACTCATAAGAAAGGAATGGCACAAAGTTAACAAAATATTCACCAAGCGGATAAAATCATGTTGATCTTGAAAACATGACATAATTACATACAGGAGTAGCATTTTCTTTATTAGGAGTATAAAGACCAAGGAAAGCTCACCTTTGCAAGTGAGGACTGTAGTTGGTTCGTTAAACATATCCTCCAAGGTTCGTGCTAAGGTTTTGTAGGAACTATGAGCACTCAAATCAACCTTCCTTCCAATTGGTATTCCATCCATATTTACTTTCACAAACAGGGAACTCCTCAGATTTCCGTTTTCTTTGGAGATAATTTTTTTATTATCATTGCCATTGTCAGCACTCTTATTGCTCTTATTTTCCTCAACTACAGAATTGAATACTTCAGTGGCTGGGGATTTTGCATGGCTATTATAGCTGTTCATTCTATATATTCCAAGGGGGGGCCATCCAACTACTTGACTGTAAAAAATAAGTCAGAACATATATTACAATCCCATCACAAAGAAATGATAATAAAATTGAAAAATATTTGATTCATTCCATTTCTATAGAGTTACACACAAAGGAGATCATTGGGAAGAAAGAGAACCACAAAATGAAACGAAGTGTCTTGCACATGGCAAACTTGTTAAATCTCATAGATACAAGAAGAAATGATAGTAATCCTTGTTATATTAAACTACACAACATTGGTGCTATTATATAGCAAACCAATTGAAGAATACAAAGAGACACACTCAATGTGGGACTTCTACACTATTAACACTAACACTCTTCACACTCCCCCTCAAGCTGTAGCATATAGATCATATGCTACAAGCTTGATACATAAATAATACTCTCATTAGGAACCAAAAACAACAATGCTACATCAACGAAATGAAATGACTAAGTACAACAAATCAACTGGAATGACCATCAGTCTGAAGAGCTGATAAAGAGACAATGCTGGAATGGACATCAGAGCATGGATGGTGCCGGAATTATCATCGGCAAAGACAACTGAGCTGACCAGGACATCAGCATCAAGATCCCTCTCAGACATTTCATTTAACAGTTGGTGAGCAGCCGTGGTTTCCCCTTGACTATGCTACAAGCTTATTACAAGAGAGACCAAGTAACATAACATCAAAATAAATCTCCTAAATGAGAAACCAAAAATCAACAATGTGCTAAAAATGGCGTCGAAATGAACATCAACATGGAAGATGCCGGAATGATCATCGGCAAAGACAATTGTGCTGGAATGACCATCAGCAACATGGACGGTGCTCCCCCTCAAGAGGAACTTCTAAACAGTGCCGGAATTATCGTCGGCAAAGACAATTGTGCTGGAATGACCATCAGCAACATGGACAGTGCTCCCCCTCAAGAGGAACTTCTAAACAGTGCCGGAATTATCATCGGCAAAGACAATTGTGCTGGAATGACCATCAGCAACATGGACAGTGCTCCCCCTCAAGAGGAACTTCTAAACAGTGCCAGAATTATCATCAGCAAAGACAATCATCAGCAAAGACAATTGTGCTGGAATGACCATCAGCAACATGGACAGTGCTCCCCTCAAGAGGAACTTCGGTGTCAGAATTAACATCAGCGGAGACAACATCAGCAACTTGGACAGTGCTCCCTCTCGAGATGGATGATGAATAGTATAAATACTCCATCTTGGGAAGAAAGAAGATTAAAGGAAAAACAAAGCTTCGCGGAATCGGAAAAGTCGTCGGAGACGGCGGTGGGTCGTCGAAAAAGTCATCGGAGACGGTGGTGGATCGCCGAAAAATTCGCCGGAAAGTCATCGGAAAAGTCGCCAGAGACGTCTGTCAACGGTGGACGACGCGGTCAACGGTGGTCGGTCAACGACAACGGTGGTTAACCCAACAACTTCCCAAGGATCATTCTTTTCTGATGTGACAGATCAGTCTAAGCTGCAGTCACAGAGCATACTAAGAAAAACCCGAAAAAGAAATAGCAACGGGAATCCCTCAAGGAGGGTGATATCTCTCTATAACCATATTGAAATTATGGAAAATAGAACTAAGTTAAACGGATTAAGATTCCTCTTGTTAGGCTCTAGATACCATGTTAAATCTCATAGATACAAGAAGAAATGATAATAATCCTTGTTATATTAAACTACACAACATTGGTGCTATTATATAGCAAACCAATTGAAGAATACAAAGAGACACACTCAATGTGGGACTTCTACACTATTAACACTAACACTCTTAACAGTAACTATAAACCAATTTTTATTTTTTTTTGGATAAAAGTAAAAGCATAACAATTCAAAAGCAAGATAATTACCCTACAACTTGAGAATTTAATCCACTGAAGCAAAATTATAACTCTGCATACTTCATATTCTAGGTGGGTAATTTCTACATCATAAGTTGAGTTGCTTTACTTTTGGTTTTTTGTTTTTTTTTTTGAGATATTCTAATCGGTGCATCGCTTTGAATTTAGTCCAATTCGGGGTGAATTCCGAAATTAAGACTTTAAACTTCTTCCAAAAACGGTACCGGGCGTCAATATTATTTGATTAAAGCCTTACTTTTGTTTAACAAATAATATAAGGGTATCAAAATTTGCATGACCTACCGAGCAGACTGAATCTGCTTGGTGAATAATGAAATAAATAATTATAAGATATATATATATATATATAATTATTTAATATAATCTTCATAATATTATACCTAAAATACATAAAAAAAATTTAAAAAATGTAAGTTTCGTTTGATAACAAAACAAATCACTTAGTATATTTTACATGCCCCGGCTTTACATTAGGGATAAATAAATATTACGTTCCTAATCAACCATTTTTATCTAATAAATGATGATATTGGTAGCCGCGCTATACAGATACGGCAACCAAGTCATTAATACCCATCATAGAATACCACTACAATATATAAAAGATTACGGGATAGTTAGCTCTCGTATGGAAAAAATGGCACTAACACTTATTTTTTTCAGGATAGGCATGCGGATCTTGATGTTTTTTTTTAGGTCAGGATACGACCACTTATCCTAGTTAAAATTTTGCTGCAATTTTTTTCATCAGCAATGAAAGAAGAACCGACGAACCCAAAGATTATTACCTAAAACCAATGATAACCAGGAATGATCCATCAAGTAAATGAAAGGCATAAGACATACTAAATTGGATAGCGTGTGATAAACATTAAACACCATAACAAACACAAGTCATTTGTTATTATACTATAATAAGAGGCTACCTAACTACTACTAAATCAAGGAAAATGGGGTGAAGATCATTTGTAATTTACCTGAGACCATTAGAGGGGACAACAGAATCAGGAGGTGTGTTGGTCCCAGAAGTGACATTAGAGGAAGAAGGAAAAACCTTTGTGGCATATGGAGAGAGGCTTAAGGCGAGACCCAATTCAAGGTGAGACTCATCTGGGGAAGAAGAATCCTCGGAGGAGAGGACCAAGTTATCATCTTTAGACAACGTTGACATTGACCCACAATTTGAAAAACCCTGCATGAAACGGGTCTGAACTGAAGAAGTGTGAAGAGTGTGGGAGTGGATAAAATTTGAAGGTGGTTAAAAAGAAAGAGATTATGATGATGATGGATGAAGAAGGATGGGGTAGGAGAGGAAGGGTATGGTGTGGATTATTGGAAAAGCAGAAGAAGAATGAGGGATATATACAAACAAAAACAAAAGAAGGGTAATGGTTAATTAGGTTAGGTGAGGTTTGATTGGTGATGGGAATGTAGTGACAGATATGGTGGCGTGGTTAACAAGAACTCAAGAGAGGGTATAAGTGATTGCTGTGTGGTCCCCACATGTCTGTTCTGTGCACCTCCATCATCATCAATGTCCTTTTCCTTTCTACTTGCTGTGTCTAGTTAGTGCATCTTTCTTTATTTACACTTTGGAATTGGAATCATGTTTGGTTACACATATGGTGAAATATCAAAAATGGAAATGAGCTATAAAATAAGATATCCTTCAAAATGGTTGCAGGTGTGGTAGGACACACGCACAACACACTACACACGACAAAGACCAAAATGCCAACTTTTCAGAAATAAAATCCCTAAAAATAGCATGTTTTAGGATGCGTTATCAGTTGCCTGAATAAGGATTTTTGACAATGAGGTCCTGTTTGCATGACATGGCAATCTATTGGGTTACTCTTATGTTATCTGTCACTTATAATGTTTTCTTATGCAATTGGGTTATGTGTCACCTGTATCAGGATCCGCTGATAGAATAATTTATCTTGGACCCGTTATTTTTTACAATAAATCAGACAAAATATGGCAAACTGATCCATTGGAATTGATAATGAATTCTAAAATGTAGTATTTTAATATTTTATTTAAGGAAAAATATTTCTATTTAATTGCTGAACAAAATTTTCGGTTACACTCACATAAAATTAAATAGATTCTATTATAGAAAAAAGTATTAGTGAAAACTCACCCTATATATGAACCCTTTTATTTATGAACCGTGACATTTCAACTATTAAAATGCCAAAAAGCGACATTTTGATTCTTGTCCCACACAGCACAACTATATATATATATACATATATATATATATATATGAAAAAGTATTTCTCCAGTCACTGGAGATAATTTTATCTATTTCCAATGAACTCAAAACGATGTCGTCTTCGATTATAAGATTAAAAAAATATAATGATAAAAGACTAATATAACACTGCAATATATCAGAATTATAAAAATATCTTGATTTTCGTCCTAAAATGACGTCATTTTGAGTTCACCGGAGATAACTTATTTCCATTTACTGAAAAAATCTTTTACGCATATATATATATAGAGGTAGGATCCTTTGACACCTCATCTAAGAGTCATTGGATTAAAAAAGATCAATGGTGTCACAAGCTTACAAATCAGAGCCGCTGATCTTTTTTGATCCAATGACTTTTAGATGAGGTGTCAAATTTCAAGTTTGACACTGGTGTCAAAGAATCCTACCTCATATAAATGGATTCTTTTTTAATGTTAAAAAAAATATAATATGATCATATGAAAAATCATAATTATACAAAGATAAATTAATAATAATAAAAAAAGAAAAAACAATAAAATAGATAGTTATAAAATCATAACTGTTGATTTACCTTTGTATAATTATGATCACGTCAATATTTATTTTTCACACGATAAAATCAAAATATATATATATATATATATATATATATATATATATATATACACGCTCCAAACGACAACCCGACAAAAGTGGGGCCAAACCATCATTCGACTCGAGAAATTAAGTAGCCTGTCGTTTACGAAAAAACCCTGCATCCAATTGAATGGCCACACATATCTTTGACGTTCTGGTGCCGCGTTTCGCGTATCCATGCCGCCATCTGTTCTCTCCTCTGCCGTTTGTCGACGGTCCACGAGACAGTGATGTGTGATGTCTCCTTTGTGCAGAGCCCACGGACACGTGGAATATTGACACCTTTTAATATTAAGATAATTTTTTCCTACCCTTAAAATTAGGAATTTGACTCAACTAATTGGATTTAATCCACTCATTTTTTATTATTAATACATTATTGCTTAATCTCTTTGCCAACATGATCAACGAACAATATCGTATTAAACAACATTGTACAACATTTAATACATAAGCACAATAAAATAAATTATATTATTAATCATATGAAACATCAAACTCAATAATGCGATAACTAGAGGTTTAAATGAGTTAAGTCAAGCCAAGTTTTAGCTTAAATAAGTCAAATCTATAAAAAATATTTTCAGTTTAGTTTGGCCAATTAGTTTAGTACCATCTAAATTCTAGACTTGACTTATTTATGAAAAATTAAAAGCTTAGTTTGGCTTATTTATAATTATAAAATATATTTTTTTCAAACTCACATACGTCCAAATGTTGAGACTATAAATTCATCAAATTCTGTATTCTTTCGTAAGAGAAAAAATAATCCTAAAACTCACTCAGTCCACATATAAATTTATATCTTTCATGCTATCTAGTCGGAACAAAAAATAACATTTTCAATACATTCAACTATCCCATTAGAGATTCGATTCATGGGCTAGTTTGGAACCAATTCAAGATTCATTAAAGCTGAGACTTATGATCGAATAATAAGTTTCACAAATCCTTTTTAAACATTGATCCAACTCATAAGAGAAGCACACAGACCCACCCACATGGAACTTGTATAGAACCCAAAAATAGGATTAATAATTCAATGACATAAAACTATATTAGTTATTATAATAATATATCAAGTCAGCTCACAGACTTTCAAGCTAAATCTTGTTAAATTAGACTTGGACTTGTTTTCTAAACAAGTTTTTTTTTAAAGCTTAAGCTCGTTCTATTTATTAAATAAGTCAGGTCAAGCCAAAATCTTGGGCCTCTAACAAACCGCTCGATCCATTTACACTCCTAGCGATAACATATAACACTTTTTTTAATAATGCATCAAAATTAAATTCTAATAATTTTACAACAATATATGACTAATTCCTTATCTATCTTCCAAAACACTAACATTATAAATAACTAGTTTTTTATACCCAAAAAAATTAAAGTAAGAACACATTTTTAGTAAAGCAAATGATCACGTCTTACTATTCTTATGCATTATTACCAAGGGGTCACTGATAGAATTCAACCCGTGGTAGACACCCTGATGATGCAAACAATAATTTCTAAAGCGTTTTATGGCTGGATACATCAAAACATGTTTGGCAACTTCCAAGAGGAAGGAAATGACTCAAAATCAGTGTTTTAAAACCCCACCCCGCCCCCCGATTGACCCGGGTCAACCCTGACCCCTCCCCTCTGAGGGTTGGGGTCACAAGTTGGACCATATATGCATATCGACCCCTCCGACCCCCAAAACCCGGCCGGGTTTCAGTGACTCCGGGGTCAGAGGGGGTCACTGCATATTTTTTTTTTATAAAAAAATTCAATGAAACAACATCATTTTATTAAAAAAAATAAAATAAAAGTGCTTGTAAACCTAAATCTAATCGTTCTCTTCTCTTCCAGCGACTTAGATGTCTTCGATCTTCACCTCGCTGCCGTAAATCTTCTAGAAAAGGTAAGAATTTTACCCATTCAAATGAAATTGTTACGGTCGTCAATAGAAAACAAAAGCTCATTCTTACTTCCTTTAAATTTTCATTTGTCAGGAACCTTCTCAAAAGAAGCAGAATCGGATCAGCGTAGTGAACCCATTAGAATATGAGTTTTATATTTTGGTATCTTGATACTTTAATTAGGTTGTGTAATATTGACTTATGGTTGTAATTGGCGAATTATGTTAAGTATATTTTGAATCTTTAATGATTGGTGGTTTGTTTTTTAATATTTTCATATAGGATATATATATTTATGTTTTTTTAACAGTGTTTAAAAATCCGGTCCGGCCATCGACCCGGTCGAGGTCAGGGGTCACGGGTTCAACCGGGAGGTCACGGGTTTAACCGGGGGGTCACGGGGTCACTATGCTGACCCGGTTTTATATATTAAAAAAATATAAATATATATATATCCTATATGAAAATATTAAAAAACAAACCATCAATCCCAAAGATTCAAAATATACTTAACATAATTCACCAATTACAACCACAAGTCAATATTACACAACCTAATTAAAGTATCAAAATACCAAAGTACAAAATTCATATTCTAATGGGGTTACTACGCTGACCTGGTTCTGCCTCTTTTGATAAGGTCTCTGACAAAAGAAAATTTAAAGGAAGTAAGAATGAGTTTTGTTTTCCATCGACGATCGTAAGGATTTCATTTGAATGGGTAAAATTCTTATCTTTTCTAGAAGATTCACGACAGCGAGGTGAAGATTGAAAACGTCTAGGTCACTAGGAGAGAAGAGAACGATTAGATTTAGGTTTGCAAGCATTTTTATTTTATTTTTTTAATAAGACAATGTTGTTTCATGGAATATTTTTTTAAAAAAAAAAAACATGCAATGACCCCCTTTGACCCCTCTGACCCGGGAGTCACTGAAACCGGCTGGGTTTTGGGGGTCAGAGGGGTCGATATGCATATAGGGTCCAACTTGTGACCCCAACCCTCAGAGGGGCGGGGTCAGGGTTGACCCGGGTCAACCCGGGAGGTGGGGCGGGGTTTTAAAACACTGTTTTTAATATATAAAACCGGGTCAACGTAGTGACCCCGTGACCCCCCGATTGAACCTGTGACCCCTGACCTCAGCCGGGTCGACGGCCGAGCCAGGTTTTTAAACACCCCTGAAAACAGTGCGGAAGAAAATGAAAGCACTTTACTTTGCTTCAATGTTTCTAGAGAAGAGGATTATTTGTGAAATTTAAATTTTAGTACAGTCTTCCGGAAACCTTATTGAAAAGAGATATGAACATAATTACAAAGAGTTCTTTTCATAAGAATCCCCCTTTTTTGGGATAAGTTCGGCTGTTAGGCTTCAACATATCTTCCCCTTTCATTCATTCTAAAGATATTTTAAAGAATGGTGCTGCAAATTTTCTCACTTCATCAGTTTATTTTCAATTTTTCATTTTCACAATCTAAACGTATCTCCTCTTAACCCACCAAAACTGTTAGTTCAAATTGATGTGCAAGAGTAGTCTGAGTTATAAGTCTGTCCTAGCATTGTACAATATTAAATACATAAGCAGAATAAAATAAGTTTATCTGGATTTGGGCTCGAAACATAGACAAATGAAAAATAAAACCCAATCTCTCTTGTCCTTGATTATTTGGTCATACATGTTCAGATAATCAACTCTTGTAAAAGTTAAGATTAAGAAGTCAGCAAGATTAAAAAGAAACAGAAGGATGCAGGATAAAACAAAATGCACATCATTCTACAAGGCAACATACATTTATTTTCATAATGAAATAAGATGGTGAATGTTATTATAACGTATTGCACCAAAACAATATTTGGAAACTTATTCACTCAACCAAATATTGACGTCCTCCTAACCTCAAATCATATAAAGGTTTAAAATATAAAAGCTTGTTTATAGCTGAATTGAAGATCAAACGTAAGCTTACTATTATTGATTGGAACTCAATTTTGCCTCTGAATTTTCTGATGGACGAGCTATGCACTCGGTGCAAGCATTACATGAAGGAGGCAAATTGTCAGAGAGATCAATCCGCAAGGTTTGATGCGTCTCCTCATTCCCAGGTACATGAAGGAGAGCATCCATGATTAAAATGTCCCAATCACGAGGAATAAAAAAGGAAGACCAAGTGTCATCATCTGTTTCAAATAAGCCAAACCAATAATCATTACTATTAGCTTTCAAACTGACCTCAATGTCCCCACTTTCCAAACAATAGATTTTACAAAGCCAAGTAGAATTCATAAGCAAAAATATAGCTAGAATAAGCAAGCAAATTCATATCATGCTAGTAATACAGATTAATTCAGTTAACCAAGAGTTTGGGAAAAAGTTTCCATTAAAATCATAAAGATAAATGTTCAAATTGCTAACCTCCATTGCGTACCGCCTTCAGCCGCAAGACACCTGAGCCCAGTGGTCCAGAAACAGGAAATGAGCAAGACACGGAATGCCTCTTATGAGCTACTGCAAGAGATGCATTGTACCATGGACCTCTAGCAATTGGTTCTCCAATAGCATCTATTATTGCCTGGTTCTTGCTCACCTTCTCCATGGCCTTGCTGCAAATTTCACAGCTAATAATTTTAGAATCTGCCAAGGTGAACAAGTTTTAAATTTTGAAATGTAAAGAATAATAGTTGAGAAACTCCTTTCGTGATATGAATTTGTAATCGGATCTCAGAAAAGTATTCAAGAAGCTTACTATCTATTATCTACTATATAAAGATGAAAGCAAATTAAAAATAGAATAGAATTTACTTGATGGGATTGGAGGCTGAAGAATTTGAAAATAGTGATTGGTTTAACCTCAATTAGAGGGCTATCCTCATTTTCGCAGAAAGATATCACAGGGAAGCTATAATTGTAATGCTGGAATGTAGGTAGAAAAAGACATGAAAAGAACAAATGTTTTAGAAGCCCTCCTTCCTTCCTGATAACCATCTTAGAGCTAGCAAAATAAACAGAATTATTAACTAAGTCTTGCAGATCTGATTTGCACGCACTGCCTTTTTTATTTTCAATGAAAAATGAAAATGCTATGCGAGTTAAATTGAAACAAAAGATCACTACAAAATTTAGATGCTAAACTAACTAAACAAATTGATTAGGTTCTAAATATAACCACCATTATTAGTTATTATTATGTTGGAGGGGATAAGAGAATGGTCAAGTTTCAGTTTTAAGCAAAACTATTGGCCTTCTTGAGGAAATGCTCCTCTCCAAAGATAATGAAGATGGGAGACAAGAAATATCATAAACAACGTACATAAAACTGTAAGGTATATTTGGGCTTCTTCTTCTAAAATCTAAACCACAGTAGGTTAAAACGCAGATCTTAATAGATTTCTCACGCCTGACAAATGCATTATCTTGAGATCACAGTAGTTATTATCACATTACAGCTCAGTATATACCTGCTACAGCCATGATAGATAGCAAGGTCATTAAGGGCACTCAGACCAACGCCACCTGTAATAGTAATCAAAACAAATGACACTGCTTTACGACCGAAATATTTGCTCTTCTCTTCATCCACATTCCTTGTGGAACTGCAACAATTTAAAATTGGTAGTCACAATCAAGGACCATATTACAGTTCATACAGTTTCAACCAAGTAATGACAACGAGTACTTTACCATTTTCAATTGAAAAAAAAAAAAAAAAAGGAATAAGTATTTTACTTCCTATGTGTTAGGATTCATCTTACTGTATTCTCAATTCACAGATTTTACCATGAGCAATGCAAACTGCAGACCCCCTAATTTGGGTTAGGGGATTTGATTATTTTATTGAGCTCTGATGCCCGAAATTTTGAAGGGTGGAAAATTGAGGTTACAAATGAGTCTGAGTACACTAAAAATCCTCACTTTTTTGCAACTTTAATCAGCCAACAGAAAAATTTTCCCCTAATAGTCATACAACTCAAAATAAAGTTACATATATATCCAGCAACAATCATCAAATTCAAATACAAGGGGGGAAACAAAAAAAAAAAAAAAAAAAAAAAAAAGTACCAAGAGGAAACACATGAAACAACGTAGAACTCACCTTGATATCTGAGGTTTTGGGGAGAGTTTGAGGAAGGAGCTTAATTTCTTTGCTAACATGATCAACTAACAATATGGTATCTCAGCACAATACTGTCGGTATCCTTGGATTTCGTGATTCACCGAATTACAATGTTCTGTTGTGTTGTATATAGATCAGACAAAATACAAAATGGAAGTGAAGAATGGGAAAGCACAATTACACGAACCCTAATCTCATGCAGCTGCTACAGTCTCTACTCTTATGTTCTGCTTTTCCTTCTCAAGGTTAAGTAAATGTATGGTTGGATTGGACTAGTTTTTCTTTTCTTTTTTTTGGGTTACAAAATTAAATATTTTAATTATCATAAATATGTCAATACTAAATCTGTTTTGTTATTTGAAAAATGTACGGGAGAGAGTAACTGTATCCCCTTTTCAGAGGTGAAAGTATGCATGAATGTATTTTCTCGGGCTGGTGAAACCTAATTATATATTGAGATATGTAATCCATCTTGCTGGGTTGTGATATAAAAACTGATGACGCATTAAGGGTGTATTTTGGTGGAGGAAAAAAAAAAAAAAAATTGGCTAATACTCTTGTGATTTGTTTTAGAATTATTTATGTTTCTGTGGTTTTTTTCTATCACATATATCTATGTGCTTTGTAAAAAATAAAAAATCACAGGGACATATGTGATAAAAAAACATACCCTTTTGCAAACTACAGGAGCATATGTGATAGAAAAAAAATCACAGGGACATTGGTAAAATTTTCCCAAAAATTAATTATTCGATAATAATGAAAAAATAAATTTTCCTGAAATGTTATCAAATAGTTATTTAGTAGGTTAAAATATTCACAAAAATATTGAGTTAATTTTCTTGATGCTATATTTAGTTGATTGTGAAATATTGCTGAGAATTAGGATTGAGGTTAATTTTGTTTTTGGTAGATAGATTGAGATTAATTATATCCCAAAAAATATTAAATATTTACATCATATGGTATTCTCAAAATACCACCAAATGAGTGATATTTTAAAATAGAATTTTTTTTCATAATATGAAACCTGACTTTCCTGGAAAAAGTTTTACAATCCTCATCAAATGTAGAAAAATCGAATTTCCAATCTCACTTTTTCATAATTTTAAAAAAGAAAATTACCAAATACCCCCTAATGAATTATTATTAGGTTGAATCTATGCAATGTATGTTGTTCTATTACTTTTTATATATAAATAAAATTGCTATACTCATATTTTATTTGACCTTCCTCTAATTGCTATATATTTTTTTTGGTAAAAGCTTTTTTCAGTCAATAGAGATAAATTATTTTCAGTGAGCCCAAAATGACAATGTTTTGTAGTAGAATTCAAGTGTTTTTGTAATTATAATTTATTGCAGCGTTATATTAGTCTTTATCATTATAATTTTATAATCTTACAATCTCAAAACGACATCGTTTTGGACTCACTAGAGATAATTTTATCTCCAATGACTGAAGAAATATTTTTTCGATATTTTATATTTATTTATGAGGTAGGATATTCTTACTATCAAATATTTCTACTATTAATTTAGTACCACTTTTCGACTGTTGGATCCCATTTTTCAGCAGAAAATCTCTGAAAAGTTTTTGAATAGAGAGGAAAAAAATAATTTTTGACGTACTATCAGTACATAGTTATATTAGATTAATAATAGAAATATTTGGTATTCTTATTTTACATATATAACAAATTTTGCTACGTAGGTACAAAATCACCCACCTTTTTCAAAAACATCGACTATAGGATTCTTTTATTGCTCCTTCAATCCACACTAAAGAAAAGGAAGCCTTGAAGGAGTTCATATACTGACTTGCATTAATTCAGAATGCACAATGTCTAATTTAGATAATTAGTTGGAAATAAGTTGTGAATTGATTACTTTCTAAGTGGGAATGTGATTAATATTTTATTTTAAATTTTAAAACCAAATTGCTCCCCGTGGTGGGCAAAAGCACCATTGTACAAACCTTTTTCAAAAGATTACTTTGTTCAAAGCATTTGAGAGAAGTTCTTCCATAGTAAAGCAGTTAAAGACATTAGTCAAATATACAAGTCCAGTCCCGTCGACAACCATGACAAGACCCCCTCTACATTAGCTATCAGTTGGCAGTCCCATCAGCAACCATGGCGAGACACCAAACAGTCTCGTAAGCCACGTTGACGGCAATGCATCACACATACTTCAAGCACTACTCACGTTAGGTATCATGATGGACTCATTGAACTAAACTCAACCGAGACCCTCCCTTCCTCGTTCCCTCATCTCATTTCTTTGTTTTTGTTTCTCTCACTAATGTTTTCGTTTGTGTTTTTCTCCTCCTTCTCTCTAAATTCATTTCTGCTTGTCAGAGTTTGGATGTTGTGCACAACTCTCCTCTCAATTTCCAGTCGATTATTGTTGACGAACTCGGCAAGTGTACCGGTCGTACAAATAATAAAGTGATAAGAAAAGTTGTCGATTCCACGAAGACGGATGATCAAGCAATAATTTATCTATTTAACTAAAGTTGGATCGATCATAAAAGGATTTCTTGAGAGTATTGTAATTAAATTAAAAACAGAATTTATAAAATTATTTTTGGTTTTTAATATTTTAGAAATTAAATTCAGAATTAATTAAAGCTAGAAATTGGTTTTAAGTTTTAATAAAAAGGCGTAGCTAGGATTCAACTTCCCCAATGGTTTCTTAACGAGTTTGTTTATTCTTATGATTACATTTAAGATCAAATTATTAACAGCACTTTCTATAATTGACTAAATCTCAATCCCTTGGTAATCTAATCCTTTATTCTAATCCAAAGCCCAATCCCTTAGTACTTCTTCATAAAATAAGCATTAACGCAAGAACCTACGGTTATAGAATTCATAAGTCTATCCCTAAATCATACAAATTCCAGCAATCAATCAATTGGAATCATACACCAACATCCCTATTGTCATGGACGACTCTAATGCTCATTCAAGACTGGCAAGATCATAAATAAGACTAGGAATAAGTATCAGATTGATTGCATAATTTAAAAGCAAGAATGTAATTCATAAGAAATAAACAAATATCAACTAAGAACCCATTGGTTCTGTATCTTCCTAACTACTAAAAGTAATTTAGCTATGCATAATTGTGAAGACAGAATTAAAATAAACTGGAAAATAAATAAAGTTCATGATGAAACTTGATTAAGGAAGACAATCAATGATAGAGATTGGATTCCTCCCTTCTCCTCTGCATCGCTCCAGCGTTCCTCTTCCGCTCCTGCCTTCGTGTTTGTCTCTGACTTCTTTCGCGTTCCAGAATGAATTTCACGGCTTCCTTCGCGTTGTATTTAAAGGGTGAAACTTGGGCTTCTGAATTTTGGACCCGCTCGCTGAAGCGAGCTGCTCAGCGAGCATTATTTTTGCTGGTCGCCCAATCACTCGCTTAAGCGAGGAACTTTGCGAGCTTTAGTAATTTGCTTGCTCACTTGCTCGCTTCAGCGAGCAGTGGAGCGAGCGTTATAATTTTTTTATTTTTTATTTATTTAATTTCTGATTCTCTTCTTGCTCCGCGGATTCCACTGTCGCCTCGTCCTTATCATATTGATATTTTGTTATTCTAGTCTAAACAACCTGAAACAACAGCCAATATTTAGAATTTTATCTATTTGTTGACAATCCATTTTGTTTTACTGTTTTTATTGTTTTAACACTATATTTTTAACTATTTTAATAATTATTTGAACTCTTTTTAACTATAAAAACATAGTGTCTTGGACACTTATCAAACCATTCCCAGATTTACTCATTGCTGTCCTCAGCAATGAATTGAATTAAGAACATGGAATAATGCAAGCATGCTTAATATAAAACTAGGCACTACATCAATTTATGAATGATCAGACTTAGACAAAAAATAATAGGATTTTAAAGAACAAACAATTAACTAAGCAGACTTGAAAGTAAGCAAGTTATAAAATCCAAGTATGAGTTCAGTCAGTCAAGCATAAACACTGAGTTTTAACACATCTCTCACTAGATATATCAAGTCACCCATCACTCATCTGTCTAAAGGTAAGTGTTTCACTCGAATTTTCACTGTATCAATATTTTCATAAGCTTGATAATATTCTCACTTTCCATAAATAATTCACATGCACAAAGATCAAGAGGTCTTTATTCAGGTTGTAATGGGGCTGGGCTGAAGGTAAGATAAATAAGGAAAAACTAGCTAAAACAATGAAATACATAAAGATCATGGTAAAGTGTAAACACTCAAACAATAATCCTTTTTCTCCTTTCCTTCTTCCTTTTTTTTCAGCACTTTTATTTCTTTTTCTGTATTTTTCTTTTCTTTTTCAACCTCCAATACTTTTCTCTTTTTCATTTTCATTTTCTTTCAACATTTTTATTTGCATAGAAACAATAAATATTTTTATTTTTCACCATTTTCTAACCTTTGCTTTTGCTCCATTCACCTAACCTCCTTTTTCACCACTTTTGAATTACATGATAAAGTACTCATGTTTACACCGTACCATGAAATGTCTATAATCCAATTTTATTTAAGGTAGATGTGTATGTGGAGTGGCTAATCAAGACAACAGGTATTAAGAACATAAAAGGTTTATGCTCAAGGGGCTAAACAAGGGATATCATAATGGTTGGCTTTTTGGCTAACTAGTTAAAACAATAAAATGCCTCAATCATTTCAAACATGCATGCAAACAATTACTTCAAGGAGAAACAAAGCAAGTTCTGGTAATATTTTCAACAGTAAAATGCACACTGAAAAGAATTTTCTGTTTAGGCTCAAACCTCACGGTTATATGTGTGCAATTCAGTAATTTATGCTCTTTCTCAATCACTTATACTGTAATTTTATTATTCTTACTGACTCTTAGACTAACTCAATCAAGGCTTATTCATAAAAAAAATATAAAATATACTCTGAGTCATCACATTATAAATTAATTTTACTGATTAATTCCAACTTAGCATGATTTAGTAATCCAGACAGAGAAAAGAAACACAATAAAATAAAGAGGAATAAGGAAAAGAATTTTCCTTGTTTTTCTGAAAAAAATTTGCGGCTCTTCTCATCACAGGGATCATAGTTGTACCAACTGCTACTACTGCTACTATATATATATGGTGCGGTGCGTCCCCATTCCCAGATTTAAAAATTTGTTGTCCTCAGCAATTAATAAATCAAAAAGAAAGAAATGCACACATCAACATAAAAATATCATCAGATAAAGTCAGTAGTAGCCATCATGCTCACAACAGAGTGAGAAAAATAAAATTTGTACATCACCATAGTCATCAATAATCAAAACAAAACAAAACTAAAATGGTTTTAGAAAATAAAATCTACTAGCATCATAAAATAAAATAAAATAACAAACTTAAAAGCGATAAATTCTTAGGTTGCCTCTTAAGAGCGCTTGTTTAACGTCATTAGCTTGACGTTATATCTTCCTTAGTCATGGCGGCTTGTAGCCGGAATTCAAAGATGATGCCATTCCTTTTATCATAAATATTGCTTTGCCGTAATAGTACTCTCGTGCATATGGGCGAGAAGGTTTGGCCTCAAGAACTCTAAACTTAGTCTTGATGTGCTTTCCTTTGCTCTTCGGCTTTGCCATCGTCACCTCCGGCTTGCAACTCTCATCTGGCTTATGATTTTTCTTTTCTTCTTCTTCAACCTTTTTTTCCTCAATAAAGAAAGTTTTCTCTGCCTGAGTTGTAGGTGGTGGAGTTTCTTTTTCATACATTTTGAGAATAGTCTTTTCTCCTTCCACCCTTAAGATCAATTCACCTTTAGGCACATCAATTAGTGCTCCGGAGGTTGCTAAGAAAGGTCTCCCAAAGATCATGGGAACAGTAGCGTCCTCCTCTATATCCAAGATAACAAAGTCCATCGGGAAGATGAACTTGTCCACCTTAACTAGTATGTCCTCTATTACTCCATATGCTTGCTTGGTGGAGCGGTCAGCTATTTGCAGAATCATATTGATCGACTTTACTTCTGTGATTCCCAGCTTCTTCATCATAGATAATTGCATTACGTTGATGTTGGCACCTAAATCACATAAAACTCTCTCTATTGTGATTTAGCCAATCGTGCAAGGAATACTAAAACTCCATGGATCCTTTAATTTCGGAGGTAAATTCTTCTGCATGATTGCACTACACTCCTCTGTCAGAATAGTGGATCCTTCTACTGTGAGCTTCCGCTTCTTGATTAGGATCTCTTTTAGAAACTTAGCATATGATGGCATTTGCTCTAAAGCTTCCACGAATGGGATATTGATGTGAAACTTCTTAAAAATCTCTAAGAATTTAGAGAAATTTTTCTTCTGCTCATGCTGTTGTAACCTTTGAGGATAAGGAGCCTTAACATAAGGATTATCTCCAAGTGATTTCATCATTTCCTCTAAAGAAAGCTTCTTTATTACTTTCTTACGCGGGGTATCATTTAACGGTCCTCTAAAAATTGTGACATCTCTATCGACAGGATCGTCAGCTTTCTTTTCAGCAGGATTTTCCTTCTCTGCATCTTTTTCACTACTTGGTGCAGCTATTGGTTTTTCCACACTTTCCATTGTAATGATGGCATTACATTGTTCCTTGGGATTAATAATTGTATTACTAGGAAAGGTTCCTTAAGGCCTCTCAGCCATCTGTTTGGCAAGCTAACCAATCTGATTCTCCAGATTCTTTATGGAAGCTTCTTGATTTTTTAAAGATGCTTTTGTTTCTTCTGCAAAAATTTCTTGAGATTGAGCCATCTTATCGAATGCAATTTCTCAAGCTGCCTTTTGACTAGATTGCTCTGGTTGAATTCCCAGATTAGCTTGTTGTGGTCCTCCTTGATTATACGAAAGTGCAGAATGGTTTCTCCAGCCAGTATTATAAGTGTTGATGTAAGGATTGTTCTCCCTACGTTGGTCGTACCAAAGAGAATTCACCTGAGATGGATTTATTGTAACCATAGCCTCACATTTATCGGCACTATGAGGTCCGCCACAAGTATCACAGACTACAGGAAATTGCGAATTAACAGCAGAGATTTGATTTTGAGTAAAAAGCTTAACAAGTGAATCTAGCCTTTGATCCATCTTGTCTTGTTTGGCTAACAAAGCGTCATACCCTTCTAACTGCATAACTCCTCTCTTAGGTTGAACTGGTGTGACCTCGTTATCTTCAGATGCAATCTTCTCAATTAGCTCAATATCCCTAGTTGGAGTGATTTCTCCGATGCTTCCTCCAGCTGCAGCATTAAGGAGTACTCGATATGTCGATGTAACCCCTTTGTAAAAAATTCGGACCTTCTCGCCATTCGATAGAACATACTGTGAACATCTCCTGATTAGTTCTTTAAATCTCCCTCATCTCACACACAGGGATTCGCCTTCAAGCTGCTTGAAGTTTTCAATCTGTTCTTTCAGCTCGGAGAATCGAGACAGTGGGAAAAACTTCCTTTGGAATTTCTCAACTAATTCTTCCCACGTGGAGATGCTATCAGCAGGTTGTAATTCCAACCAATTAAGTGCTCTTTCTTTTAAAGAAAAGGGAAACAACATCAAACAGATTTCTCCAGGAAGAACCCCATTAGCTTTAATGAGGCTACACAATTGTAGGAATTTAGTGATGTGGCGGTTTGGGTCTTCGATCGGGTTTCCTTCAAAAAGATTACTTTGAATTAGATTCAGAAAGAAGACTTTTATTTCAAAATTATTGGCATGAATTTGAGGTCTCCTAATACTTGCAGTCGGATGCGAGAAATTAGGGTTTAAGAAATGGCTCATCAGTTCTTCGGGTGGATTTTGGTTATCCTCGGCCATGACTAGTCCTTCCACAGAATTGGAGCTCGATGCGTCTTGTGTCTTCTTTGCGGTCAAACGTTTCCTATTAGTTCTTTCTAAACGTCCTAACTCTGGTTCGTACTGTAGGTCACTCGGATTAACAGTGCCTCGTAGATGCATAAATCAAAAAACTAAGGCTCAGTGAGTCCAACTAACAGAAACCACTAACTAACAGAATATTTAAAGCAAAAAAATTAGACAAAGAAAATAAAATAACAAAACTAAATAAAATAAATAAAAATAAAGATATTAAACTAAGAAAGCAAAATAAATGACAGTAAAAAAAAAAAAAACTAAAATAAAATAAAATACGCAAAATAAAAATAAGAGAAATAAAAAAATTAAAATTAAAATTAAAACAAAGAAACTAATAACTAACAAAAATAAAACTAAAAACAAAACAAAATAAAAAAATATCCAATCTATAATTTTATAGATATAATTAATGTTGATTAAATCAATCCCCGGCAACGGGGCCAAAAACTTGTTGACGAACTCGGAAAGTGTACCGGTCGTACAAGTAATAAAGTGATAAGAAAAGTTGTCGATCCCACGAGAACTGATGACCAAGCAATAATTTATCTATTTAACTAAAGTTGGATCGATCATAAAAGGATTTCTTGAGAGTATTGTAATTAAATTAAAAACAGAATTTATAAAATTATTTTTGGTTTTTAATATTTTAGAAATTAAATTCAGAATTAATTAAAGCTAGAAATTGGTTTTGAGTTTTAATAAAAAGGCGTAGCTAGGATTCGATTTCCCCAATGGTTTCTTAACGAGTTTGTTTATTCTTACGATTACATTCAAGATCAAATTATTAACAGCTCTTTCTGTAATTGACTAAATCTCAATCCCTTGGTAATCTAATCCTTTATTCTAATCCAAAGCCTAATCCCTTAGTACTTCTTCATAAAATAAGCATTAACGCAAGAACCTACTGTTATAGAATTCATAAGTCTATCCCTAGATCATACAAATTCCAGCAATCAATCGGAATCATACACCAACATCCCTATTGTCATGCACGACTCTAATGCTCATTCAAGACTGGCCAGATCATAAATAAGACTAGGAATAAATATCAGATTGATTGCATAATTTAAAAGCAAGAATGTAATTCATAAGAAACAAACAAACATCAACTAAGAACCCATTGGTTCTGTATCTTCCTAACTACTAAAAGTAATTTAGCTATGCATAATTATAAAGACAGAATTAAAATAAACTGGAAAATAAATAAAGTTCATGATGAAACTTGATTAAGGAAGACGATCAATGATAGAGATTGGATTCCTCCCTTCTCCTCTGCATCGCTCCAGCGTTCCTCTTCCGCTCCTGCCTTTGTGTTTGTCTCTGACTTCTTTTGCGTTCCAGAATGAATTTCACGGCTTCCTTCGCGTTGTATTTAAAGGGTGAAACTTGGGCTTCTGAATTTTGGACCTGCTCGCTGAGGAGCTCGCTGAAGCGAGCTGCTCAGCGAGCATTATTTTTGTTGGTCGCCCAATCACTCGCTTAAGCGAGGAACCTTGCGAGCTTTAGTAATTTGCTCGCTCACGTGCTCGCTTCAGCGAGCAGTGGAGCGAGCGTTTCAATTTTTTATTTTTTATTTATTTAATTTCTGATTCTCTTCTTGCTCCGCGGATTCCACTATTGCTTCGTCCTTATCATATTGGTATTTTGTTATTCTAGTCTAAACAACCTGAAACAACAACCAATATTTAGAATTTTATCTATTTGTTGACAATTCATTCTGTTTTATTGTTTTATTATTTTAACACTATATTTTTAACTATTTTAATAATTATTTGAACTCGTTTTAACTATAAAAACATAGTGTCTTGGACTGTTTTACTGTTTTATCAGTTATCATCCTTACTTGTAAGTGTAGTTATTTTATTTAGGTATTATTTTATATGTTATTTATAAACCCTAGGATAGAAACTTATTTAGTAAAATAAATAATTAATAATGAAATAATAATTATATGTAGGTTTTTATTGAAATAATGATTGTAATACAATTGGGGATAGAATGTGTGGGGCAATCTGTTTGCTGAAATGCCACATAGAAGATTCAAATGGAATGTAAAATAAATGCCACAGATAATATTTTTTAATTATTAAAATTAGGTTTATAATTAAATAGTAATTGTAATGAAATAATTACTATATAGTAAAATAATTAGTATAATTAATTAATTAGTAATGAAATAATTAAATGCTAAATTTAATTACTATATAATTAGTATTTTAATTAAATAGTAATTATAATTTATGAAACCCTAGGAAATAAACTTATTTAGTAAAATAATTAATTAGTAATTAAATAATTAAACAGTAATTTTAATTAGTGTTTTAATTAAATAGTAATCAAAATTTATGAAACCCTAACATAGAAACTTATTTAGTAAAATAATTAATTATTTTATAATTAGTGTTTTAATTAATAGTAATCATAATTTATTAAACCCTAGCAAAGAAATCTATTTAGTAAAATAATTAATTAGTAATGAAATAATTAAATGCTGATTTTAATTACTATATAATTAGTATTTTAATTAAATAGTAATTATAATTTATGAAACCCAAGGAAATAAACCTATTTAGTAAAATAATTACACTAATTTTAATTAGTTTATAGTTAGTGTTTTAATTAAATAGTAATCACAATTTATGAAACTCTAGCATAGAAACCTATTTAGTAAAATATTCAATTATATTATATTAGTGTTTTAATTAATAGTAATCATAATTTATGAAGCCCTAGCTTAGAAACCTATTTAGTAAAATAATTAATTAGTTACGAAATAATTAGACACTAATTTAATTAGTTTATAATTAGTGTTTTAATTAAATAGTAATCATAATTAATTTTTTATTTGTAAATTATTATTTGTTATATAGCTACTAACGCCCCTGCATTGTCCCTGGTTCCAAAGAGTAGGGCGTACTTGATGAGGCTGTGCAGCAGTCACACATATCACAAGTCGTATGGAATGACGGACATTTGAAGTCTATGAGGGTGAGCGAGCCTAAAAGGGTATGGGCAACAGAGATGCCATAACCCAGATGACATCCCTCTGAACTTGCAGCAGCACTTGATGCGTGGAGGTCCTGTCAGCAACCATGTTGACGGGAACAATACCATCAAGGTGGCTTATGTGACTGCTGGGTGTTTTGCCATAGTTGCTAACGAGACTTCCAATTTATGGCTGATTTGGAGAGGGTCTCGTCATGGTTGTTGACGGGACTGAAACCGTATGTTTGACTGACGACTTTGACCGCTCTACTAAGAAAAAACTTTTGTCAAATACTTTGAACACGACAATCTTTTGAAAAAAAAGTTTGTACAACGGTGATTTTGCCCCCGGTAATGCCTCCGAATTTAATGCATCTTGGCATTTGAGATTGGCCAGCTGAAGTTGTAAATGGTTAAAACCTACCTTATGCCAATTTATGATTGAATGAACAAAATATAATGTTTAGTACAGTTTTAACTGACAGAAAAAGTTGAATCTTTATGTATTCTCAAGCTGTATCCTTATTCCTTCATATGTCATCATTCAATTTTTATATATACCAAATCAGCACGTGTGTCTCTAGGATTTTTATAAGCTTTTAAGCTCATGCATCAATTTTTTTTCTCTCAAAAAATAGAACCCTTGTTTTAAGTTCTATCTACTTGCATTTCCCCGTCAAAGGCTAAGAAGACAGTTGCACCAATATGGCACAATTTGGAAATTTAGAATTCAGGGACTATTTTGTTTTGTTATTATCGCTCTTACCACGTCACACGTAGTCATAGGTCATTTTATTGCCATGTGACACATAATCGTAATGGAGTGCATGGTTCAATTCGATTTGGTTTTTTTGTCGAACTGAATTAGAAAAAATAATTTAGTTCTTAAAATTGAATTAGTTTATTAATTTAGTTCAGTTTTGAATTGGTTTATAACCAGTTTGATTCAATTCAGAACCAGTTATGAATTAGTTTTTAAAATCAATTTTGAATCCAAATAAAAATTATATAAGAAATTGAAGGAATATATATATATATATATATATATAAATGATACTAAAAATTAAAAAAAAATATTTAAAAATAAAAATACATAAGAGAAAAAAAGAAAAGAAAAGAAAATAAATAAAGAAAAAAAGAAGACGGTAAATAAATAAACAAGAGAAGAGAAATATAGAGAAAAAAGAAAAATAAATGAAAAGAATAGAAAAAAAATCAATTTGGTTCATGATCTGGTTTTCATTTCAAGAACTAATTTTTAAAAATAATTTTTTTAAGTGTAATATTTTTTGTGGTTCTTTTTCCACAGTCGTAAAACTGATTTTTGAATCAGTTCTAAAACCATATGAAAATGTTAAGGAAAAAATAAAAATAAAATATAAATATAAATAATACCATAAATTTGAAAAAAAAAAAGCAATAAACAATTAAAATAAAGTAAAAATAAGAGAGAGAAGTGCATAAGAAAAAATAAAAATTAAAGAAATAAAGTAATAAAAGTAAAGATAAAAAAAAATATCTACCAAAAAAAGATAAAAGAAAGAACAAACTAAATAATGAAGAAAAATAGAGATAAAATATATATATATATATAAAAGCAATTTGATTCATGATTTTTAAAGCAATTTGGTTCTTAAACTAGTTTTGAAAATCACTTCGCTTCATAAATAGTTCAATTCATGAATTGATTTTTCAAAAATAATCCAATTTAAGAACTAATTTTTAAAAAGCAATTCAGTTAAAAAATTGATTTTTAGAAGCTAGTTTGCTTAAATACAGTTCAGTTCAATTCCATGCCACTACTTAAAGATACGAACCATGCATGTCCATTACATCAAACAGTTGTCATCTAACATCTGAGACTAACATGATTGAAAGATGCAATGTTCAACAACCTCCAACTGAGCTTTTCAATTTAGAGACTTCTACGAAGTTTGGTGGTAAAGTTTAAGAACTAATATAATAATAAAATAGGATGTTATATCTATTTTTTTATGTTTACTTTATGTATTATTCTCTAACACGATAACAATCTTAATTGATTTTCAAATTTTTTTCTCTCTTCCAATTGTCAATTAAAATTAATCTAATGGTATTAAAAAATAATAGGTAAAATAAACATAAAAAAATAGACATAATATTATATCCTTATAATAATTTATCCATATGTTTTATGGGTTATATTTATCTTATGTTATATAAGATAAACAAAATTCTTACACACACAAAATGAATGTGGATCCCACATCTATTTTTCTTTCTCCTCTTACATGTGGATCCCACTCCACTTGTAATTTTATTTCTATAACATAAGATAACTATTTTTCTACAACAAAAAATAAATATAACCCATGTTTTATTGTATATATGGCAACACTTTTATTTATATATTTTTGGGGCACAATACATGAAAACAATTCTATTCAAATATTTTTCATGAAAATATAATATTTTCTAAACAATTAATTATTCGTTCACAAATATACGTACCAATGCTATTAAATCTGGCTTAATCATTGACTTGGTCAAAGTATTGAGACACTGGATTACTAGTTCAATCGCATGACCTTGCAAATCTATAATTTATATTAAAAACTATAAACATACTCAAATACCTATAAAAAATAATATCAATTTTAAATATTTTAATTTGAAAAATAATAAATCACACATATTATCCAACAAAGGATCAAACAAAAATATATAACGTGTAATACTGGTGCTTCCAGTTCAGTAGATGACATCTTTAGCTATAAATTAAATCAAAATTCCTTGTATAGTGCATAACCAAGATAATATTAATGTTATAAGTACATAACTTATTTAAGTCAATAAACAACAAATTACTCAAATATTTCAAAATAAAACAAACCACTTATGAATTTAACAAAATGATTTCCTTTATGCATTTTTTTTTTGAATCGGGTCGGATCATTGGTTGAACTGACCGGGTCACCGGTTTTTACTAGGGGTGTTCACGGTCTGGATTGGATCGGTTTTGGAAGCAAAAATCATCCGATCCAATTTCTTCGGTTTGATCATGTAATCATCCATTTGGTTTGGATTTTTTTCAAATCCGATCCGATCCAATCCAATTTTTATCGGTTTCGATTGGATTGATTTTCGATTTTTTTTAAAATCCTAAAATTTATTTCATGATTATTGTGCAAATAACATTTTTTTTGTATATATTGACTTTGTAAAAAAAAATTAAATACGAAAGCATCAGTAATGATGATATAGTTTTATTTTTGAGCAATGAGATATGAAATTTTACATAGATGAAATTTTATTGATGAGATGTAATTAGGCCTTTTATTGAATTTAGTTGATGGGTTAATGGGTTTTGGGTTTAGAAATTTTTGGGCTATGATTGGGGAAAGGCCCAAGTAGGTAGAGGGGAATTAATATATTGGATCGGTTTGGATTGGATCGGTTTTCATCAACCAATCCGAAAACCGATCCAATCCAATTAAAATTTGTAGTTTTTTTTGGGTTTTCGATTTTTCGATTTTCGGTTTATTCGGTTATCGATTTTTCGGTTCGGTCACCGCGGTTTGGATTGGTTGATGAACACCACTAGTTTTTACCAAAATCGGCTGAATTGCACTGATCACACTAGTTCCAATGCTTAGCCGATCCGCTACTTTACTCAAACTCGTTATATGACTAATTTATCAATTCTTAGATCGACTCGGGCGAGCCGATCTAGGTTTATCAACATCGGTACATACTACCCTTTGACGTGCTGTTTTCTTAAAAGATTTTATTTTGTTTTGTTTTTATTTTTAACTTATTTCTTAGTTCATTAATTATTCAATCAAGAGTCGGAAAAATTACAAGTGCGATAAAAAATCTCTTTATTAAGTATCTAGATTCGAATTCAAGATTATTAATTAAACTGGAACAACTCTCTTAAAATTTACGTGATTGCTGGTAATTAAATTTTCTTCTACTAATAAATTTTATAAGGAATTTTCTTTTAAGAATGTAAAATGAAAGGCACAACAAAGGCCTCACAAGAGTTCAATCAGAAGGGGACTTGGAAGACTTAGCCTACTATTCTTTCAATAACAACGTAGACAGATTTAATAAATTTAAATGAGGGTTAGAGCCGTTGGGTTCTCCCCACCGCACTTAAAAATCCCAAAGAGTAATATCTCTCAATAAGATATTAAATTGGTGCATTCAAATGGGAAAAACTCTTAATTGGTCAAAGTCTCAAAGACCCATGTTCAACATCCTCCAACTGAGTTTTTTCAGTTTAAAGACTAATATGAAGTTTGGTGCTAAAGTTTGAGAATTAATATAATAATGAGATATGATATTATGTCTATTTTTTTATGTTTACTTTATGTATTACTCTTTATTGTTAGATCACAATCTTAATTGACTTTTATTTATTTTTTTCTCCTCCCATTGTTAGTTAAAATTATGATCTAACGTTATCATAAAGTAATAGGTAAAATAAACATACAAAATAGGCTTTATATCATATTCCTATAATAATTTATCCCATATTATTTTTTTTTGGGCACGATACATGAAAACAATTCTATTCAAATATTTTTCATGAAAATATAATATTTTCTAAATAATTAATTATTCGTTCAAAAATGTACGTACTATCCATTGATGTGTTGTTTTTTAAAAAAGATTTCATTTTATTTTTATTTTTTAACTTCTTTCTCAATTCACTAATTATTTGATTAATTTGGTTTAGTCGAAAAAATTACAAGAGCAATAAAAATCTCCTTACTAAGTATCTAAATTTGAATTCGAGAATATTAATTAAGGTGGAACAACCCTGTTAAAATTTATGTGCTTGATGATAATTAAATGTAAAATGAAGAAAAAAACCATATAAACGAAAGGTTCGATAGCAACTTCCAAAATTGAATAAGTATTTATTTTTCTTCTATTAATGAATTGTATAAGGAATTTGTTACCCCAATCCCCAAAGTAGAATTTCTGGGAAGATTGATAGGTGTCAACTATGAGAATAGAATAATCCAAGACGCGGGAAAAGAACTAGAAGAACCACGTGTACGGACAAGAAGCTTGTGTCAATTAAAACGTGCATCCTAGTTCCATGAACATTTTCCTTTGCTAACCTTGAATTGAATGTTACTTAAGAATAAGATCCCAATTGCATGGAGGATATGCTCTTCATGTGAAGGTTGGTAGTACTTGGTTCATGTTTTATTACATTTTCATGTATTTAATGAGAAAGACTTGTGAGTTGTGACTTTTCTGGTCCTTTCCATTTGCACCGTTCCCTAAACCAAAAAACAAAACAAAAAAGAGTGACCAAGTTGATATTTTGCTCTAAAGTTGATATTTTGCTCCGAGTTGAGCCACATGAAATGTGATCCAAATGCCTTGTCCACCACTCATTCCATACCCAAACAAACCTCTTTTCACCATTCAGATTCACATGTGAGGGTTCAACCACAGTCCTATCCCTTATATAAGGGAACTGGTTTATGTATGAAATTGTCCAAATAGTTGTCTGCTGCTAGAAAAATCTCTCCTTTCCATTGGTCATCTGAAATTGCATAGAGGTTCATCAAGGACTCTTCAGCATCTCTGAAAAGGGTATTGCTTTCTTCTCCTTCACCTTCCTCCTCAACCCCAACATTTCTTCATTGGTGAAATCAATTTGTTATCTGCTCAGCATCATTACTTTGCCATTTAGTTTTCTGTTTCAACAATCTATGTGCTTTTATCTTATTTAGTGTTGTTCTTGAAGAAGTAATTTACAAGTTCTGTTCTTTTTCCTCAGTGTTTTATACTTTTTCTCCAAAAGCAAGGGACAGCCACATAAAAGCTATCCACAACCAGAAAGCATGTTGCTAAGAAGCTCTTCAACACCAGTTCTTGGTTCCCTTCTCTCTTCCATCACAGATACTCCTAGTAATAGTATTCACACTGAAGCCTGCCATGCACTCAAGCATCTACCACCTACTAGTGTCCCACAACATCACCACAAACTGTCTTTACATCAAACTGGGTCCTTCAGTCTCTCCACTTTCTCATGCAGTTCTTCTCCAATCTCCCCCTCCATTGCTGAACTTGAAAGGCAAAACAAAGGCTTCAGAAGAGTTCAATCTGAAGGGAACTTGGAAGACTTAGCCTACTCTTCTTTCAACAACAACGAAGACAGATTTAATTATGCAGACCCTCCTAAGAGGTTTTCAGTGAGACAAAGATGCATGGCACTGGAGACCATTCCATCTTTCTCTATTTCTAAGCACAAAGGCTTGCGTCAAGAAGAGGAAGATGAAGAATGGGAAAGTGACAGTGAAGATGAGGAAGAAATAGGAGAGTTGGAGGAAGAGAAGAGGGAAATGGAAGGAAAAGGTGATGGGTTCAGTGTGCTGAATAGTGGCTATGGTATGATATTGACTGAAGAAGTGAGAGTGAAGGAGGGGCTTTTCAGGGTGGGTTTTGCTGACAAGGGAGAGGTTGGTGGTAAAGAAATGTATCTTGCAAAGGGTCTTGGCATTGATAATGATGGCTGTGGTAAAGGCATAGGTGGCTGCAGAGGTAGTGGTGGAGGCAGTGGAGGTGGTGATTGTAATTCCTCTGGAGGGAATGATGGAGATAGGCATGGGGTGGAAGAATATTATAAGAAAATGGTGGAGGAAAATCCTGGGAATCCATTGTTTCTGAGGAATTATGCTCAGTTTTTATATCAGGTATGTTCTGTTTCCTTCTGTTTGAAAAGAACTCATCAATTGTTGAATAACTCATTATGATAACCTATTTGTTGGGTGTTACTACGCTATTTTTACAACTCTTCAAGATAACTTAAATCAGAATCGTTTTTATCTCCCAATACTTGTATACTGCAAGAGAGGTTTTATTAGTGAATGCTTTTGGTGATGATTGCAAATTTCTTTTTGTCTTTTTTGACAGTGCAAACAAGACCGTGAAGGAGCTGAGGAGTATTATTCCCGTGCCATACTAGCTGACCCAAAAGATGGAGAAGTGTTATCACAGTATGGGAAGCTAGTTTGGGAGCTTCATAATGACGAAGAACGAGCCTCTAGCTATTTTGAACGAGCAGTCCAAGCCTCTCCTGAAGATAGGTATGTCATGTGCTTTATAACATTCAGTTTATTGTACTTTTTAGAGCAAGTTGTTAGATTATTATATATTGGGAATGCATTGTGACAATAGCTTTTGGTTCATGATATCAGCCATGTACATGCAGCATATGCTAGTTTCCTTTGGGACACAGAGGAAGCCGAGGATGATTGCAATGAGCCACAATGTTTACCACCACTTGTTCGTCAGGGAGCTATGGCTACTGCAGGTGCTTAATGGAGATATGATATATGATAAATTGGTGAAGAAATACCAATTCCATTAAACATTTTCTTAAGTACATAAGGGTGTCTTAAGATGTATTGAAATTCTTATATTGAAGCCAATGTGTTCTGTTGATAAGTGAGCACATTTTATTAACTGAAATCAAAAAACGATCTATTACTTTGACTTTGAGTTTGTGTAACACCCTCTACAGATACAATAGAGATAGCTTTTCATTAAAATAAAATAAGGGAAAGAAGAATAAACGACAACAGCAAAAGATGTTTTAATGTGATTCTAGCGCATGGCTCCAAATTATAGTCACATGGATCCTTTCCCTGATTGACATCAACTTCGACCCCACCATCTTTCTGATGACAAAAACGCCCCTTTTAGTGGCCCTCTTGGGGTGAAAGTGATACAAAGATTAGCCTTTTCCAATTCCAATGGACCGTTCCTATTAAACTTTGATGCATTATGGGAGAGAGAAACACTCACCTCATCATTTAGTCTTTGGCAGACAACACCTCATTTTCACGTTATTTCACTTTACTTTTTGTTTTATCAACGTCAACCTCAATCTCTGTTGTTGTAAATGGCCTGGCCTCAGGTCTCCTTCATCTTCATCTAATTCACCCTCACACAACCCATAGCTAGATGCCGTTTCAGAGAAACACACAACTGCATTATTACCTACTTGATAGTAAAAAATCATTTCAACTCAAAAGGTTAAGTTATTGGATGAGACTACATTAATGGTTGGTTTTATATGTCTCTAACACGTCCCTTCACACGAGATCTCATTATACTTGAAGGGTGGATAATGCATCAGGTCCAGCCTATCTGTGCTAATAAACTTCATAAAACTTAATTAATTATTGATTAAATGGAGCGGTGAAGATTGAACTCGTAACTCCGAAGCTCTGATATTGTGTAAAGAATCATTTCAATTCAAAAATTTAAACTGCTGAGTGAGAAATTACATTAATAGTTTTATATATGTCTAAGAGGATAGTCTTGCTACTTTCTTATTGTGGTTGCATAGAGACATTAACAACCTCAAGGCAGTGCCTCGAGCCATGTTGCATAATCCTTTACTGATTTCGTTGTTGGACATGGAGAGTTATGGTCTGCACAGATAGTTGTATTTTGTTATTGAGAAGAACGGAACTGAAAGCAAATCGATGGATGGATACATGGGAAGTATTTATTGTAAATCCTACTAATCAAGTTGATCTGAATATGAGAAATGGTACTCTCCGAATTCCATAAGTAATCATTGTTACTAGCGTTGTAGCAAGCACACCTCAAAATATTCCTATAACTTTCGAGAGATGGAAGTGACTTCAGGCAGCAATTATGAGTGCTCTATTCATGGCTCCTCAGGTCACAATTATTCTTATAGTTACTCCATCATTTCTACCAGCAAAATTACTTGTAATTTTCATAAATTTGAAACATATGTTTTGAGTTAGTAATAGATAAATGCATTATTGTGATAGTTAATCTAGGCTAATTAATGTTAAGGTTATGTTTAGCGCTGGTCATGATGCGTGCTACAGTTTGTACGCAAACCATTTAGTTAATCAACGTACTCACCGATGACATGTCATATTTGGGGCTTGTACTGATAACTTGTCTTGATTTGCCTCAAAGACACTTCTTTAAAGAAAAATGAAAATGACCTGGACTGAGGAAACAACATATGAAGTCACTTCTTTACAGATATCAGGAGTCAGGACACAGAACAAGTGAGGGTTTGGTTTCGTACAGCAATTTTACACTAGGAGGTATTAAAAGGGAAAGTAACCAAACAATGATCCAATAGCCAGACCTTGCAAAATACACACCACTCAAGAATGGCTCTTGAAGACCTCAATCTGAAGGGAATTTTAAAAAACTAATCTATGCTCTGAGTTTTCACTAAAGGGCAAAGTTGGGGATCAATTATTTGATCCAGACACGCTCAAGATATCTCAGCAATGGATGTGAAAGGTGTAGGCTCAGTATGGAGAATATTGTCAATGCTATGTTCTTGGCTGGAGAGGTGAGAGATAGATAAGGTTGAAATTTCTTTGTTGAATAGGTGCCACAATATTTTGCTCACTTGTGTAGAAACACTCAAGCCAAATTGCAACCAGCAAAAAACAGTCTCCTATCCATGTCACCACTTTACAAAGGGCGAGGAGCAACTCCATTCTATTGAGTGAAATCGCAAAATTTAATAAAAAAAATAGCCACCGTTTTCCTTATACCTAAAATGAACGCACAGGACCTACAAACTTATAAAATTTATCTTTGATTAGGGTTTGCATATTCTAACAAAATCTCGTCTCACGCACCAACCATATGTAGCAGAGAACAAATTAGAGCATCACGAATGACAAATCATAAAACTGTACTATAACAGGATTCTTTTGTGATGTCTGGGTGTTCCAAGACCAAGTTAAAAAAATGGATACCAATCTTTGGGAAGATTTCTCATCATAGGAATTGGGATAAAGCATATATTTTAGTTGTTTTCACGGAAAAATTAGTCATTGAAATAAAGGGTTTGTTTTCCCCATGTTGAACAATGGAAACCAAATCAGAAGAAAACATTAAATTATACTATTGAAACAAGTTTTAACAAAGGCAAAGAACCAAAAAAAAAAAACACAAGAATGCACCGTAACATCTGGATAATTTAGCACAACCTCTACTGTAGTCTAAACCATTTTTTCCTTTCAATACCCTTTCTCTCATTAAAAAGCCCCACAATCCTGATATGGGGCAACCACAAATAACCAAAATTTCCCACCTGAATGGCATAATAAAAAACATTCAAAGGGAACTGTCTGATCTATACTTGCAGAAAAAGTTACTGAAGTCTATGGCTTTAACTTAAAAAAAGACACACCGATAACGCAAGACACCTTTTTATGAAACCACGGAAAGAAAATGCTCTGCTTTAAATACCCACATCAAGCTCAAATCTCACTAATTTATAAGCGCTTGAATAGCATCTGCGTGCATGCTTTTAAGATATCTTTCTATCGAGAACCGCGCTGAGGATAACCATCGCCTCTTAGTCTGGTATAATCTGAAGTATCCTGATTATTTCCCCTGCCCAAGCTCCTAGCACCAAAACGTCCCCTTGGAGCATCTGTTTGATAACTGCCTCTGCCTCTTCCCCTTCCTGATCAATACAAAGGGAATGGATATCAATCACCCAAAAATCAAAAGGAAATTAATATCAATCGTTTTCTATTTTCATTGTAAAACAAAATCACTAAAAACTTCACAACCAAAGAATGACAATACTAAGGGCCTGTTTGGAGCACCTGATAAAGAAGATAGGATAGGATAACTTATCATATCCTATTTTCATCTCTTGTTTGGTGGGTCAATAGGATATGATTAGCTTATCCTATTGTCTCATTTTATCCTATCCAATACATGATTTCTTATCCTATGGGGGGAGCTAGGTTAGGATTCAACAGGATAGGATACCAATATTGGATACTCAATATATCCCCACGCTACCCAATATATCCTCACGCTACCCAATATATTTGTATTTATTGCATTATATTTTGTTTTTTCTTTCTCCTTTCTCCTTCTACATAATCTTATCAGATTGCTAATCATGTGCTCATCAAACACAGGACATGATATAGGCTTATCAGCTTCATATCATATCCTACCCTTATCAGTCTCATATCATATCCTACCCTTATCCTATCCTGTCCACCAAACGAGCCCTAAAAATATTATAAGTTTATACCACATAGATACCACTTCCTAATCAATTTTTATGTACTGCATAGAAGTCTTATTAAAGAATGGAAACAAGCAGTAGAGGAGAAGAATAAGGTAAAAAGTCCCTCACCTAAGCAAAAGAATAAAGCACGTACAAAACAAACAAGCTCACAATAAACCTCCACTCTCTTTGCATATCTACCACGGAACCTCCCTTAAAGAAAAACTATGGGCATAGATCACAATAAAGGCCAAAATAATCCAATCCCATAACAAATCCGATATGACCATTTTATTTTTAATATACTCGAGTGAATCTCAACAGCATTAACTTTTGGATACTACAAGTATTCTTTTGGTCACCCACACGGGTTAAACTGTAGTACTAACATAAATGACACCTATCCTCGAAGTTATTGTTAAGTACAACTATTCAACTATGGATGTGCAATCCTGTAGTCATATACTTTGTCTGGAGCAAGGGGAAAGAATTACATAACATATATACTTGTGCTATTTAGAATGTAATAAAGAAAACTTTCACTTAGCTTTGAAGTTTATGTGGGACTTCCTCAATATATTTCTTCCTATGATTACACAACCATGCTACCTTCAAGCCGATTCCAGGTTGGCCCCATGATTCCCTCAACAAAACTATTGGAGCTCTTTTTTTATCAAACACCAAAAAAAGGAAACGATTGAAGCCCTCCCTAAAAAATTCTCTTTCCCCATTCTGTTTCACCGAAGGAAATACCAACTCAACTCCATTGCAATTTGCAACCATATATTTCCATGAGTTCTATCCATTTCCGATATTAACATTTTCTAATTGTTATTCTTCTTTGAAGTGAAGATGTTGCCCGAATGTCCATCTTTTACCACAAAAATACATGCTTATGTTCGTTCTTCAGAGATATATTTATAGTACACGATCTCCCCCCCAACCCAAAATAATCATAAAATAATAACAATACAGGGTTTTTGAGGATTAGCACCCCAGGCTCCCGCATACTCTTGACATATTCTAATACAATGTCTTAAATGCCAAACAACACATTTCATACCCATGACCACTATTCACCAAAAACAATTATCATTTGGCTGATGCACAAAAGCAAGATAATCTTTGTTGCCAACACTAAGAACCTCATTTGATGTCAAAACAAAAATTAGGCGACAAATACAATCAGTATTGCTACAGCTGCAATGAATTTCTAGGCAAGTACCAACAGCATTAGTTATTCCTTTTGAATACAATTGAAGCCAAAAACTTTCAAGAAAACACTGTTGCCTTCATTAATCATCTCCTAACCTAAAATCTTAGGTCCTCAACACAGAACTGCTTCACAACTAAATGAAACCTAAAATCAGTAATGCTACAGCTGCAATGAATTTCTAGGCAAGTACCAACAGCATTAGTTATTCCTTTTGAATACAATTGAAGCCAAAAACTTTCAGGAAAACACTTTTGCCTTCATTAATCATCTCCTAACCTAAAATCTTAGGTCCTCAACACAGAACTGCTTCACAACTAAATGAAACCTAAAATCAGTAATGCTACAGCTGCAATGAATTTCTAGGCAAGTACCAACAGCATTAGTTATTCCTTTTGAATACAATTGAAGCCAAAAACTTTCAGGAAAACACTTTTGCCTTCATTAATCATCTCCTAACCTAAAATCTTAGGTCCTCAACACAGCACTGCTTCACAACTAAATGAAACCTATACAATTATGCCCACGTGTAAATTTCATTACCAACAAAAACAGTTAATGATAAAACTTCAGCTCCCCACCAGCCATCATCATCAAGGACCTAAACTACAATCATTATCACATCCCATAACACTCAGATCCCATGATGTATAGCAGAGTCAGAATAAAGTGATTCAAACAATATCCCTGTGGGTGTGAAAAACTATCACAACAACCATTGTCATTACCATGTACAGCCATAAGTCTCCTCTGAGCACTAATATGCCATGTCGTATAGAGCTTAGTACTTTATCTAATAGGTGTATAACGGCATTTCAGTAGTAAATACTAAGTGCTACCACAACAACAAGGGCCCAAGGCCCAAGCACGTACAGCCATAAGTTCACCACTCTGACCACTAATGCTATTGCACACCTATTTGTTAGGCACACTTGGCACAATGGCAGTAACAAACACCTTTCAAAGCTTTCCGACTAACAATTTCAAAGCAGTTTCACAGAACTTATTTGAAAGAATAAGAGATAAAACTTAAAAAAAAAAAAAGTAGGACATTACTTCCTCCCCGAGCTGCAATGCCACTGTTTGGTCTCCGCTCCTCTATGTATACTTGTCTTCCAGCCAATTGTATGGGAGAAGCCTACAATAACAGTGCATAATCAAGACAGAGACAACCAAAAAATCATGTTAAACAGGACAGTTCTATCTATCTATCTATCTATCTATATATACTGGACTTAACTTGCACTACAAAATTAATGAAACTACATCCATAGATTTTCTTAAACAGGATAACCAAAAAAACAGGGAATAGAAGCATGAAATCTAAGAATAAAAAATGAAAGTCCACAAAATTAACTCCGTAGCCATATGAAAACATTTGATGATGACAATAAATCAACCGAAGGAACAAAGAGAGGTTTTTACTTTAAGGAATAGAAAAATTGATGTTATAGACTTTCTGTAACAGAAAGCTAAGTCAAGCAAATCAACAACAAATAGATCCACTTATCTTTAACGTTTACTGAATAATTAGATAACCAAATGAATGTTAGGAGGTTTAACAAGAAAAAATAATAAAATGGATTCAAACCTGAAGCGCATTTTGAACACCCACAATGTCTTCAAATTCCACAAATGCATAGCAAACTCCAATTTCCTGCATAAATCAATTTCAACTTTAGCTTGTTCTTTTTCCCATGGTGGCGTACATGGGCATTCAGTTTTATGCAAGAAGAGAAGCTACCTTTCGGACCCTAATGAATATTCCATCAGGCTTAATTCTGCCAAAATTCTTAAATTCCTGGTCAATCTCAGCTTCAGTTACATTAGCAGGCAAGTTTCTCACATAGACAGATGTTACTTCACCTGGGACAATTATAGATAAGAAATCAACTTAATGTTTTAAGACTAGAAATACTTGGACAATATTAAGCTCAAATCTTAAATGATGCGAGTCACACGACACTGTTACAAAAATGCAGTTTCCAGAATGGTAAAACAAAGCACCTATTTAACCATAAAGAATACTAGAATCTCATATCTAAAATTCCTTTGGATCAAAACGTTTATGCCTAACAAGCTCTGTTGTCTCTGCCTAGAGGATTCTTGCCTATAACATATTTCTACAAGTAGAACGACTGTATAAAAAATTAAGAGAACTGTTCCCACTCTTGGTAGCAAATGCAGCAATCAAAATCTCACCCAGATGAATGAATGAATAAAAAAGTTCCCACATATCATTAACATAAATACCATAAGCATTCAAAAATATACAGGCACCAAATATACCAAGAAAAATATCATATCAGTCAGCTAAAATATCTGACAATTACATACCAATTACCAAAATGGTACACCTAGGAGAGGCCAAAATAGAACAAAGTTAAGGAGGAAAGTAACAAAAAATAAACCTTCTTCTTCTAGTCCATAGCCTTCCTCAGCTGCCTCAGCCCCAGACTCAGAAACATATATAGATGCAGAGCTTGTCTGCTGAACCACAGGCTGTGATACATGATTCAACTCTGAAGGAGGAGGGATGCTTTTAAAAGAATGTTGTGGAGCATGTTGTGGAGCAGCTGACAACACTGATTGCCCTTTGGAGACTCGTAACTGCAAGTTCAATGTAACGTGATTAAGACAACATCAAAAATGCAAAATATGTTCCTCTTTCTTAAGATTTAAGTTCAACTAACAACAAAGGACAGTAAGTTAACAATTTTCCAATATTTTATTCCTCATATTTCATTAAAGAGATGCTAAAATAAAAGAGGAACTTCCAAAGCAATAACTTCTAATAAAAAAGGAAGCTGTATTTCTTCAGGACTTTAATCTTTGCCTCCCTTCCTGTTTAGATTTTCTTTCAGCATTTAAGAGACCACAAAAAATATTTCTGCCTACGGTCAAATGAACAATAATAGCTTTGTCACAAGTTCACGTACATAGGAGAACTCAATAAGTGTCACACGAAACAAATTCCAAACTGCAAAAGATTTCAATAAATCAGGATTATGGGAACATGAAAGAGAGCTGAAAAGATTTTTTAAACTTCTACTGCATGTGAAATATTTGTTACTCAAATGGTGTGGTACCTTGTTTATGGATAGTGTATATAGTTTTTACTTTTTACACTGACAGTGGAACAAATCTAAATTTACAAAAAACCAAGTAGTCTGCCAAACAAAAAACAGATACCAAAACTTGTACGTACAATAGATGCATAAGTTTTCTTAGGAGGCTCCTCGAAAGAATCTTCAACAGGAACAACAGGCGTTTCATGGATGGTATGTGCAACACTTTGAATTGGTGGACAAGCCTCCTCTGCAGGAGTTTCTTCCACCACAAATTCAGTTTCAAAATCTTCTTGTAGCTGCTGCTGCTGCTCAGGAAGACTATACTTGTCCACTGGATCATCTATATGAACTGAGTTGACATATTCCCTAGCTTCTTCCTCCAAACCATAGTCCAAAGCTTCTGAAATAACATACTCAGGACCCAAAGAAATGAAGCTTTACACACTATTTAATTTTAATTTAAAATAAACAAGATGAATGGCTTTGAGAAAATTTCAAATTTGTCACAGAAGCATGCATCTTTTTAGCTACTGGAAAAACGAAGTTGCACATAAAAGTTGTTTATAATCATTCACCAGGAAACCTATTTTGCTAGGCCCGACATTTTGGGAAAAATATATAATTGCTAAACAGGATGCCACTAGATGCACAGTCTATGAATCTTCTAACTAAATGTTTGTATAAAAGGCTACAGCACACCAATTTCCTGTTAAAGTAGTAAGAAACAAATGTTTTGAAAACATAATTCGGAAGTTGAATTACCCGGTGACTCAGCAAGAGAAGCAGATACATGTGGTTGTGCATCAATCCTTTCAGACGCCACTGAAACCAGATTTGGGTATGTTACTCCATCATCAATGAAATGAAATATATCATTCAGTACAAAAAAACCCTTCTCCTGAGGAGCAAGAAAGAAGGTTTGAACAAACTTCCGCCTCCTATTGATATCCTTCATCTTAACAAAACCTGAGACCATTACAAGTACACCTCCATCCCAAGAGTCAAGAGAATTAATCGTCTTGATCTCAATTGTACTAAAATTCAGTGACGTGAGAATTGAATGAATTTGCTGCACCAGAGAAATTTAAACTGATCAGTCATCAGCAAGCATTTTTACCCCAAAAAGGTAGAACAAGAGTACACCAATGATAACCACAAGTTGCATCTGAAAGAAAAATACTAAGCTGCCAAACCAGAATTCGATTTAACTAAGAAGCAAAAGCTTTTTAATCAAAAGCTGAAATGACAATTAAGCACTAATTGTTAAGAAGTTGATTGAGATCATCAAAACTGATGCATTCAGCATAAACCCTTTCGATTAGTGGGCATCAGTACCAGCAAATACACTTAAAAGTAAACCAACATAAAATCAATATCTACTGATCAATGTCTGGCTATGGCCACCATGGAATAGGTTTTTAGCAGTATAGTTGCTACAAGCCTACAACCACCAGGAAAAGCTCTATAATTTTCCCAAAACATATACAGGTTGCAAGCCTAATCTTCAATCTCAGTAGTCATTATACCAAAAATTAAAAATAAAAAAAAGTTCGCCAGACCAACAAAGAGTTAGCAGTCCAAAGTCTAAACTCATTTATAACCTCAGCCAACGCAATTCGCTTTTAATCTCAACAATATTTTTACTCTTACATGCATATCTTTGCTCCTATTCTGTTATGCAGAAGTCATTTAAAGCACAAATCACGCTATTAACAAAAACAGGGAGACCTACACTACTAAGCACTGATCGTGCATCATTGAACAAATGTTGTTGGGGGAGTCCACATCCCGCAATAACATTAATGATGACTTCACATCCTCCCTCTGCTTAGGTACTGTCATTCAAATGGGAAAAGGAATGTAATTTAACTAATTAAATAAAATAAAAGATGTTAATGAACCTTTACGTCTTAATAGTATCCTCATGACTTATTCCCGTACAAAACGCCTAGAGAGGCAGTAGCTACAAAGAGTAGGTACAGAACCCCTAACCCGGCGACCTTTAACATGGTTGAGGCTAAAAACGTTGGAAATGACTCACATAACATGGGCAATTTAAATTGAACACCCAACTCACAAATACCAAATATTCTCCTTCTGCTCATAAATTTGTGAGTTGCTCCATGAGATTGAAGGGTTATATTTCCAATATGAGTTCATTTGGTAAACGTGGTTAATACGACTCGCGAGGCAACATCGCAAACAGAATCATCAGAAACAAAAGAGAATATAATTTGCACAATATGTATGAGTTCGCCTACCAACACATCGGGTGCGGTTTCAGTGGAATCTCCATCAACGCGAATCATGCTGCTGGAATCAGAGTAGAACTGATGAACAAGATCGGGTTGTTGGCGAAGAACTTGATAATACTGTTCCACGAAGTAGGAACCCACCTGCAAGCAGACAAACACCAATTCATTTCAAATGGATCAAAGCATCAAACAACACAGCAACAGCAACAACAACAACAATAACAATACCTGAGCAGCACTAACAGAACGTTGATACGAAGACGCCATTTTTTTTTATTATTATTATAGTGTTGGTGGAGTTCAGTGATGGACTAGAACAAACATGCAGTGCTTATCCTAGCCCTGGTGTCAGATCCAGGAAAAGGATGAGTGTGCGAAAAACCCTAAATCTCTGAAGGCGGAATAAAGAAAAAGGAACTTTAAAATAAAATAATAAAAAAGCTTCTGTTGCTGTTGTTGATGTTTTCCAAAACCCAAAGAGAGAACTCGATGAGTACGAGAGAGAAACGAGTTATGAAAGGAACGAAGGGTGTGAAGTAATGTATATGGATGAATAGATCGGAGATTGAGATTGAGATTGAGAGAGCAGAGAGTGGTAGTGGAAAGAGTGGGGGAGGTGCTGATTCCTTTTAAATATAATCTATGGGCTAAGAGTTGTGCGCACGAAATCGCAGCCCTTGGATTAGGTGTCTGGGATAAAGTTATCAAACCATCAAGGGGTCAGATTGTTTTCAAGTGAATCCTATGGACGTGTGCGTAACTGGTTTGACTTATAGCAAAGATCTGCAAACTCTGTGTTTTGTTCTTTTTTTTTTACGTTTCGTTCTCTCTTTTTTCTTTTTCTTTTTTCCCGAGTTCGTTATCAACTTATCATCATCAAAACAGAATTCATTACTCTTAGCTCTTGGATGGGTCTAAATTTTGCTTCATTTGGAAACATACGTTAGTATGCGTCATAAACAAAACAATGCTTTGTTTCTTCTTCTTTATGGAAATTTTGTATCCAAAACACTTTATTTTCAAAAACCTATCCATTCTTTGAACGTAACTCGAAATATTACAATTACTGTGAAACTTACTTTTAAGGGATGGTGTTTTTTTTTTTACGAACTTTTTTTTTAGTGTGTTGAACTACTCATACCAAGATTTAAAATTAAGTTTTCGGATTGTGTCAACCATATAAAGAATAATCTTAGTCAAAAATCAAAATGTATATTACGTAAAGAATAATGCATAGCAAAATCACTTTCGACAAAGTTAAAAAAGTATTTTCACCGTGTTAGCTGATCTATTTTTATCAAAGCCGGATATATTTAAATAGTTAACCCAAAAATTCAAAAAATACGTACTCCTTTTGAATATGCGAAGTAATTTTGAAAAGCTATACTGACACCCTAATATTATTGCAAAACTTTTCTTCCAACCAAACGAAGGACATGAATTAAGAGTGACATTCCTCGTATAAAAATTGTGACAATCATGAGAACTGATTTTACGTGAAGGGGAAAAAATAACTGGGAAGGGAGAAAAAAAATGACATTATGTGATCAACCAAAATCTTCTATAAATTTTATCTACACTTTAAAATTTAACTTTAAAAATTTTTAAACATCTGAACAAAATTAAAAAAAAAAAAAAACAGTATCCAGCTGTCAAGATTTTCATCATTTCTATTAGATCGAAGAAATTGTTATTGAATAGGTTCCGCATAATGAAAAGAACAAGCACTGACCAGTGAAAAGAAAAATACTGAATAAAAAAATTTTAAGAACCAAATTTAACTAACATACAATTGCAACTCAGACAAAATGATTTTCTACCTTAAGTGTATACTCAAGTTTACACTACATCTATGCTCCAAATTCCCTAATATCAAATTACCTATAATATTGAGAAAGAAAGAAAAAATTACAGGCAGCGAAAACAGTAGGCATCTCATTTTGTCAGCTCAATAGTAACTCCCGTAATAGGCCTGAGGAACTGCAGCAGGTTGTTGTGCAGGAACTGCAGCAGGTTGTTGTGCATAATTTTGTTGAGGAACTGCCGGCTGAAATTCATACAAAAGAATCAACACTAAATACAATTCATAATGCCATGGTTTAGTAAAATGTATAGAAATGAGACAACCACAAAAGTTGGAGAAGTCAGATATCAAATGAGAAATAATACTGAAAGTTAAGTTTACGTGCAGTAAAACTAATCCAACACAACTCAATCCACAAATGGAAGGGCAGACACGCAAGGTGCCCACAGGTTTGCCCCTAAATATAAAGAACTTGAGGCTACAACAATAACACAATTACATATTTTTTTCCCCTCAGGAACTCGAATGTTCCCATTTCTTTCCCACTTTCCCTTCTTCAATACAACAAAATTTACAATAAACACTACCATAAACGAATATTCAATTCTTAAAAAAGAATAATGGAGAGACAACAGAAAAGAATTGTAACTACTAATCAAAGAACATATCAAGGGCTAAATAATCACCAAAACTAAAGAGCTGAAACTGCTTTGTACCTGAACAGGATATGCAGGAGGATAGGCTCCGTATGCAGTATTTTGTGGAACTGCGGCAGGCAATTGTGAGTTTGCGTAGTTTACCCCATATCCAGCATACGCCCCATAAGAAGCCTGCAACAAATCAAAGAGACCTCATCAAGCAGCTAAAAAAGTGTATAGAATGATAACACAATTGACCAAAAGACAATTGAAGAGGTTCTGTTAAAGAACCATTAAATAATTAATTAAAAATAACATCCAAATAAATGCGCACATTATACAAGATAATAGGAAGCACAATAACCCATGTTTGACACACAACAAATGTTAATTCTAGTTTACAGGTATGACATTTCAATACTAGAAACCTGTCAAGCATAACATAAAGTGCCTATTCATGACATGATTTTCATGTAGATAAACATGCATCAAGCAGTTTTATACGGGTACAAGGCATATATAAATTAAAGGGATTAATATGATTTCAGAGGCACAAATACTAATTCAACTATGCTAATATGCTCCTTCCTAATGATGTGGCTTTATGAATCTGTCTTGTGCCCTCGTCCATTTCTAATCAATAAGTATGACAACAGAAGGGGTTAATATTGCACAGTTTTTAATCAATAAGTATAGCAACAGAAGCAGTTAACATTGCATTTGACAGACTAACTAACTTACAAACAATTTCTCCCAGATCACATAGACAAAACCAATTCAAGCAGCATACTAGAAAATACGATGAAAAGATAATCTACCTGTTGGGTGTAACCAGCAGCCCATTGTTGTCCTTGTGCTTGAGTCACCGGTGGCCAAGCTTGAGGTTGTCCTCCATAATTAGTCCACTGGTTTTGTGCACTTGGATATGCACCTATCAGAGATTGGGCAGGTGATGGAACAGAATAAGTTCTTGGCACTTTCGTTTTATCTGAAGCTAAGAGATCCTCTGCATGACGTTTTTTCAACTCTGACATGCTCCTATGTGGCAAGAACAGTTTGGCATGCCTATCCTCACCCCTCTTGATGGATTGAACATCTCCAAAGAGATTTAGAAACTGGAAAAATCAACAGAAAGTTCATAAGAAACCAATAATACTACTAACTTATAATTCAAAAGGTAAAAGAAAAACAGAGAAGGCAGGTCTTTCAAGAAACAGAAACACAATTCTATTAACAATTAAGACATACAAAAGACTGAAAAAAAAAATGTATAAAAAAAAAATCAAATAGTAGGACCACACAGTAGAAAATGTATTGAATTAATGAATACATATCATACCACCAATGGCATTTGACTGCAGTATTATAAATCAATCAGCATTGCAACACTGTTTATAGAGACAAAGGTTAAATGAAGGGAAGTGAGATGTATCCTCGATGCTAAACTCTCCAGTCACTCCTACATTTTCCCTATGAACAATTTTCACCTTCCATTTTAATCATTATTTTCCATATCAAATCTTGTTCTGTTTCCAGCCTTATCTGAACTTCCAAATTCTTGGCTTATTATAACCCAACATGTAAATGATCCACGCACAGCTTAAAATGCTCAATAACTTCAGAATCTTAGTCAAACTAGGTCAATATACCAAATTAAAACAAAACACGTACTTGAGCTCATTTACATCCAATATATTGAAGCCACTAACACCTCAAAAAGTATGGAATGAGGAAGAAAAAAAGTTGTCGTTTCTACAATAACAAGAATGAGTTTACACACTTCCACACATCACCTCACATCACATCCATTAACCAAACATCCAACTTATTTATAACCAAATTTTAACTTAACAATTTAACAGTCCATTAGCTCATAACACCTACTACAAACCAATTAGTTAACCATAGGTAGGTTGTTGATTAAAAAAGTTAGAAATTGGTCTAATGAGAAGTGATGTAAAGTGTATTTTTCAAAGTGAATGTCCCTAGCATTACTCTAACAACAAAGCCTTATCCCATCGAGTGTAGTCATTTACCTGGATCAATCAACCCCACTGGACTCTCAATAACCAATTATTCAGTAAAACCATTTAGAATGAAGTCTTTTTCAATGGAACAATTTTATATCGATCTATCTATCTCTCTCTATACACACACATTTTTCCTCAAGGAAACTCATTTGTAACAAATTCTAGAATGTCCTTCTCATAAGGATTTACCTCCAGAAAAATGCTAGAAAGTTCCTCACGCTCGGTTGCACTCGCTACACCATGGCTCTCTGGGTTGGGCATTATGAATTTGACAACCACTGATTCCAGATAGTCAATATCAACTTGCTTTGGCAGGGGTTGAATAGCCTCAAAATGCAATAAAGCCTGCACGTAACATGGAACCAAAGAATATCATTAGATATGAAGAACACTTGGAAATATGAAGAGAAGAATCCCCAACTGCATAATATAAGTGAATTCAGAGCCCCATGGAAAGAGAAAGTTAGGACAGACCTCAAGCAGTGGCTTTGACAACAGAACATTCTCAAGCCCCTCAACTAGAATCTGTCTCGCCTTTTCTGCATTCCCAGAAGCCTAATGACAAAATGTGACAGAAGGATTTCAAGAACAAGACAAGATGATTTCCACAGTATCAAGCTACGCAAACAGAGGGGTAAAATAGAAACAGTTAAAAGAAATAAAAAAAAATGGTTATCTTAAATTTGAAGTTGTTATTCTTTTCAAAGAATCATTCTGACTGCAGACATGTTAACAAAAAAAGTAGCTAACTTTAATTAATGGGGTTATCAGTATTCACCATCTAAACCTGAGGGAAGAAATTTAAATTTAAAAAAAAGAAAAATACATCCTGAGGTGAAATGAAAATGCACAACCAACCAAAGATCAGCTTTAAATAAGAACAAAAGTCAAGAGAATATTTGAACCTACCAAATAAACAAATCGAGAATACTGAGCAAACAACATCGGCAATGTTTGCGAATGTTCTTTTCCTTTCTCAATTGCAATGGCTTGTTCATACAAAGAGAAGGCATCCTCCAACTTTCCCTGTAATATCAAGGAATGGAAAAGCTGTAAACAATTTAAGCTGAAATTGGTCCAAAAGCTGTAATCTAAACACTCTTTCGTCAGTCAACATACCAGTCGGTATTCCATATTGGCATGCCTGATAATTGCTTCAAGAAGACCAGGAGAAATCTCAGTATGCACAAGTTGATACGCAGCTCTTGCACCAGCTATATCTCCGGTCTGCTCCTTGACCCGAGCACAAAAAAGATGTATCTCAGGTTGTCTCTGAATTATAACAAGCAAAACAAAATGATTAAATAGGAGAAAATTCAAGGGAATTCTCTCTGGGACAAGAAAATTGAATTGTGATTGTAATCTGCACAATTTGACAACATGCTAATTATTCTTATGAAAAAAAAAAGTACTACTAGAATATTGCATTTTCTAAATCAAGAGAAAAAACCTATAAATGGAAGACATGTATATCCCACACAGACAAGCAAGAAAATACTTTTTAGAGATATTAAGAAACTCTTGGGCATCCACATATGACCAAACAGGTTAAGCTTTTAGGAAAATTGATCAAAGCCTCCATAACCAGGTGGTCAGGAATATGAACATTACCACCCCAATTCTTCAGAATTAAGTTGAATTTAAACATAAGATAAAATGGCCCTACAGATTATCCATGCTTCAAGCGTAAAGGATTCTAGTGAGGGATGCGAGTTAGAAATACAAAACCATTTCTAACTAAAGGAGAATTGAATCGGTGTTTGACAAAGCTATATACATAAAATTCATGTTTATCAGCTCATTAAGGCTCTCAAGGGGAAAATAAATAATGGACAAGTAAACTTTTAATTACATACAAACGGCCAACAAAGCATCTTTAGAGAAATCATTTGTCACATATAGAAGAGAGATAAAAGTCCAGTTTAGAGCTTTAAAATACCATTTTTCCATTAACGGTCACCTAAAAAAAATTGTCAATATTTTGAGAAATGTTAGAAGTGATAACTGGTCCCAGAAGTCACAAGCCAAAAAAAAAAAGGACGACCAGACATATAGCTCCTTTTTCTAAAAGGATACAGCTACCATCTATTTCTTTGTCAGAAAGCACAAGAAGCAGATGAATATATAGGGCATCACTGAAAGCCCATATTCTGAAGCATCAACAATAACCAACTTTTGTTTGAATAACATACACATATTTCAATGTATCATTACACAAGTTTCATGAACTATTAGCCCAGTCAGAGCCAACCATTGAACTTATGAAAAACCAACATGAACAAGTGGCTAGGTGCTGGAGTCCATTAGATTAGATATATTGCTCTCCACATCAAAGCTTAAAAACTGAAGGGATGATCATAAGATTAAACGCAGCTAGTGATTCCCAGACCCAAAGCTGTGATATTTAGAAGAAATTACCTTGACAAAGACTTGGGTTGCCCGGGCAAGAACATTATTTGCAAGATCCATGCTTCCACTGGCTTCCATACACAAAACATAGCGTATCCAGTACTCAGGATAATTGGCACATGCAATGACACATCTCTCATACAACTTGACAATCTAAATTACACACAACAAAAAGAAAAAGAAATAAAAGAGAATGTCAGAAAAATTGTCCCTGATGATATATACATAAGCAAAAATCAATAATATAAAGCATAAAAGGAAAATACAAAGCATTAAGAAATACTCCTTAGGGGGACAGAGAGGCCCCTCAAATATGAAAGGAGGGACCCTCCTTGCCTGAGACAGATGATTAGGAAGATTATAAGATACCTGCATGCATAACATTCGCACTTTAAAAAGAATAAACTTTTTACAAACACATGACGAACCTAGAATGTCCATTGACAAATTAGGGTTTGAAGTACTTAGCCTCAAGAAACCAATTTGAAGACCCATGCTTTAGTCTCAGTTCAATTTCCCGATTAAAAAGTTGCTTCATCCAACGGATTAGCCAATAAAACATATATACAGCAGATATTACTTACTGTAAGTCAGTCTTTAACAAGAAAATCTAGGAATAGAATTCACACATAAGAAACCAGCTCAGTTACCTTGCTTAAGTCACCCTCTTTTTCTATAAAGTCCAAATAATTGTGCCAATTTTCAAGCTCTCCAACATTGAGGGGACGTACATGAAAGTAGGGCCTCCTGATAGCTGTTTCAAAACCAATGATCTTAGAATCGAACTCTTTAGCTTTCTTATACATCTCTTCTCTAATGGCGATATACTTCTCCAACTCTTCTGCTTCTGTTAAGCCAGCACTTACAGGTTTAGGAGAATTCTCTGCACCATCAGGACGAACCTCTCCCTCAATAGCAAGACCAGTAGCCTCTGAAACAACATCTGCCACTGCAGCAGCTTCATCAGCAGTCCGTAATTCTGACAAAGGTCGATTTCCAGCTAACTCCTTGAAGCTGCAATACCATTTACACCACAGAAGTAATATTACCCAAATATGAAAAAGAAAAAACCAAGAACAGTAACTACTTTTTTTCAAAATTAATGGCGGAGGAGTAATACTATTAAAACAAGAAATCACCTGCTGAAATACCGATCCAACTGCTGGTTTGGATTCTCTAATATTCTGGTGTAGATCAAGGCAAGGCGGGCCCAGTCTTGCTGCACGTACTCATATTCAATATATTTATCCCAAAGAGGAAAAGAAAGATAATCTGCTCCAACATAAGCTAATCCTCGTTCAAAAAGCCTGAAACATGTGAAAGTGCAGTTCTTGTTCATATTTGACTTGAAGCATCTACTTACTGATGCACATCCATATATGGGAGACAGCAGCACTAGTGTTCAAGGGGAACAAACAAATCACTCGTAACATCATATAAGACATCCAAACGCTGCATTTACCTTCCTGCAAAAAATCATACTATGTCCGAGAAATGGAGCAGTCATAGAGGCCATCTTAGCCATTAACCAGACGAGATCTTCCCAGCAGCAATTTGCAAATTGATGCACCTCAGAGTGTCAAAGATAAAGACAGCTACCGTTCCAACAGGAAAAAAAACTACAGAACTATGGGCTTTGAAATCAAATGGAAAGGTATATTGGGAAAAATGACACTAAAATTTCAAACAACTACCACATATAGCGGACTCAAAACCAAGGATTTAAACATCAGAATGGAAAACATTCTGATATGCAATCCCATCAAAGCTTTTCCGCCATATAAGGGAGATATCACTGTTGCACGCATTCTGAAATTAGGTTAGAAAGAGCAGGCGAGAAACATCTGAGCCTAGTGAATGGAAAATCAGAAAAATCTCCCAACGCCAAAAAAAAAAAGTTGAAACAAATAACTAAGCATCCATTACCTACGAACTGTGTCTGGATCTCCATACGTGCTTATAGCAAAAATGCAATAATGCAACCACATGTCCACCGAATATGTAACCCCTTGAACAGCGCGCTCATACACTTCAACAACTTTATCAACAGAGCCAAGACGCGCCTCATGATCAGCATATTTCTTCCAATAACCATAACACAAAGGAAATTCTGCTAGAAAAGCATCATAAACTCTTCGAATCTTCAAAATGTTGTCCTTGAATGGATAAATCATAAAAGAATGAACTTAGTGAGTATCAGAACACAAAATATGGGTACCAAAGGATAAAATACATAAAATTAAGTCATCAAATGAAAATAAAATTGCAAGAATATCAAACATCCACATAATGAGGTAGACAAAAGAAGGGAGTAACAAAAATAGTTGAGGAGTAATAGGAGTAACAAAAATACCTCAGAATTTTCAAAAAGGAAAACATCACATGCATTTGGCTGAAGCCAACTTGAACCATAAAAACAAATTGAAAAAAAATTTATTTCCTAATAACCAGAGGAACTAGATACACAACAGTAACAATCCATCCACTCAAATTTACCCCAACAAAAATAAAAGTAATCCCATCCCTTATATGCAATGATAAGTACAGCACAAGTGACATATGCAAACAAGACATTGCATCATATAACTCTGAAGTTGACAATACCATTAAAATTCACAAGTCAAAAGCTTCCAGTCAATGCCAAAACTGAAATATGTGAAAACTAACAGTTCCCAATATGTAATTCAAGTCTCAAAATTTAGGTCAAATACCTCTGCCACCTTCTCTGTCTCTTCAATCAAGGTGGTCCAAGCAGTAAAATCTAAAGAATTAGCTCTTACAATATTCCATAGTCGATCTTCTTCAGCAGACAAGGCAGCTGCTTAACAGTGCAAACAAATGAATAGGGTAAAATTATATTTTGGTTCAATAGCATCATGTTAGTGAAAAATTTCGGAAGCACAACAAAATAAGAACTATGGAATGCAGACCCGCATATATTAAGCACAGGATAAGTAAGATGAAAGACATCCTTGAACAGAAAAGTTTCAGTACCAATTTTTATTTCTATCAATAAGTTAATAACTAAGGAAAAAATAGTTGTAGAAGTGACTTAAGACACACCCCCAAATTACAAAGCTGAAGTCATAAATCTTCTTGCACTAGACAACCATCAAAATGAAATCAATTTTTAAGACCCCAACTAGTTTGGGATAAAGGTGGTGTTGATGTTTATGATGATGTAAAAACTTAATTTATACACACAAAAAACTATTCATCAAATCAAAGATTGACATCAAAATCAATTTATGAGTTTAAACTTGGTCAAATGTAAACTAGACCACTTATTTACAGCCTTAAACTCCACCTCCAGTGTATGAAAAATAAAGCTTGATCTCATTGAAGATTAAAAATCTCTTATTTTTCTCTTATATGTATATATGGTGTGTTAATTATCAACATTGATATGCAACTTGCTTTGGAAGATCATAACACAATACTAATTATCAAATATCAACAAAAAGGGAAATAGCTGCAAGGGCTGCATCAAATATTTTCTAGTTAATAAACCACTTAATCCTAAGGTCTTGATCTTGATTATACACCTACAAGTTCTATACCTAGCCTCAATATTGAATTCTGAAGTTTTTTGTACAAAATTAAAATAATAGTCAAGGCAAGGATAACTTTATTCACAACTTTTATAGGTAAGAGAAAAAATCATACCATAGCCATCCGCAAGCTGCTTCTCATCAGCTGACCCATCAATATTCTCCAATGCATTCCCGTTTTCGAGGCCTGCTTCATTAGCCACTTCACCAACAACGCCGCCATTTACAGATGAATTGTAGTCAGAAACTAGAGCAGACTCTGTAGCTGTGTTTCCAATCCCACTAGAGGCCACATTAGCATCAGTCACTCCAACAGCTTGCTTGGAATCATCTGTTGCATTGAATTGGGCTTCTTGTAGGACAGAATTAGGATCCCCAGCGTATGCATTCCCATCACCAACATTAGAATAACCAAATCCGTAAGTTGAATTGCCCATAGCAGCTTCTTCAGCGGACTGAGGAACAGTATCACCAGCCTCGGGAACAGGATTTGAGACAGTGTCAGCATATCCAGCCGAAGCATAAGTCTCAGCCATAGATGTTTCAGCAACTACAGTTTCGCTATCTCCCATACTTAAAACAAAAGGCTTTTACCTTCACCCGAAAAATCTGAAAAAACACAATAAAGATTAACCAATTTTAGAAGCCGTTCAACGTGAAACATTAATTGAAAAGTAAATTCCCGTGCGCAAGGAGCGCACGAAGATCACAGTATCAAATAACAGTAACAAGAATTCGAAATGCAATATCAACAGCAACAGAGAATCTAATGCGGACATAATGAGATAACAGCATTTGGAAATAAACAAATAACCATTAAAAACACATTCACAAATGTTTTCAAATAAACTAAAATCCCTAGGGTTTCAGATTCTAAACCCTAATCAAGAATGGAGGGGGCATTCCGAGTACCTGAAGGGAAGATAAACAGCTACGTTGCAGAGAAGAGAGTTAACGAAAATGAAACTCTGCTTCTGCTTTCTTCTAGTGACAATTTTTGGTGGTAAATCGAGAATTGGAATTTGAGAATTAGGGCACCAAACGTGAGGTGCTGTTTTTATACAACCGCTGCAGTGGGTGTTGGCGTGTCCATGGCACTTGATGCTCCTGATAGATCTTATGCCGTCGTTGATGGATAATGCTTCGATCTGAACCGTTAGTTACGTGTTCAGATTCGTTGTTCAGTGTCAACAATGGGCTTTTAGTTTATTAACCTAATGGCCGCAGCAAGTGGCTTCACAGTTCCTAGATTCGTGGCTGTGGACAGTGGTGTTTGATAACAGCATATACATGAAGCTGACTTAACATGTTGGGCTCTTCAGAATTTTGTTTGGTCAGCCCAAGCTCTTTTTTTTTTTTACCCTTTTTAGATAAAATTGTTATTTTTAATAAGTTGATGTATGTTGCAATTTGCAAATAGTATAATTTAACTTTTAGTATTAATTATGAAAAAAGTGTTTGTTATCTTAAATGACACAAAGTTATGTCATTTTTAATAAATTTACATCGTTTTGGTGTGTTCTTACATTCTTTTATACTTTTTCCGTAATAGAAAAAGTGTTTGTCATTTTAATATTTTAATGACATAAAATTATGTTATTTTTAATAAAATTATATCGTTTTGGTGTACTTTTATATTCTTTTTGCTCCACTTTTTTTTTCTTCCAAATTTTATAAAAAAAAATAACAAAATGACATAGTTTCATTAAAAATAACATAAAGTTGTACTTTTTCCATTAATTATACGTTTGTTGGTGTATTTTCTAGTTCCCATTTTGTAATGATAGATGTAGATGTCTATTACTAATACTTTTACCATATTCCATGTTTAGATAAATTTATTATAAAATGTATTAAACATAATAAACTTTTGGCCAAAAAACATGTGTACAATCTATTTTGTTTTCAACGTAATTAATAATCAAAAGATAGTTTTTCAAGTGAAATTCTTTAAAAAAATAAAATGAATTAATAATGCAAACATGTAATTTAGAGATCCGAGATGAAAATTTATGAGTTACAGCCATAATTAAGCTAGTATTTCATGAACAAAAATATTTCACCTGAAAATTAATAACATAACATGCAAGGAAAAAACTTGAATTCTTCAATTGACTTGAGATGTTGTTAATTTCACTGCACCCACGCACATAAAACATAATGAACAAGCGGGATTTGAATGTTGTAATTCAATTACTTTGCTTAACATGAAGGGCTCGTTTGGCGGTTAGATAGATATGAAAAGATAGGATATGTTGGTAAAACATTTTTTTTTTGGGTTTTATAAGTATAATGTTGTAGGATATAAGAAAATTTTTCTACTCTCACAAATCACAATAAAAAAGAGAGAGAAAGTGGAATGATGTAACAGAAAAAAAACATGTGGACCCCACTCTTAATTGTGTGTGTAGGAAAGTGTTATTGGGTTATATAACATGATACTAATAAAACTCTTTTTTTTTTTGGTAAACATGTTGGTAAAACATTTAAATCTACTTAGGGTGCGTTTCTATTGACTTTTAAAAAAGTCATTTTATTACTTTCTTATTTTAAAAGTACTTAGTTATAACTATTTAGATTTTTTTTTAAATATTTGATTTTAAAAAAAAAAATATTTGGCTTTTGACTTCTGCTTTTTTTAAAAGCTAAAATTTATAACTTCTGAAAAAAGTAGATTTTTGCTTTTTTTATAACTTCTGCTTTTTTTAAAAGCAGACATCCAAACAGACTTTTTTCGATAAGTGTTTTTTTTTTTTAAAAAGTAACTTTTAAATAAAAAAAAGTTCATCCAAACATGCTCTTAAAGTGTGCAGTTCGGTTTGGCTTTTTTTTGTTGCAAAACTAAATTGAACTGAAAAAAATAATTCAATTTAGAGAATTGAATTGGTTTGTTTTTCTGAAACAATTGAGTTCAGCTCAAAATTGGTTTTGAATCAGTTCAGATTTGGTTCTAAGAATTAATTTTGAACCTAAATAAAAAATACAAAAAAATTGATGGAAAAAAAAAAGATAAAAAGAAATTAAAAATATAAATGATACTATAAATTAAAAAAAAAGTAATAAATAATTAAAAATAAAAAAATTAAGTAAAAATAAAGATAAATAAGAAAGAAAAATACATAAGAAAAAAAAAACAGTAAACATGTAGCCAAATTATTCCTTTTCAATGGTGAAGCCAAAAAAATAATCTAAAAGGAGACGGGGTCAATATGTAAACAAATTCGAAGCATCATCAAAGTTCTCTTTATATATGAGTAATAATAAGATCGGAAATCGAAAGACTGAATTCGAAGGGAAGAAACTTATGTTATATTATATTTTCTTTAATATTTATATGAGATTGAGGTGACGATTGCCCTCCATAACTCTCCTTATCTCTACCACTATTCCTATGTCTTGCATTGAGGTTGACTTACTGTGTACCGTGCAATTTGCGGAACAGTGACTAAAATATCACTGTTTATCAACTTTTTTACCTAAATATCACGCGAACAGTGTTATTTCTCAATCTGCCATGGGGCAAGTTCGCTACCCGGTGTAGCGAACTCAGTTTGCTGACGTGTCACGTATCTAGTGGACACTAACTTGATTTTAACCAAGTTTGCCTACATGGTAGGCGACCTTCAATTTTTTTTTTTTTTTTTTTAAAAAATTTGATACTTGTTATCCATTAAAAATGTGACACCTCATCAAACCGAGTTCGCTACACAGGGTAACGAACTTGCTCCCGTGGCATATTAGGAAATAACACTGTTCGCGTGACATCTAGGTAAAAAAGTTGGTGAATAGTTGTTGAGATATATAGTCCCACATTGGTTGTATGTGCAACTAATGTGGAGTTAATAAGGCCTTGGACACTCTCACCCTTTGAGCTAGCTTTTGGGGTGGTGTATCCCAAGGTTCTTTACATGGTATCAGAGCCTCGCCGTCCCCCACTTTCTCTTGTGGCATTTCTTAGTACAGGTAGGCTGGGCCTGTTGCATTGTCCACTCTTCAAGCCCAATGGGCTCTCGTGTGAGGGGGCGTATTGAGATATATAGTCTCACATTGGTTGTATGTGCAACTAATGTGGAGTTTATAAGGCCTTGGATACTCCCACCCTTTGAGCTAGCTTTTGGGATGATATATCTCAAGGTTCTTGTGATGCCACCGCAATTTGCCAATTAAGATTGTGGCAACTCTGATGTTGATTAAAGGATAGCAGGTTCGAGTTTGTATAATTTTAAGGAAAGTACTAGGGTTGCTGATTGCCTTGGATTGTTTACCCATGGCCTAGAGTTGGGTCTCCATATATGCGACAAATCATCACCTATAGATGATGCAAACGTTTCTAGTATCTTCCTTAGAGATTTTGGTGATCTGTATTAATTTATAGGTTCGAATCTAAATATTATTGTTGTATCAAATATAAATTCAAAGATGCGTTCATACTTTGACACACAATAACTAGTCCTGCTCCCATTATCGGCACTGTTCATTAGAGGGGGTAAATGAACGAGACTTCTTTTGATTCGAGTCGTAAAGGCCTAGGATACATATCTAAAATTGATTTGTTGGAAACAAATTTGAAATTGTATTAAAGTTCGTTTAATAAAAAAGTCTCATGTTCGAATTCAAAAGTTCAGCTTTAAAACCTTTCAAGTTGGTCTAGTATATTACTTTTTATTTTTATTTTATATTTTTTATACTATTTGTAATAGCTGTCTCTCTCTCTTCAATCTATTTCACCTCATTTTATTGATTAAACAGATTTTTTGAATTATTTTGTTCTATATTATATTGTTTGGATATACATTAAATTTATGAATATTTATGGAATTACTAGTGTTATTGATTGTATATTCTATTTGGATAATTTTTGTTATCTTATTTTTCTTAAACAGACTAAACTATGCTTTTATTTTTTGTAAATAAGTCAGGTCAGGCCGAGAATTATATTCATAACAGGTAACATGTTTGATAAGGCTAACACATTTAAATACAGGCTTGACCTTTTCAGACCAAAGTTCGACTCGCCTCAGCCCATTAAGAGTGTATTTGGATGGGCTTCTGGCCCGCCCCCCAGGAGCTACTTTTTTTATAAAAAAAAGTGTTTTTGAAAATTTTAAACTTATTTGGATTTGAATTTTAGTAAAAGCAAAAGTCAGTCAAAAAGTCAAAAATTAACTTTTTTGACAAGTTAAAAATTTTAACGAAAGAAGCAAAAGCTAAAAAGTAATTCAAAAATTCTACTTCCAGTTTTATCCAATTCCTTCGACATCCATCTCAGTCGCAACATTCTTCTTCCTCTCTTTCAACTTTATTTTTTTTCTTCTCCCAACTTTTCATTCCTTCATCACCGCTCCATTTTTTTCTCGGTATTCTCTCTCTTTTCTTCCATTCATTTTTCATTTTTTTCATTTCCTTCATCGCCTTTCTCTTCCCTTCCTTGCTGCTATTGTTTTTTTCTCTTTCTTTTATTTGTGCATAAAACAGAGAAGAGTGGAATCTTTGGTGAGCGTTTTTTACTTGCTTTCCTAAAAACACTGATTGGAACAAAATGGAAGGAAGAATCTGAAACTTCTATTCAATGCCATTATGTCCTCTGGCATGTGGACTTCGTGGAGTGATGAAGTGAAAGGTTGGGTAAGAGAGGAGAGAAAATGTAACGGAATTGAAAAGCCATGTTGAAGGTGATACGGCATTTTGAACCCTGATATGTTTTGTTTGTTGGTTGAATTGAAACATTTTATTGTGCAGTTTGTGTGAATAATTTCGATTTGTACAGTATTTTCAGCAGCGGCGAGCGGAGAGATAGGGGCGGACGTGCGAGAGGTGCTGGAGGCGATGACGGCGACCGTGGATCGGAAAGGCGCTAGCAGGGGACTGCCGGCGGGGCGGTGTTTTGAAGAGTAGGAAAGAAAAATTAGGGATAGAGGGTGACAGGAAAGGGGAGATTTTTTTAAGGGCACAATATAATTTTATTCTTTAGAAGTGCTTTTTTATTTTAACATTCAAAATATATTTTTACTTAAAAGTACTTTTTAAATATTGCATCCAAACACAAAATAATTTTAACTTTCAAAAAAAGTTATTCTAAAAAATAACTCATAAAAAAGTTTTTTTTTAAAAGCTCATATAAACAGAGCCTAGCACCCTTACTCTCCACTATCAGATTTATAGGCAATGACTAATGAGGTTACGTAAATCTATATTTTTATATTTATTTTACGGGGTAAATTAAGTTATGGTTAATAATTAACTAGCATATAATTATTTCTTGGGAAAAGTTCAAAAACTCTCTCGTGACATTGCTTTGAATCACTTATATTTTTATGTTTTTTTAATCCCTTAATCTTCTATGATTTTTTCCAATCACACTAATTCTTAACACTATTAGAAAAATAGATAAGTATATATATTTTACCCTTCTTAGGAGAAGAAAATAAAATGATAAAACAAATAAGATTAAATGCTACAAAGACTTAGAACACTTAATAAAAGAAAAAAGAAAAAAAAATGTGTTAAAATAAAAAAGGAAACAAATATATAAAAAAAGAAAATAGAATAAGAACGAAAAAATAAAATCAAATATCTTAAAAATCACAACAGTGACAGAAAAGACCAAAACTAAAAAAATATACCAAAAACAAAAAACTAGAAGAAAAAATTAAGATGAAAATAAAATAAAATAAAAATCACTTATGAATTTCCAATGTACTTAGTTTTTTATCCTTTTTTTTCCTTGCTCTATTTTATTTAGATATGTTTAGTCCTTTTTTATTTTTATTTTTCACTCTTTGATCTATTTTATTCTGATTTTCTCTGCGAATTTTTTTTTAGCTTTACGCCACCCCATATACTAAATATTTTCATAAAAAACAAAACAAAAATATCTAAATAAAAAGAATAAACAGACCAAGGACAAAAAAATAAAAAAAACCAAAGCATATATATTAGAAATTCATAGCTGTGATTTCTTTCTGTTCTATTTATTTTTTATCTTAAATTTTCTTCTATATTTTTGTCTTCAATATTTTCTTCATTTAAATTTTTTAATTTTAGTCTTTTCTGTCACTGTTTTGATCTTTAATATATTTGATCTTATTTTTTCTTTAATTTTTTTCTTATTCGAATTTTTATACGTTTATTTATTTTATTTAGACGCATAACACATTTGATTATTTTTTTTGCTATTTCTTTATTTTAGTCTTTTATTAAGTGTTATAAGTTTTCATAATATTTGGTCTTATTTTTTTATCACTTTATTTTCTTATTCTAAGAATGGTAGAATAGGTATACTTAGTTAATTTTCTAACAATATTAAAGAGGGGTGTGAATGAAAAAAAAATACAAGGGATTAAGTGATTAAAAACACACAGGGATGTAAGTGATTCACAACAATATCACATGGATTTTTTTGAACTTTTCCCTTATTTCTTTAATGATTAAGATATTTTGTGCAGCGAATGAATCTTATAATGGAGAAAATTATTTCTCTTTTCCAAGTTAGTTTCGTTCCCAATAGAAAAATTCAAGATAACATAATCTTTGTGTAGGAATTAATCCACTCCATACATAAGATGCGAGGCAGGAGCCCTGTCGTGGCTATAAAAATTGATCTTATAAAGGCATATGATAAGCTCAGTTGGAATTTTCTGAAACGTAATCTGGATGAAATTGTTTTTCCTAATCATTTGATTAATATGATTATGAGTTGTGTGCAGTCCCCTAAGATTAATATTTTGTGGAATGGTAGCAAATCAGATGAATTTATTCCCTCAAGAGGGATCGGACAAGGGGATCCCTTATCTCCTTATTTATTTGTTATTGCAATGGAAAAATTGTCACGTATTATTAGCACTGTTGTTAGGGGTCATATTTGGAAGCCTATTTGTGCAGGTAAAGGAGGTCCTCAGATTTCTCACCTTTGCAGACGATCTTATGATTTTTATGGAGGCGATTATGGATTAAATAGATGTGTTGATGCAATGTCTCAATTTATTTGAAGAAATTTTTGGTCAAAAGCTTAGTGTAAAAAAAACTACAATATTTTTCTCCAAGAACACTAGTGAAGAGTTGGTTATGAGCATAACCAATTGTAGTGACTTCAGGCGTGTAAAGAATATGGGAAGATATCTGGGGTCCATGATACAACAAGGAAGAGTTACTAGAGATCTTTATGAGAATACTGGTGAGAAAGTTAGAGGTAAGCTAAGCTTTTGGCATCAACAATGTCTTTCACGGGCTGGGCGTGTCTCTTACACAATCGTTCATGGAGACTATTCCTCTTTTTCCAGATGCAGAGCTGTAAAATTCCTAGGGGTATATGCTTAGAGTTGGAGAAAATACAATGTTCTTTTGTTTGGGGGATAAGGAGAATCATAGTAGGCATCATAGTATCAGTTGGGAGGTCATTCTTCAGCCAAAGACGTGTGGTGGTTTAGAGTTGAAAAGTTTAGAGTTGATGAATGATGTTTTCATTGCTAAAAGGGCTTGGGAGTACCATTCTTCTCCTAACCATCTATGGGCTCAGGTGTTACATGCAAAATTCGAGACTGATAGGCGTCGTGGTGGTCCTTTCATATCTAGGAATGGTGATTCAAATTTGTGGAAAAACTTGAGTATGGTGTGGAAGAAAATGGAGGTTCAGATCTATTGAAAATTGGATAATGGTGAGAAGATTAATTTTTGGAGAGATAAATGGTTATTTCATGGAAAATCCTTATTAGAGGATCTCAATAACAATGAACAGGTCATGGATATGAACAAGACTGTTTCTGATTGGATAACTATTTCAGGTGACTGGGATTATGAAGAATTGAATCGTTGGTTTCCTAATTATGTAATTGAAAAGTTTAGGAACACTTTGGCCCCTTCCAGCGTTGATGATACTGACATTTTGGCGTGGGACTTATTGGGGCATCATGTTGTTTCCGTAAAAAACATTTATAATCGTCTCAGTAAACTGAGGGGTTTGAGAGTTGGAAATTGTAATGTTTGAAAGAATATGTGGGCATGAAAAGGACCACAAAAATTTAAGTTTTTATATGGAAGGTAGTTCATGGCAGACTTCTTACGATGAATTGCATAGCTCAATGGAATGGTGGTAATGACTCTTGTCCAATATGTAATTCACAATTTAAGGCACTGTCGTCATGCGAAATTTTTGTGGTGCAGTTTACTTACTGAGGAGTTTTGGGGAATTTTCTTTGATCATAATTTTGAAATGTGGCTTCATAATTTCATTAGTGATGGGAGGGGAACTTTAGTGCATGATTTCTGCTTATCTACTTTTTTTATTACTTGTTGGAAGTTATGGCAATGGAGGAATGGAACTATCCACGGTGCTTTGGTTACTCTGTTGAGTCATAGGGAGCTTTAGATTTGTAATTTTCTTAAAGAAGTGCATGAATCTTTGCAAGCCTCGACTGGTACGCAATCAGAACAAATATTTGTGACTGTTGATATTGCTTGGCAGTTTCCAATGGAGGGTTTCATTAAAGTTAACATTGACGGAGCTTCTCGTGGCAATCCAGGACAAGCTTCTTGTGGTGGGGTGGTTAGGGATGCTCAAGGGAACTGGATTACTGGTTTTGCTTACAGGTTAGGTGTTTGTAGTTATTTCAGGGCTGAACTCTGGGGTGTCTTCCGAGGACTGTAACTGGCTTGGAATTATGGGTTTAGGAATGTGATTTTGGAAAGTGACTCTTCTAGTGGGGTCACTATACTCACCTCTTTAGGTGCAGTAGCTCGTGATCGTCATTTGATTGCTCGCATACGAGCTTTGATGCAGAGAGGTCGGATTGTCAGATTTCATCACACTTCCAGAGAAGAAAACGTCTGTGCCGATTGGATTACATATTTCATCTTTGATAACAATGAGAATTTAGATTATTTCGTCAGCAAAGAGGAATTCAACTGTTGTTCCTAGTTGACCTTGCTGCTATAGGCAGACCTCGTACGTTAGTTGTTCAGTAGTTGTTGTTTTTTTTATTTGTTTGATTTCTTTTCTTTGGTGGGCTTAGGCCCTATGTTATACCAAAAATAAAAAAGAGTTATTAAAGGAGAAATATGAAATATTCAGTTAAAAGTACACAGTAAATATAAATTTCTTATAATAGTTATGGATAATTTTTTTTTTGTTATTCTCCAAAAAAAAAAACAAGGAAAAAAGTTGTGATGCAAGCAAATAAAATGGGCAACCAACAACTCACCAAAAAAAAAGGGCAGCCAACATTAATTCGTAGAATAAATTTTAGGAAATTTTATTTCGTGTCTCTGAGCAGCAATGTTATTAAAATCTGTTCGGTCATTGACCCGGTCGAGGTACTGGATCACTGGTTCAACCGCATGACCCAGTAATTATATGTAATTCTATATTTTATATGAAAAAATTATAAACATACTCAAATATCTAAAAAAAAATTGATAATTTTTTTAAATATTTTAATGTAAAAATAAAAAATAACATATTATTATCCAATAAAGGATCAAACAAAAATATAATTATTATGATACAGGACTTCAGGTTCAGTAAACGACACCTCTAACTATAAATCAAATCAAATTTTTCTGCATTGTATATAACTAAGATAATATTAGTGTTGTAGGTATATAACTTATGTAAGTCAATAAACAAAAAAATATTAAAATATATCCATTATTATTATTTTTTTGAAAAAAAAGATTTTGAATTTTATTTTTTGGGACCGGGCCGGGTCAACGGTTAACAGATTGGGTCACCGATTTTTATAAAAACCAGCCAGGTCGCACTGATTCTAACTCATGGCCGATCCGTTGCTTCAACCGGACCGATTATATAACTGGTTTATCGTTTTTCAGGACCACCCGGCAATGTGAGTCCAGTTTTATCAACATTGCTTTGCATTATTACTTGATTTTTTTTTGGAGTTACCTAACCCTAATTATCTCGTTGAGACGAGTTGGCTCCCTCCGGTATCTCCACGAGCTTCGACTCTTTGAGCCGGCTATGGGACTAATCCGGAGTGCGGGGGAACAGTATGGCTGATCTTTTAGTTTTGTGTAAATGGACCTAGAATTTTTTATGATAGGGCAAAAATAAAATATAAAAGTTATAAGTATTATTAAGATTAATGTGAGGGATTAATTACAAATATTTTTTAAGGAGGGACTAACTATTAATACTAAGTCTGTTATTATTAAAAAATTACTATTTTATATATATAATAATAGAAAAAAAAATCAAAATTTAGGGAATGGTAACAATCTATTATTGCCTCTCCCCTAAATCCGCCCCCGGTACTTGGCTCGCCGGTTCTTTTACAAGTTACAACTAAATTAGACTTACGAATTGTACTAAAAAAAATTAGATTTACGAAAATATTTATAGTATTACGGGAATATCGGACATTAGTATATCATTTATCAAATATGATAAAAATAACCTATTTAACTATCTCTTATTTTTATAATTATTTCCATCTATATTTTATTTTTTCTCCTTTTTGATCATAGGGTAATTACTCTTGTAACACTAAAATGTGCTCTAAATTTGCATGTCTCTTTTATGAGTTGCCCTGACGTCGAACAGACGAACACTACCGCGTTAATCATTTGCAATTTAGCACACCATGCTATTAGGACACGTTGACGTTACCAATTCGAGTTTTATTGTGTGAGTGGATGGCTAATAGATTTTTGTCCACTAACATTAATTTCATTTAAATTCTTATTGTAATGTTTGGTAGATGTATTTATAAAGATCAACGTAAAAAATGTGAAGATTTTTTTAATGATTTATATTATTTTTTAACATATTTTTTCATATAAGAGTTATTTGGATTTAAAGTATGGCTATTATATAGATATTTTTTATTGGATCAACGTACAAATGTAAAGAACCAATTCAATGCAAAAATTTAATCTATTGGATGAGTTTTTTTTAATGGGTTATATGATTTTCTAGTAGTATTAAAATAAAATGGAATTCATAGTTTTATTTTATATTTCATGTATTTTTGAAATTGAACACATCATATTAAAAAATAATATATTTTAATTTCATTTAGGAAATGAATAAAACAAAATGCTCTTTCTGTATGTCAAATGCTGACTATATGTTTATTTCAGAAACTCTTGACGGTAAAGAATGGCATGACTCATTTCTAGTGGACACGCGTCTTTAATAATGCTTATTTCATGGTTTCTCCCTTTTCTTCTTTCTTTATGCATGATGTTGTTTTATGTGGCATAAAAAAGAAGAAGAAGAAAGAAAGGTCTAATGCGACGTATGGTCTTGTTCCACCTTTCAAAAGCACTTCTCATTTCTTAATAACTAAGAAAAAAGAAAGAGCAATTCGGTAACATTCTACAATCTTACTTTACAGCTTCCAGAAACAAAGAGCCATCCAATGAGAAAATACTGCTGTGGAAGTAATTATCTCGAAACTTAATAGAATTTACATAAAATGCACAACTTACAGCATGATATAGCTAGAAATATTTAGTATCAATATGCATTCCTCACTTCCTTTTAACTTTTGTGTTTACTTGAACCCTCAATTTTCGCTAATAGCTTATGAAACATTTATATTATCCATAGTTTGTGTAAAACAAACCCAGCACTCTCACTCAATGCGCCTTGCCACATGCGAAAAAATAAAAAATAAAAAGCTTGCCTTTCATATTACATTTATTTTTTTATACAAACCTTTATATATTGCATTAGGCTCTTTGATCAAACAAGGTGTTTTTCACCGCTTTAATTTTAATAAAGGTCTTTTAGTGTCGCTGACGAGTCCTAGCAACACTGAGCGCTGCAATTCTCTTGGGGCATTTACACAACTATGTCAATTGATACAATTTCGTTAGTGTAAAACTTCAAAAGCTGTACCTTTTTACTCGGGTATCTAAATCAGATTTTTTTTTTTGATTTTACATAACTTTTTGAGATCTACATAATGACACATCATTTGACATATTTTATCTCTTACAAACATGCTATGTTCCAAATTTGTAAACAATCACAAGAAAAAGACTACGATAACATGTTGGCCATGCTTGATACCTCTGAAGCTGTCATCTACCCCTGCTATGTTTCTTCTTTCCCTACTACTAGGATTTTCCATTCTTGCTCCCACTTTTTTTTCGCTTTCTTTTTCATCACAAAAATAAAGCAGGGATAGACGATAACATGTTGGTCATGCTTGATGTCTTTGAAGCTATCGTCTATCTCTGCTATATTCCTTCTTTCCTTATTGTTAGGGTTCTCCATTTTTGCTCCTACTTTTTCTTTGTTTTCTTTTCTTCAGAAAAATATAGTAGGGATAGACGATAACATGCTGGCCAAAAGCTATCGTTTATCCCTGCTTTGTTCCTTTGTTCCTTTTTTCCTTATAGCCAGGGTTCTCCATTTTTTTTCCAACTTTTTCTTTATTTTCTTTTCTTCACAAAAATAAATTTTGAAATTAACTATTATCTCGCACAGGTGCTATTGCAACTCTAATAGACAGAAATTCAATTAATTAAAATATCAACAAAATTGATTTGAAAATCGAGAAAGTTAAACAAATCAAGGGTTTTTACCTCTTCTCGCCAAAATTTGACAAACATCATATGTTATTATTCAAACATATGCTTCTGGATTTAAAAACTCTTGTGATAGTGGTACCATTATTACAAATCCAAATTATGTTTGTGAGAGATAAAATATGTCAAATGAGGTGTCATTGCGTAGAACTCGAAAAGTTATGTGAAATAAATAAAAAATCATTTGATTTGGATACCCAAATCAAAAGTTATGACATTTCGAAGGTTTACGATAACAGAATTGCCTATGGTAACGAGATTGTGCCATTTGGCACAATCGTGTGAGTGACACCAAAGGAGTTGCGACACTCAGTGTCGCTGGATCCGGTGGCATTAAATAACCCCATTAGTAAATATCAGAAATCAAATATCAGATAACGAAATTAAAGGGGTAAACGTAAACCACACACACCCGGTCAAAGATCCCATTGCATTAACCCTCTTTATGAATGCATTTTCTCATCCATAAGGAAAACCAATTGGACTGTGTTAAGCGACCGTGAATGTATAACTTGGTTGATTTTTATTTTTTTTGCTAATTCAGGTAAAGCACAAAAAGAAAAAGGAAAAAAGAGAGTCAATGATTAATGGATAAAAGCCTGGAGCGTTTACCAGCAAGTGAACGAGTGTGAGTGAGTGTGACCATACATAAACACTGAAATTGGAGCTAAGGAACCGCATAAACATTACACCATAAAGCCGATATCTAAAACAAACATTCTTAATATGCTATACTATTTGACTCTTTAGTTTCATATCATAAATGTTACAGCAAATGCTGTGGCAAAAATGTTGGTTACAATTGACATAAGCACATCTGGATTAATAAAGTGAGAATAGCAAGATTTTTTTTGGTCAATAATTTGTGATATAAATAGACCATATATTTAAATATATCATGAGATTTTACTTTCCAGCTTCCACCTTCAATTTCTCCAGTTGAGCCTTCAATTGGCAAAGTAAAGCGGCACGTCATATTGCATTTGAGAATCAGTAGAGGGGTCTACCCTAAACATAGAATGCCACAAAAAGAAAGGGGTCATCTTATTGCTAAAGTCATATGGTGGGGACAGTTGTCTTTCACACACCACCCAATAAACTTCTGTCGCCCACTTCACTTCCTTTCCATTCATACCACAAATCGGATTCAGTCAGCATAAAAACTTCCTTTTTCAATCCCTCTTTGATCAGAACTATACAAAAGGCAAAAGGTATATTCATTCACCTAAGATGTTAAAAACTAGATGCATGAATCCCGAGGAGTATATACAAATTTCAATCCAATTCAGCCTCAGCGTTTCCCACCTCTTTTCTTCAACACTGACTTAAGAAATAACAAACAAACAATCAAGAATCCCAAAGCTGCAAACCCACCAACCGCAAGAGCCACTGTCCTCTCCGTGTGTTGATGCTCCCCTGACCCTGATCCAAAAAAATAAAACCAAACTCAAAAATCATGCTTTTATTAAATTCTCACTAAACAAACAACCACAACCACCTACCCAGATCCCTCGAATCCCTTCCCCAACCCCACTTCTCAAATCCCCCCTTAATGGCATTTGGCTCAATAATAATTTAGATTAGCACTTACACAAACTCATATCATATAATATACACAATACATGTTTTTTCCCACCTGAAAAATAATAAATAATTTCCCTTATTTTTAAAAAAAATTGCCGTTAGCTCACACTGACATAAGCACAAACACGTAAAGAACAACATTGAAACTTGCATAGATATTCTAATAATCACAATACATTAATCTCTATTGTTTTACTTACCTGACGAAGATGACATGGTGGGAACTCCACTGGGGTAAAAGCTATAACTGATATAGCAATTGTGAAGATAAATTTGTGCAGAAATTGAGTCACCACAATCAACCTTGGCTTGTTCCTCAGCACTCTTGACACAAACCCCACAATTATCATTCCCCAAATCACCCTCACACTGCCCCAACACATATAGAGATTGGTAGCTCCCCGTGTAAAACAAGCTCCCACCACTCCTCACGCCATTCTCCACCATACCAAACGCAGTGTCCCGCGCGGCCTCGAAACCGCCGCCGTCGCCGGCCTTCTTGGACCCGCAAACCTTGTACAGCAGCTGGGTCTGAGGCACCTGCCTGAACCCGACCACCTCGTACCTCAGGTAGCACCCGCTGAGCTGGACGCGGGCAGCCGCCACGTCGCCGCCGCAGAGCTTGTCGAGCATGTCGGCGATCTTGCTGACGCAGCTGTAGCAGTCGGAGTTGGTGAGGTCGCCCCTGCATTGGTAGACGCCGGTGATGGCATTCTGGGCGTCGCCGGAGGTTGTGGAGGCGAAACCCTTCTGTCCGGAGCTCGACACGAGAGAAGCCAATAGGGGTTTGAGGTTCTGTGACGATGGGTCTTGCAGTTTCTGATCAGAACAACCCTTGTAAACCAAGTTTGTTGTATCTGCAGCTGAGGTAGGAGTAGGAGTAAGAGCACCAAGAAGGAGAAGGAGAACAAAAACTGTTACGAAAAGCGTGAAGGGGAGCGTGTCCATATTTTTAGTGTTTGTTTTCGCTGCTTATTTTTTTTGTTTTATATGCAACAAACAACCTCTACCTCCTCTCACTCGTTGTATGCCATTCTGGGTGGGATCGTTTTCTCGTTCTCAATCAAATTAATATTTTAAGTGAAAAAAACTAGCTAGTTCGTCTTTTGAATTATTAGTGAAACAGAGGTTAAATTATTGGTTTGTCTAATTCTGTTGCAAAAACTTGGACATAAGTGTAAAGTTAATGAGGTTATTTTGACCCAAAAGCATCTTTTGAATGCACCCAACAAATCAACAAATTATATTTTTTATACAGTTAGACGCGGAGCGTGTTCCTCTGTGGTACGGATATGGTAGCCTCTGCGGTTTATAACGCGTGGGCTTAAAGGGTAATGAACACTGACGCATTCTTATATACTGTATACATATAATTATTTTAAAGGAAATAGTTAGAAAGACTCATAAATCATAATACAAATAAGGTTCATAGAATGGTGGATAGAGGAAAAGATTCAAGATGAAGTCGCCCTGTTATTGTATATGCAAGAACGAAAGATTTTCTCTCGTAAAAGGATAAAATTATTCTCCCCCTTATTTTAATTTCGAGTAAATATATTTTTTAGTCTCTGTCAATATCCACGAAGGCCTTCTCAGTACTTAGCAATAAAAAATGAATAAATTGGTCCCTGAAATTACAAAAAAGGGGGGCCACGTTGGTCCTTCTGTGAACTCCACCGTAACGGTCCAACTAACGGTGCCCATGTGGCACGTTAGTGTGCTGACGCGGCTTGGACGTTGGACAGCGTGGATGAGCAAACGACGACGTTTTGTTACAAATGGGTTCAGAGCTTTCCAAAGTAGGGCACGACGTCGTTTCTTGCTTTAATCATGAATCCTGAATATGAAAATACCCCAAATTTCTTCAATCGAACCCTAAACAGACACAAATTCCCCAAATTGATGAGCAAAACCCTAAACAGCAATACGCCCCCAAAATCTCTGGACGTTGATGATTGAAACTCGACGACAGTAGAGGACATCAACCGGATTTGCCAGGCGTGGGAGAAGATGAATGTTTCTTCTAGCATGGGGGATCAAGTGGGAGTACTTCAATGGGGGAAGAACACTGACAAGGACCACCGGTCGTAGGTGCAAATGTGGAAGTACTTCAGACTGGACACTATGCAAAGAGCTGTGAGGGACCACCATCTTCCAACAAAAACAACAGACAAGCAAGACCAGAATCTGTAAGGATTGGATCCAACTCAGTAGATGAAATCACATTAAGTCAAGGAGGCCCTGCAGCACATGGTAGTTCTCAACCACATGAAGGCAACTTGAGAGGAAGCAGCCCACCTTCATAAAATCCACAACAGGCAAATGAAATGTTGAGTGAGGAAACAAGGAATGCAGCATCCAATGTCACACGAAGCAGATTTTTGGCCTTCATGACAACCTCTGGTTTCAGGGCACCAAGGCCTGCCTCAAGAAAATGAATGAATGTTGTACATGAAGTGGGAGTAGTGCATAAGGCAACTGACAAGGACTGCATATAATGTAACTGACTTTTTTTTATAAATTATGGCCATTATGTTTTTGGAGGCCTCATATAGTCAATTTATATTTTATTTTTGAATTCTGGACATATTGTATTTAGGGGCCTTTCTTTTCATTCCTGACAGTTGGCTTTATTTTGTAATGCACTACTCTTATGTAGTTCTTGGACAAAAATATTTAACTGAGATATGTTTGTTAACTGAGTATTGCATGTCTACTGGTTGAACATATTGGACAACATTTGTATGTGATGTATTGCACTTCTGTTTTGAACAAATTTGGGCTACATACAAAAGCAGACAAGTATGTGCAGCCATTTCTCTGTTTAGGGACCAATAAGGGGCCCGTGCATTTTGTCAGGGACCAAAATGGTCACAACGTTGATGAATGTTCCAGCTGTTATGTCTAACAGGGTAGATGAATGTCATACAAGCATGTCCATTTTTTACTGTTATGCCTAACTGAGTTATGTAGTTGTTGGACCTCCATGTCATCTGTTATGCACTTTTGTTCTGTAAACTTGTACTGGATAGAAAATCAATGAAGTCATGTCCTATTTTTCTGTGGTCAGGGACCAAAATGGGCCCCGTGCATTTTGTCAGGGACCAAAATGGTACTCGATGTAATTTGTCAGGGACCAAAATGGCCCTCGTGTTTTGCCCTGGTTAACAAATGTGCATAACAATATGGAACTTTTGTAACAGCAATTTCATGGTTTTTGCATTTATATCTGTACATGGATGGTTTGTGATACAATGTAGCAAGTTATTGGCCTTCTTTCTATGCCTAACTATGCAATATACCATACTAAAAGAAACTTAGCATCCAGTACTGCAGTAGTTTATACACAAATATATGATGCCAGAAGATATATAGGAAGACATTGAAAGCTTCTTTATAACAGGTCATATGATACCATACACAAACAGACAGATTCGAACCAACAGAGAATGTTCCATATAATACAACCTTCTTCATTAATTTGTATAACAACAGTACTGAGTACTCATTACAGTTCATTGAAGGAAAAATACATTGGGGTAACTTGTTTTCACTTTTACCACACTAACAGCAAACATACAGAAGATGATCACACCAACACAAGTAGCACCTAATACCCTAGCTGACCTATCAATTGTCCTAATTTGTTTGTCCATCCTATCTAACTCCTCCACCATCTTCGAGTATACATCATTCAATTTTCTTTCCTGCTCGTGAAGCTTCATTCCTTGCTCAGTAATTTTCACATCTTGCTCTCTCGCCATCATGTCCACATACTTCAACTTGAAATTAATTTCAGCAACATCCAACTCGACAGTGTGAATTCTTGTTTCTTCCAGCTCCATGGGATCATTACACATGTCATCTACCCATCTAAAAAAATCACAATAGGGTTTCTTTTCCTGCAAAAAAAAAAACCACGGATAACAAGTGTTTCAACTTAATAATGGGGCACATTACACATGTATACCTTGAAATTATGACACCCAAGGAAAGCCCTGTATGGGTTTCTCTCAGTTTTGGAGGTCTATACAATACTTTGTCTCCCACATTTGCACCTACGACTGGCGGTCCTTGTCAGTGTTCTTCCCCTCATTGAAGTACTCCCACTTGATCCCCCCATGCCATAAGAAACATTCATCTTCTCCCACGCCTAGCAAATCCGGTTGATGTCCTCTACTGTCGTCGAGTTTCAATCATCAACGTGTTGGACAAGTGGCTTCAATACTCAAGAGGGGGGTGAATTGAGTTTTACAAAATCTTTTCGCAAAGTGCCTCCTTTGATATTTTAAAGACTATTTCTTCAATAAAGTGATTTAATGAGGAGAAATCTAAGTGTGGGATCAAGTGTAGAGATTAACAAAGTAAGCAAGCGAATGGACAAAGACAATCCAAAGATGCAATTTCAATAATAAAGTAAAGAGGTAAATGTTAGAGAAATTGCAAACTAGATGTATCTTGGTTCGGTCACTACCACCGTGACCTACGTCCAGACTGAAGCCGCTCGATCAATTCTTTTCACTAACTATCAAGCTTGAGGGTGCTTGACAAACCTCTACAACCTTTCAAGACTTCAGGCTCTTGATGCCTCACAATTTTTCACTCCAAATTTACTTAGGAATTTGGTAACCTCTTAAGTATAGGGTTCACTCTCCTATCAAATATAGAAGTAAGATTGAGGTGATTAGAAGTGGCTAAGTACTCTCAAAGTACAGATTGAACAAATTGAAGAACTAAGAGATGTATAACTTCAAAGGAAAGATGAGCTTAAGTGTATGCAATGATCAAAGTAAGTAATTAATGAGCAATAATAGGCTAGCAAGAGTAATAAAGCTTCAATGAATGATCTAGGGTCGTGTACTGTTCATCCCAACTGATGTGGTTATTTATAATGACACATCCTATGAAAACTAGCCGTTTATAGCCGTTGTAATCCATACATATCCGGATATTCTTCGGGCTCATATCCCGATATTGGATATCCGGATATTTTTGGTTCCATATCCGGATATTTCATGGCAACATCCTTTTTGTACGAATTCTGAGTTTCTTTCTTTCCAAATGGTTTTTATGACTTGTACTGCATGTTTTTGGTTATCGAAATTATCTAGAAAAGTTTGTATCACGTAGGTACTTCTTCCAAACCAATATTGTACATATGAAACCATTTGTCTTGACTTTTCTTTTGAGGATGAATGCTTTTGAAATACGAGTGATGAATGACCTTGAGCCCATGCAATGCTTTGTATCTATACATCTTTACACATTTTTCCTAAGTCCTAAATAAATATACCATTTGAGATTTTGGACTTGGATTGATGCTTGAGACTTGGTGCATGCTTTCACATTTGCTTTTTGGATATTGCTTCGTCTTTGAATAATTCCTCTTTGTTATCATCAAAACTATGTTAACGTGGAATCATCAAGTGCACGTTGTATCCATATCATCACTTTGATTCATCAATCTCCCCTTTTTTGATGATGACAAACTTTAAATTGAGAAAGAGAGTTAGTGTTGCATAAATTCATTCAATTGAAATAAAGCACTCCCCCTTAGTTCATGGTATAGGTTATTTATTAATTTTCAATATCTCCCCTTATTTACCGTGCAACTTGACTAATTGAATATTTCTCAATTTAGTATATCTTTCTCCCCCTTTGGCAATATCAAAAAGAAGCAATCCAATAGTGAAACGAGTATGCAAGTAAGAAAATACGATGTATATCAAAAAAAATATAGTGCAATGAAGTGTCAAAGAAAATATGATGTATATCATTAAGCAAAAAACGGTACATACATCAAGTAGATACGCGTAGTACTCAAAGCATAATAGCAGTCAAAAGGAGTACAAGCGTACAAAAAATTATAGTCTAGCTAGGAAACAAAATAACAATAAGCAATCCTAGACTAAGAGTCGTCCTCGGAGCCAGAAGCAGAAGGAATGTGCTCATCACTGAAAGTGCCCTCATCTGAAGCAGTGGCCTCATCTTCCTCTCCTCATCCATCAGGATCAACATGAGAGCCACCAGCACCACTGGTAGGAGAATCAAGGCAAAGTGACGTCTCGATGCGAGTGAGACGTGCAGAGACATCCCCACAGAAAGCAATATGAGCAGCTTCTTGCTGGTGAAGATAAAGCATAAGATCATGACATGTGTAGCCTCGAGAGGTGGTGAGTGGAGGAGGCAACAGAGGAAGACGAGTCGCAGCAGTAGAGGGTGGATCTACTAGCCTATCAGCAGCCTGCGGGGGGCTCAAGTCCTCCTCCATATAGTGCTTCATCATCCCATTGCCACTGGCCATGGGATCAGATGATGTTGGCCTTTATTAGCAGCTTTTCTCCGAAGCAGTGGTGACCCGTCATCAGCTTCTTATTTGCTTCATCGGCCATCGGCACACCCTTCATTTCCATGATGCGCTGAATGAGCATGGGGTATGGCAAATGAGTAGTGGAGCCATGGGAGGCCTCTGGCATCTGAGAGCAGAAAGTGTGGCGCCAGTCTATGTGGAGCTGATTACGGATAGCCCACACAGTGAATAGATCATTCTCCTGAACAATGGCATGATTAGAATGCCTAGGAAGAATGATGTGCGATATCACATATAAAAGAATGCGGGCGGAGATGGTCAACTTCTTAGCTTCTATTCGGACCAGATTGGTCCGTGCAGTCCGAGGTCGAAGAATAGTAGTCACGAATGCTGGACGATCGTAAGACTGAAAATCTGAAAAGTGAATGCCATCAAAAGTGATTGGTTCAGCAACAGTCACCATTTCATCATCATCCCACAGATAAGTATAACCAACAAGCTCGTCCCAATCATCTAGGGAGACGATAATGTCGACTCCATTGACGCGAGACCGTAACGTGCCATGAGAGTACTCGAGGTTCTTGTAGAAAGCTCTAACAAGCACCTCCGAGTAAGAGCATCGGAGCGCAACAAACTGGCGTAGGTTGATGGCATCGAGAATCTGACAGATATCAAATCCCTGAGCTGTGAAGAAAGCGACGTCCAGGTACTTCGGCTCCAAAATGGGTCAAGTAGAGAATCTCTCAATAAATGTACGTATCTCTTCGGCATTGCCATCGAAGAGATACCCGAAGCCAGAACGATCAACATCTGCAGCAGCGGGGGCAGGGGAAGAGGTAGCGTCAGCTCTCCTCTTGGACCGACGTTCACGGGAACCATCAGCCACAGTAGTAGGGTGGAATGGAGGATGCCGAAGCACAGGGAGAATGAGCTGGGCCTGAGATGCAGTCCAGAAACTTGCGCACAAACTGGCAGAAGACGACAGAGACAGCAGCGATCCAAGGTGATGCCCACGATGTGGAGAGAGAACGAGAAGGTCACGACAGTTGTGAGAGGAAGTGGAGTAAGGTCAGAGAGAAAGAAGGAGGGAGGGAGCGAACGCGTATGTATGAAAAAATGTAGGAAATGAACGGTCAGCCCCTTTTTTTTAAAAAAAAAACAAAACCTCCAGCGCGACAAATATCTGGATATTTGGTGCACGATATCTGGATACTGGATATCCGGATATTCACTTTGAGATATCCGAATATTTCCAGACAGATGCGAAAAAGACCAGAAAGTATACTCTTATTCCAACATAACATGACATATGGCATACAAAACATAGCAAGGAATTAAGAGGCACATAAAATAACTATTTAGGAGAGTGGAAAAAGTTAAAGCAATTCAAGTTCAAGGAAGATATCGAAGCCAATGAACTATCCATACAAGTTCACAAATATGATGGATCAATCAAACCAATTTATCTTCTTACATTGTAAAACACTTCTTTTGGGAGAGGCTTGGTCAAAATATCGGCCAATTGTTTTGAAGATTCTACAAATTCTAAAATACAATCACCGTTTTGCACATGATCTCGAATAAAATGATGCCTAATATCAATGTGTTTGGTTCTTGAGTGCATTTTGGAATTTTTGGTGATATTGATGGCACCAGTGTTATCACGCCTAATGGGGATGTGATCAAGTTCAACCCCAAAGTCCTATAGTTGTTGTTTCATCCATGTGATTTGTGCACAACAACTATCGGCCGCCACATATTCCGCTTCGGCCGTGGACAATGCTACACTTTTTTGTTTCTTGCTATGCCAAGAAACTAGTGAGCAACCAAAAAAGTGGCAAGTGCCACTAGTGCTTTTCCTATCCAATTTGCAACCCGCAAAATCGGAATCGGAATAACCTATTAGTTCACATGATGAACCTTTAGGGTACCACAATCCCATGTGTGAAGTGCCTACAAGATATCTCATAATTCGTTTTACGACACTTAAATGTGATTCCTTAGGATTAGCTTGAAATCTAGCACACATGCACACACAAAACATAATATCGGGCCTACTTGCTGTTAAATATAGAAGTAAACCGATCATACCTCGATATTTAGTAATTTCTATGGATTTACCTCCTTCATCCTTGTCTAAAGAACAAGATGTACGCATGGGAGTATCGATGGCCTTGGAGTTGTCCATTCCAATTTTTTTGAGTAACTCCTTGCAATATTTAGCTTGATTGATGAATATCCCATCCTTGTGTTGCTTTATTTGGAGACCAGGAAAGAAGTTTAGCTCACCCATCATAGACCTCTCAAATTCGCTTTGCATGAGATTAGCAAACTCTTCACAAAGATTAATGTTAGTGGCACCAAAGATAATATCATCAACATAAATTTGTGCAAATAATAGATGATCATCTTTTTTCTTTATAAAAAGAGTTGTGTCCACTTTTCCTCTTGAAAAACCCTTTTCTGAAAGAAATTTGTTTAGTCCTTCATACCATGCTCTTGGAGATTGCTTTAAACCATATAAGACCTTTTTAAGTTTAAAGACATGGTTAGGTAAATCATGATCTTCAAAACCGGGAGGTTGATCAACATATACTTCTTCTTGAATATAACCATTTAAAAAGGAACTTTTAACATCCATTTGAAAGAGTTTAAAATCCATTATACATGCAAACGCAAGTAGCAATCTAATAGCTTCTAATCTAGCAACGAGAGCATAAGTTTCATCATAATCAATTTCTTCCTCTTGATTATATCCGTTAGTAACAAGTCTAGCTTTGTTTCTAGTTATTATGCCATTTTCATCAATCTTGTTCCTAAAGACCCATTTGGTTTCAATTATTGGATAATCATTTGGTTTTGGCACAAGTTCCTAAACTTGATTTCTTTCAAATTGATGTAGTTCTTCTTGCATTGCCAAGAACCAATGTTCATCAATAATTGCTATATTTATGGTCTTAGGTTCAATTTTGTAAACAAAAGCTAAGTGATTACAAATATTTCTAATTGAGTTTCTAGTAGTTACCCCTTTGGATATATCACCAATTACCGCATCAATGGGGTGTCATCTAGCTACTTTCCAATCTTGTGGTAGATTGTTTCCATCATTGGTTTGTTGACTTGGTGTTTCTTCATTGTTTGCTTCCTTTTCTTTTTGCCTTTCGTTTTCCTCTTTGTCATTCAAGTTTATGTTTTCTATGTTTTCTATAACCTCATCATCACAAGGTTCCTTTCTAGGCAATGCATTGTTAGTCTCATTAAATACAACATGAATAGATTCTTCAATGACCATTGTTCTTTTGTTATAGATTCTATAAGCTCTAGTTGTAAGTGAATATCCTAGAAATATGCCTTCATCGGCTTTAGAGTCAAATTTGCCAAGGTTTTCTTTTCCATTATTTAAAACAAAACATTTGCAACCAAAGACATGAAAATATGAAATATTGGGTTTTCTTCCTCTGTAAAGTTCATATGGAGTTTTCTTCAAAATAGGTCTAATTAAAGCACGGTTCATAACATAACACGCGGTTCCAACGGCTTCCGCTCAAAAATATTTTGGAAGATTATTTTCATTTAACATCGTTCTAGCAAGTTCTTCCAATACACGATTTTTCCTTTCTGCAACTCCATTTTGTTGTGGAGTCCTAGGAGCGGAAAAATTATGTTCAATACCGTTTTCTTCACAAAACATTTCAAATTCTTGATTTTCAAATTCTCCACCATGATTGGTTCTAATTGAAACAATATTTGAAGATTGTTCATTTTGAATAAGCTTGGCTAGTCTCTTGGATGATTTAACAACATCGCTTTTATATGTAAGAAATAAAGTCCAAGTATAGCGAGAATAATCATCCACAATGACCAAAGCATAGTAATTGCCACCAAAGCTCATGGTTCTAGTTGGTCCAAAAAGATCCATATGTAAAAGTTGTAAAGGTTTTGTGGTAGAAACAATATTTTTTTATTTTAAAGAACCCTTCACTTGTTTTCCCATTTGACAAGCATCACAAACTTTATCTTTTTCAAATTTGAGCTTTGGTAATCCAATCACTAAGTCTAAGAATTACCAAGCCTACGTGGCTGTAGGCCTTCCTGGCCAAAGCTTACGTAAAAAAAATTCAGCCTATCTGGCCTATTAAAGGCTTTATTTGTAGGCCAAATTTGGCCCATTTTTAAAAATAAGAAAGTCTGACATGCCTACAGGCCTTGTAGGCCTACCACTATAGATATTAAGCAAAAAATAATAATTGTATAAAGTAAAGAAAGTTCCATTTATGCATACACTAGTACTTCTCATAAGAAAAAAATGACAAACAAGAAAGAGTCAACATAATACCCCATCTCTAGAATGTATATCATAGAGGAATAGAGTCAAAGAAATGGGGAAAATAAGAAAAATACAATTACTGGATGCTGAAATAAAATCTACAAGAGAATGTCATTCATCTAAAAATCTTTAAACCACCATCAGGACAAGGGAAAGAAGAGTATTATTGAAAATCTTCATCAGTAACATCATAATCCAGCAAGGTACCTATTGCTCCATGGTATTAAGTTGCAGCAGCATATAAAATTTGGAGACATTAGACAAGTTTTTCTTTCTTAAAATAAAACCAACAAAAAGTAAAAGACGAAGCCGAGAGTGAGAAGCGGCGGTGCACATAAAAATTAGAGTTGGTATTGGTCCTTTACTTTGCCACATAAAATAAATATTATTTTATTATTTTATTTTAATAAATTAAATAAGCCAGCCTACAAGGCTGTAGGCCGGACTTGACAAAATTGGGATATGGCCTATTTGTTATAAAACCTTTTTTATAAGTCTAAGTCTACTATACTTTTCTGAAAGACCGGGCTAGGCCGGGCTTAATGTAGGCCGAGCTGTAGGCTGGGCTGAGCTAGCCTGACCGATTTACACCCCTAGTAATAGGTCAAACTTGGTCTATTTTAAGCTAGGTCGTATGTCCCTGTAGGCTGACTTAGCCCTTTTACACCCCTAGGTATAAGAATAATAAGTTTTATACTAAATTCTAATCTTTAATTTTCTTGAATTTAACGGTTATGATTTATTATAAATTAATAAGTGTGACCTAATAAATTATAAAAATCAACCATTAAGACCATAAGACTTATTATTTTTATAACTTGATCTTTTCATATATATATATGGGAAAAATATTTTTTCAGTCACTAGAGATAAGTTTTACAGTAACTGGAGATAAGTTATCTCTAGTGACCCCTCAAAACTACATCGTTTTGAATTGAGGAAGGGTTTTGGTAAAATTTATATGATAAAAATTAAACAAAATGACAGAGACATCATTCGTTAATTCAAAGCGACGTAATTTTAGAGATATAATTTATCTCCAATAAACAGAAAAATACTTTACTCATTTTGTATTTAATATTTCTTATGTTATAGGAGACAAATTTATCTCCTGTACAAATATAAAAAATCTGATCCTATGTGGAGCTATGTGAGTAAAAGAGAAAAAAAACAAAAACACGAGCTCCACGTATTTTTATGTATGTATTGGAGATAAATTTTTCTCTTATAATATCAAAATCATTAAACTTTTTTTTTTTCAATTAATCCAAACATTGTGATAGGACACAATATTTTAATGCATGAATAAATTGATTATACAATTCTCAGAAGGTGTTCAGTGTGAACGTTAAAGGATTAATCGGTATGATGTTGGTTATGGTTAATTTAAACTTAATTCTCTTAACCTTAATATTTTTCTTTATATATGTTATATTAATGGTTATTATTAGTGGATATAAGGCAGTTATAAACTTAATTATCTTCACCTTAATCTTTCTCTTTATATATGTTATATTAATGGTTATTATTAGTGGATACGAGGCTATGAGTAATTTGACAGTTATAATGATTATGGTCTGTCATTGTATAGGTGGAAAGAAACGTGGATTGAGGCCATACTCTGAGCTCCATTTTAGCATTACGAGGAGGGCTTATGATTTGGTCTTCGAGTAGACGGATTCATAATCCATTGGATTATCTTATTTGGGTATTAACAGATGGGCTTTTCGATTATGCTTAACAAAACCCGGAACACAAGGAAATATTTTAACCATTAAAATACATTCATGGATAATTACTAAAAAAAACATTAACGAATTAATTAATGGACATAATTTTAATGCATACGAAAAGCATATTGAATTAATGGACAAATCTTCATTTATGACTTTTTAAAGTAGTTTGATTTTTGCTGTTGGACGATAATTCAATTCTTTGTAGAGATAAAAAACATGTAGGACTCATGTGTTAAAAAAAATTATAAAACCCCCTTTTTAAATCAATAACATTTTTTCTTACTTTGATGTGTAGTGAGATTTTGTCAAGAAAGTGAGGAAGGCTAGCATAGACTCGCTTCCACCGGAGTGGAGGAAGAGTCCTCCACAGTACTCGCCTTTTGGTTCGCTCGTCACCGATCCAAAAGTAGGTAAAGTGAAACCACGCTACACTTCATCTTATGGTTTTATATTCTTAATTCTTCCTTATTCAAAACCTTAATAAAAAAACAAAATAAAATTTCGCAATTCAAAAAATGCAGGCAACCTTCGATACTCAAAACCCTTGTTTTCTTCCTCAACATTCCTGACCACATTGTTCCTCGCAGGTTCCAGGTTTCCTTTTTACTATGAATTGTGCATGTTTGTGTTTATGTTTGTGTACCATTTATCGCTTTAACTTCCATTTTCTCAGATTGTTATTTAAGTCTCCGTTGGTAAGGTAAGGTCAGTGTCCTAAATTCTTCAAAATCTCCATTGCGCGTTCTCTGTCATTGTGTTAGGACACAAAACTCAGTAAAGCAACGAATTTAACCTAGAAGCTTAAGTTGTTAATTGAAGCCCTATCAATTGTTTTATACTTGGACTCTCTTAGGTTTAGTGTTTGTCCTTGGATACAGAGTTATGTTATTTTAAGCGAGAAAAAGACACAAGTAATGAAAATCATGAGAAAGAAAGTGAGTGATATTTTTTTTAAATAAAAAAATACTATGTTGTGTTTTTCTCTCACTTAAAATGACACATGTCCTTTAAAAGAACAAACATTTTTCCCTATTTATTTTATCTTCCCTGCTATTGTTTTCTTACTTGCTACCAAAACATTGTTGAGGACTGCTACTGCTAGCTTAATTATTCAGAAATCATATGTTGTATTTTTCCATCTCAGAAATCTTTGAAATTTAATTGCTTTTTGCAATTTGGTAGCCTGTAGCAGAAGTAACTGTTGGCTGATTATAGATGGCACCCAATCCAAAAGTGGTAGCGGCCTATCGGGCAATGGCAAATCTTGGGATTCATGAATCGAAAGTGAAACCAGTATTGAAGAAACTACTTAGATTGTATGATAAAAACTGGGAACTTATCGAAGAAGAGAGCTATAGAGCTTTGGCAGATGCAATCTTTGAGGAGGACGAAAATAAGGTGTATTTCCCACATTATCAACTGTTTATTTTTGTTTATCCACATTCTGGTCTATTCTACATACTCCAATCCATTGTCTGATATCATTTAACAGGTGCCAGAGCTGGAGCAGAAAAAGAAAAGCAAGAGAGTTGATGTATGTAAAACTTGTTATTCTATGTTGCTGAGTCTGTCTTTATTTCATTTTTGATCTTAAGCCAGTAGCTGCTGAAATGTCTTCTGGCCTTTCTAATATCCAGGAAGCAGAGGTAGATGATGAAGAAGCTCATATGCATGATGAGCCATTGCGACCATTGAAGAGGTTGCGTTTAAGAGGCCAAGAGGTTCAATCTTCTCGCCCACTGACTAGCTTTGGTCCCAGCTCAGCAGCTTCTCTATTGAAAATACCTAAATTAGATGATGACACAGTACCTGGAAGTAGTTTCAGTCTGGAGCCTCGAAGCACAGCAGCATTATCTGATGAAAATGCAAGCATTGAAGTGCGTCAAGTTCCACCACAAGATGCCATTGTTGACAAGGGAAAGAAACCTCTATCACCTCAAGTTAATACCAGCGGGAGAAAATTTATATCTGACAGAGCGCCCCCTGCTGTACCAGTCAAAGAACCAACAGTTGAACCGGGAGCCTCTCTGTTACCGAAAAACAAAATGCCTCTTACTTATTCTTTTATCGAGCCCAAGGATGAGCCTATTGATGATATACCAGATTATGAGGTTCCCATTGCGGTGGTTCCATCTGGTATTCAACTTACTATGTCTTAATGAGAAGTTTCTTGTTTTCTGTTTGTGTCTGTTTTTACTGGTATGACATCTTGGTGGTGACTTTTGCTTCCTGGTTAACTTTTTTTTGAATGTGAAATAATAAGTACTGTATTTTGTTGGTAATGCTGCACAGTAGTTGGGAAAATTTTCTTAGGAAAATACAGGTAAGAATTTTTAATGCCAACATACCTCTAAAGAAGAAACGAAGTTATGTGCAAGTTTTGGTTAAGCTGTGAATAATTTTGGTTGAATTGAACCTGAGTAATTTCCCCCCTTTGAATGCCAGCAATTCACTGGGGTCCACCAATGTGCTTCCATTATCACATGCAATTGCAAAAGTCTCTACTTGCATACTGTATGACTTCTGCATTTCTAGAAGTCTGCCATAAGATGCTGTGTATTTGCTGTCGCTTGTATATGTGGAAGGAACCCTGGTTCCTGGCATCATAAATGGTCTAATGATTCAGTCTTAATCCAAAGAAATATTACTTTGTGCCATTTATTTTTCTTTATAGTTATAATGTTTCCATTTTTCTTTTCTTGTAGTTACTGTGTTGCCAACCCGCATTCAACTTTGTATTGATGATTGTTTGATTAGCTTTATTTTTGGTTTATTTCCCTCAAAAGAACCATCAGGTGGAAGAGATGGTGCAACTGGAAAGCAAGATGGCCATGGCACTGTGGCATCACAATGCAGAGAGCCCCCTGCAGTACCATGTAAAGAGCCAACAGTTGAACCAGGAGCCTCTTATGCTTTGATAGAGCCCAAGGATGAGCCTGTTGATGATATGCCAAATTATGGGGTTCCCATTGCAGTGATTCCTTCTGGTATTCGACTGACTTTGCCTTGATGGGAAGCTTCTTGTTTTCTGTCTGTGTTTGTTTTTAGTGGCGTGATATCTTGGTGGTGATTCTTATTGAAAAGAAGTTTTTGTATATTGATATTGAATAATTTACATGAGTGAGTATTTATACAAGAAAGAATCGCTAAGAATGACTAAGCGATGACTAATCAATCCTAATCACAATCAATTCTAATCAATCACAATCAATCCTAATCAATCCTAATTAATAGGAAATAAAAACGGAAACATGTTTGAATTCTGATTTTCTACACTCCCCCTCAAGTTGGGAGGTAAATATTGATCATTCCCAACTTGCCAATCAAGTCTTCGAATGCTGGACGGTGTAGGCCCTTGGTAAGGATATCTGCCGTTTGCTCTTTGGTTGGAACATGTATCAAACGCACACTTCCATCATCTAATTTTTCTTTGATGAAGTGACGATCAACTTCCACGTGCTTTGTTCGATCATGATGCACAGGATTTTGAGCAATGCTAACAGCTGCCTTGTTGTCGCAATATAGTTTTATTGGTAGGGAATATGAAATCTTCAACTCTTGAAGAAGTCTTCTCAACCAGATTCCTTCACAAACTCCATGAGCTAAAGCTCGAAATTCTGCTTCAGCACTACTTCTTGCAATCACTGTTTGCTTTTTGCTTCTCCAAGTAACAAGATTTCCCCACACATAGGTGCAATAGCCTGAGGTAGATCTCCTGTCTACTGATGAGCCTGCCCAATCTGCATCAGTGTAGATTTCAATTGTCCTTTTATACCCCTTTTTAAAGAATAATCCTCTTCCTGGAGTATTCTTGAGGTATCTAAGCACCCTATAGACTGCACTAAGATGCTTTTCCTTGGGTGAGTGCATGAATTGACTAAACATACTCACCGCAAAGGCAATGTCAGGACGCGTATGAGATAAGTAGATTAGTTTACCAACCAATCGCTGATATTGTTCTTTATCCACCTCATTCCCATCTTCAATACCTAACTTGGTATTAGGTTCCACAGGTGTCTCAGCAGGTTTACACCCTAACATTCCTGTTTCCAACAAAAGATCTAGAACATATTTCTTTTGTGTTAGAGTGATGCCTGTTTTGCTCCTAGCAACTTCCTTACCAAGGAAATATTTGAGAGTGACAAGGTCTTTGAGTTCAAATTGAGTTGCTAGAAATTTCTTCAAGGTGTTCAATTCCTCAATATCATCACCTGTAAGAATTATATCATCTACATATACAATAAGAATAGCAATTTTACCATCCTTAGAGTGTTTATGGAAGAGAGTATGATCAGTCTGTGCTTGAATGAAGCCTCTTCTTTTGACTGCTTGTGAGAATTTGTCGAACCATTCTCTGGGAGATTGTTTCAATCCATATAGAGACTTTTTTAGTTTACACACTGATCCATTTCCCTTTTCAAAACCAGGTGGAGGATCCATATAGACTTCTTCATGTAAGTCACCATTTAGGAATGCATTCTTCACATCTAACTGCTGCAGAGGCCAATCTAGATTGGCAGCAAGAGATAAGAGAACTCGGATGGTATTGACTTTAGCAACCGGAGCAAAAGTCTCATGATAATCTATCCCATGAATCTGAGTGAAACCCTTTGCAACCAATCTTGCCTTGTATCTGTTGATGCTATTATCTGCATTGAATTTTATTGTAAACACCCATTTGCATCCTACTGCTTGTTTTCCTTTGGGTAGGGTCACTATCTCCCAAGTTCCATTTCTTTCTAAAGCATTCATTTCTTCAAAGACAGCATCCCTTCATTTTTGATCATTGAGAGCCTCATGTATATTTCTCGGTATCTTTGTACTATCCAACATAGTATTGAAAGTACGAAACCCTGGGGACAACTTTCCATATGAAATATGATTAGAAATAGGATGAGTAGTACAGGATCGAGTACCTTTTCTGAGAGCAATGGGCAAGTGTAGATCATTTTCACCATGACACTCAAGTATTGGGGTGCTGAAACTAGAACTTGGTTCAGAATCCTGGCAGTGTAGAGGCTCTGGGTTATTCACACTTTGAGGAGGTTTTCGCCTGCTATAAACTTGTCCCCATTTTGAGGAGGCTCTTGATGGTGAGGATTCTGTAGCTCCCCCTGTTTCCAAAAATAGAGGTAATACCGTGGCATCAGTAGGTTCCCATGACTGATCTTCTTCTACTCCTATAGACTCCCCCTGAAGAGAAGTCGAGGGGAAGAAAGGGTCATTCTCAGAAAAAAGTGACATCCATAGAGACAAAGACCTTACGAAGAGAGGGTGAATAACATTTATAGCCACGTTGAGTAGGAGAATAACCAATAAAGACACACTGAAGAGACTTAGGATCAAGCTTAGACCGTTGATGGGAGGGAATATGGACAAATACAACGCAACCAAATAACTTGAGAGGTAAGGAGGAGACACCTCGGAAGGAAGGGAAGATACGAACAGGACTAGAAAGAGGAGACTGAAATTTCAGAATGCGAGATGGCATTCGATTTATCAGATACGAGGCAGTGAGAACTGCCTCTCCCCAAAGATATTTAGGAACACTCGTGGTAAACATAAGAGCCCGAGCAACTTCAAGGAGATGTCGGTTTTTTCTTTCCGCAACTCCGTTTTGTTGGGGTGTGTCAGGACACGAGCTTTGGTGAAGGATGCCATGTTGGGAAAGATATTCTCCAAGAATAGAGTTAAAATACTCTTTGCCATTATCTGTACGAAGAATTTGTATAGCAACTTGGAATTGGGTTTGAACCATGGCATGAAATTTTTTAAACACGGATGCAGCATCAGACTTTTCCTTTAGAAGATACACCCAACAGACTCGAGAATGGTCATCAATGAAGGTAATGAACCATCGAGTACCTGAAATATTTTTAACACGGGCTGGACCCCATATGTCACTATGAATTAAGGAAAATGGGGAAGAGTCATGGTGAACTTTAGAAGGATAATGAGCACGAGTATGCTTGGCAAGTTGACAAATATCACAAGAAAACAAACTTGGACTTTTATTAATAAATAAGTTTGGCAACAACTTCTGAAGATAAATAAAATTTGGATGGCCTAGCCTACGATGCCACAGCATAACGTCATTACATGAATCAAAAGGAAACATAGAGTTTTTTTCTACGAAAACAGCTTCATGAGTCACATCCTCCTCAAAGTAGTAAAGTCCACCATCCTCTCTAGCACTGCCAATCATCCTCTCCGAGTCCTGTTCCTGAAAAACACAACCATGTGGAAAGAATTTAGCAAAGCAATGCTACTCAGAGGTGAGCTTGCTAATGGAAATGAGATTACAAGTCAGAGAAGGAACATAAAGAACTGATGTCAAAGTAATCAGCTCAGAAAGTTTAATGGTTCCGTGTCCCGCAATCTGGGAAAAACTGCCATCGGCGATCTTGACCCGAGAAGGTTCAGAATATGGAGTGTATGAACAAAACAAGCCAAGATTACCTGTCATATGATCAGAGGCTCCAGTATCAAGGATCCAATGATTTTGACTATCAACATGGAAAGCTGTACCTTGCTGGACCACATGACTAGTGGCCTTAGGAGGTTGAGTCAAAAGTCTCTGAAGTTGTTCAAACTGAGTCTTGCTAAGAAAGACACCATCAGAGTCAGAGGATGCATGAGGCTCATCAACCTTGTCATCAGTAGAGACCTGATATGCACGACCTTTATTTTGTCCTTTGGGCTTCCAATTTGCAAGTTTCCCGTGGATTTCCCAACATTTCTCACGGGTATGACCAATTTTATTGCAGTGGGTGCACCATGGACGACCATCCCGTTTTGATTCTCCGGAGGAACGGTCAATGGTACGGTTGGCAGCTAATGCAGACATATCATTTGGCTTATCAAGCGACTCCTTTTCTCCCAGCATAACTCTCCGTCTACTGGCTTCTCGACGACTTCAGCAAAGGCGTTAGCAAGTGAAGGTAACGGTCGCTGCCCCAATATTCGACCACGAACCTCATCAAGATCTCGGTTGAGTCCGGCAAGGAAATCATACAGTCTTTCCTTCTCCAAGTGTTTTTTAAATTGGGTATTAGCTTCCAATCCCTTAAGATCAGATGCATAATAAAGATCCAATTCCTGCCATAAATTCGTTAGTGCAGTAAAATATTCAGTAACAGTCAACTTATTTCTCAGTTCAAAAACTTGGGAGGTATTCTCCAGATCGGAGTAATTCTGTTGAACAGCATCCCAAATTTCCTTGGCAGTATCAAAGAACAGATAGGTTTGGCCAATCTGTGGTTCCATGGAATTAGTCAGCCAAGCCATGACCAAGGAATTATTAATCTCCTAATCGTCATAATCAGGAGAATTCTCAGTAGGTTTCTTAATTCTTCCCTCAAGATAGCCCATCTTACCCTTTGCCCGGATGACCAACTTAACTGATTGAAACCACTGCAGAAAATTCTTACCGTTCAACCGGTGATTGGTGATCTGCAAACCTAAGTTGTCTCCAGAGGACTGAGAATTTGGGGCAGATGAGGAGGCGGAAGAGTGTTTTGAGGAAGCCATGAATAGAAAGAGAAGGGTTGACCGTTGATGAAAAATCAAGTTTTGTAAATTTTTGATCTGACCTCTGGAACAGGAAGGGGAGAAGCCGGCGAGAAGGTCTGTGCAAGTCGCGGCGGAAAAAGACGTTGGGAAGGCGGCGCGTGGAGCTCACGCGCCGGAGACTGGCCGCGCGTGTGACGTCGCGTGGCGGCGCGTGCGGCGGTTGACGGCGATGGGTCCAGCGGCGGTCGACTCGTCGGATCCTTCTGAGTCGAATGGTCACCTCACTTTCTTGATCGGAGGTCAGTAGACTAAGTTTCTGTGTTGGACAGATTCAAGGAGGTGTTTAGGAGGTGTTTGACGGTGATGGAAGTGTTTGGATGGTTATTTCAGATTTGAATTAGGGTAGGAACGAACCCGCTCTTGATACCATATTGAAAAGAAGTTTTTGTATATTGATATTGAATAATTTACATGAGTGAGTATTTATACAAGAAAGAATCGCTAAGAATGACTAAGCGATGACCAAGCGATGACTAATCAATCCTAATCACAATCAATTCTAATCAATCACAATCAATCATAATCAATCATAATCAATCCTAATTAATAGGAAATAAAAACGGAAACATGTTTGAATTCTGATTTTCTACAATTCTTACTTCATGGACAACTTTTGTTGAATTTAATAATTATTACTGTATTTTGTCGGTAGTTTCTGCAGAGTAGATGGGAAAATTTTCTTAGGAAAATACAGGATAAAACTTTGATGCCAACATACCTCAAAAGAAGAATAGAAGTTGATGTGCAAGTTTTGGTTCAGCTGTGAAATAATTTTAGTTGAATTGAACCTGAGTAATATTTTTCCCTTCGAATGCCAGCATTTCAATGGGGTTCACTGATGTGCTTCCGTTGGTATATGCAATTGCAAGTCTCTACTTGCATACTGTATGACTTCTACGTTTCCAGAAATCTGTCAAAAGATGCCTGTCATAAGATGATCTATCTTTGCTCTTGCTTGTATGTGTGGAAGGAACCCCTGGTTCTTGGCATCATAAATGGACTTATATATCAGTTTTGCACCAAAGAAATGCTACTTTTGTGCCATTTTATTTTCTTTTAGTTAGAATTTTTCCATTTTCATGAGAACGAGCTTGGAACAGTGGTAAAGCCACTCCTTCATGACCAAAAGGTTATAGGTTCGAATCCAAGATTCAGCCTCTTTGCAAAAATGCTTGGATAAGGCTGCATATAGGGATTTCTACACCACCCCTACTCTTGCATGTCAGGTTTTAATGTGGAGTTGTTGTTGTTTTTTTTTTGTTTCTATTAATGATTCCATTTTTCTTTTCTTTTAGTTATTGTGTTGCCAACCCGCATTCAACTTTGTATTGATGATTGTTTAATTAGTTTCATTTCTGATTATTTTCCCTCAAAAGAACTATCAAGTGGAAGAGATTCTTCAATGAAGAATGGTGCAGCTGGAAAGCAAGACTGCCATGACACTGTAGCATCACAATGCAGAGATGAAGAAATTGGAGGTGAAGATATTCTTCCTTTCTCAAATGAAGAAGCAACTTCTAATGTAGAGATAGCCTCGTCATCTATGGGAGAGGTAAAAATTTCTCTGATGGGGATCAGATTTTCATTTGCCTAGTTGCAATCAGTTTCTAAAAATGATGGAGGATAAATTTTCTGCAATCATATAAAATCACTGGCACTAATTTTTCTGTCCTGAAATTGTTGAGAGATGTGTGTGACTGCATGTTGGAATTCAGAACTGATTCAAATAATGACTCGCAGGAAGGACCTGTAAATAAAACACTAACTGTTGACGTGTCCAAGGAATCTGAGGCAAATAGTAGTTTGATTGTCAGAGGAAAGAAAGATTCCGTTATGCCCTCTTGCATTTCAAATGGATCAATCAATGTTAAGACTTCTTCTTTGGTTGCACCTGAAGTTCCCATTTCTCTACCCTGTCGGAGTGGTCTGGATGATGCTGTACTAGTTTCCATGAAGGATGGAATGAATGATTTCATAGAAAGTGATGGTGGGAAGGAGCGCGAAGATCCGATATCTCCAAATTCATACCCAAAGCATCATGTTACAACTAAGGATATAATGACTATTTGTGACGTTAATGATCTAACAAAGGGAGAAGAAAGAGTGAAAATTTCATGGGTTAATAATATCACTAATGATTCCCTACCATCCTTTCACTACATACCACGAAACCTTGTTTTTGAAGATGCTTATGTTAATATTTCTCTATCTCGCATTGGGAATGAGGATTGTTGTTCAACTTGTATGGGCAATTGTGTCCTATCATCTAAACCATGTTCTTGTGCAAATAAAACTGGGGGTGAATTTGCTTACACTGCGCAAGGCCTACTAAAAGAAGAGTTCTTGGAAGAGTGTATTGCCATCAGCCGCAACCCTCAAAATTATTTCTGTTGCAAATACTGCCCGCTGGAAAGAGCAAAGAATACTGATTGTCTGGAACCATGTAAAGGACACTTAAAAAGGAAGTTTATTAAAGAGTGCTGGAGCAAATGTGGCTGTGGGAAACTTTGTGGCAATCGGGTTGTCCAGCGTGGAATAACTTGCAACTTGCAGGTGGTTGTTTAAGTAATCTTTACCACTAGTAAATAATACATTTTTTTCGATGTTGAGGTCAATGAGGTGACACTAATACTTTATTTACTTTTTTAAATGGATTTTCCTTGGCCAAACTTTGTCTAGATATGTTTTCTCTGATAATTATCTGCTACTCAGGTGTTTTTAACTTCAGACGGAAAAGGGTGGGGTCTTCGTACCTTAGAGGACATACCGAAAGGTGCATTTGTATGTGAGTTTGTTGGAGAAATTTTAACTGTGAAAGAGTTGCATGAGAGGAATTTGAAATATCCCGAAAATGGGAAATATAGGTACCCAATTATATTAGATGCAAATTGGGATTCAGAAGTTCTGAAGGATAAAGAAGCTCTTTGCTTATATGCAGCATCGTATGGAAATGCTGCTAGGTTTATTAATCACAGGTATTAAAATTTCCGAAGTTTCAGCAGGAGTGTTTTATGATTATTTATAGAAGTTTAGCTGTAGATATTATCTTGTATTGTTTCTATTAATGTGTTTAAGATAAATATTTTAGCTTGTATTAATGATTTTCTTAGCAATTTAGCCCTATTGAGGTCAAGGCATTCATCATTCTTATTGATAAATGATCCAAGTACCGAGCAATGGGTTTTCCCAGCTTAAATCATCACCTTTATGAATTGTCTCAACTCAAACAAGTGACTATTGGGTCAAATATCAAAATTGAACAAGGTGCAACTCAAATTTTTTAGATGGTAACTTGTAACGGTTTGCATGCTAGGGGTTTTTTCACTGGCTCCCTAAGGTTTAAGTATTGGGTAAGCAAGTGGTTTGCTCATTGACAATCTTGACAGCAAAACTTATCCTATAGCTTTAACTTAGCTGCTGTTTGAGCAAACCTTGTTATTTGTTCAATATAAATAGGGTTTATCACTGCAATTTTTTACAACTGTTTTGTCATTCACATACTATGCTTGTGTACGTTTTGAGATACTGGGAAGAACAGAAGATTGAAGAAGACAAAATAATGCCTGATTTGAAATTTGATGCTTCGTAGTATAAACACATGCCTGATTTGAAACTAGAAGACAAAATATCAGGCAAAAAATGCTTCAACTTAAACAAGCTACGTGAAGGGAAAAAAATCATTCTAGGGAATAATTTTACAACTGATTTGTCTTTAATTTTGATACCTATTTATATAGACAAGATAAATTATTTTATGCTGGAATGTGGTTGAAGCTCACTATTCTAGTGTAGACTGTTTTCACTTAGGGGAGCGGTTGGTACAAGGTATTTTGTAGGATTTTCGGGAAACTGAATTTTTCTAAATTTTTAATTTTCGGATATTATCATAAACTGAATGTTTTCATCATATTTCTGAAAATTGAGATTCCCGGATAAAAAAAAAATTCTCCTCTACCAAACGCCTCCTTAGTTTTTAATTTTTAACACATGAGCTTGTAATTATCGTAAGAGAAAAGGAAAATGTAATTTTTGTATTATTTAATTATGCAGATAAAAGTACTTAATATATAGGATAAAGCAGAATTAGGATGGAAGTGGTTCGATTTAGTTGTGTTCAGATTAAGAAATTAATGACTGCATTTGAGCAAACCAAGGTTCTTTCCATCAGCATACTGTTGATGGTATGATTGTGTTACTGTTAACTATAAACTTCTTTGAAAGAGTGGCCCGGCAGACATTGTACTCATTATTTAGAAATTGTAAATTGGAAGATTTTCAATAATTTGATTTTGTTTTGGCAGATGTTTGGATGCAAACTTGATTGAGATCCCAGTTGAAATTGAGGGTCCATCTCATCACTACTATCATGTGAGACGTTAGCAATTCCATGAAATTCCATTTGCAGTTTTTAATTACCTTTGTTGGCAAGACAGACTCTGTAGCACCAATTGCTTGCTGATGTTTTTGATGTATTCAAATGTGCAGTTTGCCTTCTTCACAGCCAGAAAAATAGAAGCACAGGAAGAGCTCACTTGGGTGCGTGGCTTTGGTTATGTAATATGTTGTTTGGTGAATGCTCCTATATTGCATTCATTGTTTCAGTCTTTTTTTTTTTTTTTTTTTTTTTCTGGTGCATATGAATTGCTCTTTATTCTCAAGTAGGGCATAAATTAGTAGGAAACAAGGTTTAAGATAATTTGAGTAAATCATCATGGGGATAAAAAAATTTTTGTTGCTGGCTACTAAATTGAAAATGCTACGTACACTGGTTAGTTGGCACCTGGCAGACCATTTTTTATGGTTATACTGATTAGTGATTACTAAGCATCTTCATAGCTTCTCATTTGTGTGCAGTTTCACTTTGAAATTTGAATTGCTTAATTAATGTAGGAATTGATATTTTCTCCAGAAAAGCTTATATGCATAGTATTTCTGCAGGATTATGGCATCAACTTTGATGACCATGATCATCCTGTCCAGCTGTTCCGGTGCAGATGTGGCAGTAAATTCTGCAGGAATATGAAGCGATCAAATAGTAAGTTAAATCTTCCATTTATATGTAATCTGCATAACTTTGTTTCACTCTGGACATAAAAATATGACCCTTTACCTTTTTTTGGATTATGTCAATTCATACACCGTGACTTTCCCTACATTGGTTTAATATCCGTTTTGGATTGTGTACTTCAAGTTTCAGTCACCCTGATAGCTCTGAAATATACTGCATGCATTTCTGAGTTGGTCTGTGATTCTATTTGATGGAAGCTATTCTTTGTTCAGCACATCTATACCCAATTGATGGTGTCATATAATAAGAAATCATAACAATAGTTTGTAAATTCAATGAATTATTACAAAAAGATAATTTGGAAGTTGAAATCGTTTAATTGAAGGCAATCATTGATTGTCATAACATTATGCTTTACACTACATAACCTACTCATCCTTTTGCTTGATTGATAGTTGAAAAGACTCTGGTCATACTGAAGTGAAAGTTTTATACTTAATTTGCTTGTTTTGTTGTAGAAATCGTGAGTTAACTTGTTGGCTTTCTTGAGTTTGCACATAGCATTTGCTCTGCATGAAAGGTTATTTGATTGTGTAGCTGATTTGGCCTAATGCCAAGCTGGCCAAGCATTGAATGAGGCTCAATTAACAATTGAGGACTCATGGTCATGTTCATGTTTTGCTTGTTGGATTCCTCCTTCTTGCCATGTTCTATATTCAATCTGTGCCTGTCACAAACCCACAATCCCATGCTTTTGCTGAAGTGATCAGAGTCACACTGGCGTTCTCTTTCATAAATCTTAATTACTTTCGAATTTGCTTACTATGCAAAAGTAATTATTTATTTTGTGGGATAGAAATGGTGAGCTTATATTTTGGTAGCTGTCATTTCTTTATCTCTGTTTATCATGAGTGTGGATTAATAATGTATCTAGGCATCATAAAATTGAGTTTGATATTAGAAAGTATTGATGACACTTTGATTACAGGCAATTTATTGGAGTAACACTGGATATGTGATAAAAATAGTATTGATTCCATCACATGAGTTGGTTTTTCTCTATTTCCTTTTTTGTAAGAGTTTTGGAACATTGACCTTTACAAACATTGACCTGGCTGAGCAAAAGTGAGGATTTAGATGTGGAGAATAAATTTGAGCTTTGGACCAAGATGAACAGTTGATATTTATGTTCAGCTTAGTGTGATTGCAACACTCATTAGTTAGTAACGTGGCCAACTATCTGTAAAGAAGTATGTCTGTCACTGCTCTCAGTGCTCTCTGCGTACATTTACTATGAATTTGGCTTGTGTATTATATGTGCCCCTGCCTACCATGTGAGCTTGTCCTATGTCTGTGTGTGTGGCTACCTTTATGTCTGCTTGTATAAGCATTTTTATGTGCACGCATGGAAAAGTAAGTGGGTGTAGAAAAGCTAAAAATTTTAGGTTATAAGTTGTTGATGTTTTCTCAATTTGAATCAACATCAACAACACCTTTATCCCAAATTAATTGGGGTCGGTGGTAGATGAACCCACATGAAAGATACAAAACGGTTGAAAAAAAGTAAAAAAAGCAATAAATAAATAAATAAAAATAAACAAATAGAATAAAAGAATAAAATAAGATAAAATAAAATAAAATAAAATAAAATAAAAATATATGTATATATAAATAAATAAAAGTACAAAAGAAAGGGACAAGAAGAAGTGGGGGAAATGAAGGGGAAAAGGACTAAAAAGGGACCATCTGAAACATAGGAATAACAGCGGGTCTAACCCTCCACCATACTTATAGCTTTTCTCCATTCCGTTCTAAGACATACTGTCCGCCAATCTATATCCCACTCCATTAAATCTTGTTTTACTACCTTCCCCCAAGTAAGCTTCGGCCTACCTCTGCCTCTTTGTGTGTTTAGCTCTTGGTAACAAACTTCTGTTCTTACAGGAGCATCCATGGGTCTTCTCATCACGTGCCCAAACCACCTCAATCTATGTTCTCTCATCTTCTCGGCTACCGGTACTACTCCGACCTTTCGTCGAATATCTTCATTTCTTATCTTATCCATCCTTGTGTAACCACACATCCACCTTAACATCCTCATCTCTGCTACTCCCATCTTATGCTCATGTTGCCTATGTGCTGGCCAGCATTCCGCACCATATAGCATTGCCGGTCTTACTGTCGTTTTATAGAATTTTTCTTTTAACTTCAGGGGGATTTTGCGGTCACACAAAAATGCAGATGCATTGCGCCATTTCATCCACCCTGCTCTGATTCTGTGATTTACATCCTCATCAATCTCTCCACCGTTTTGTAAAATGGAGCCCAAGTATTTAAAAGCATCTTTTTTGGGTACCTCTTGACCATTTAGATGCACAGGCTCTTGGTCCTCATCTCGTACCAGAGAAAACTCACACTTCAGATACTCAGTCTTGCTTCGACTTAATGTGAATCCTCTGGATTCCAATGTGCTTCTCCACAATTCAAGTTTTCTATTAACACTCTCCTTGCTCTCATCAATAAGCACAATATCGTCTGCAAAAAGCATACACCATGGCACTTCCTCTTGAATATCTTTTGTTAGTTCATCCATAACTAAAGCAAAGAGGTAAGGACTTAGAGCCGACCCTTGGTGTACACCTACCGTGATAGGAAAATAACTTGATGATCCGTTACAAGCTTTTACACATGTAGTAGCCCCATCATACATATCCATGATTGCCTTTACATACTTTAATGGAACCTTTTTCTTCTCCAGGACCCACCATAAAACTTTCCTTGGAAACCTATCGTATGCTTTCTCAAGGTCTATGAACACCATATGCAAGTCCTTCTTCTTTTCTCGGTATCTTTCCATTAGTTGTCGCATCAAGAAAATGGCTTCCATGGTACATCTTCCTGGCATAAATCCAAATTGATTTACAGAAACCTTGGTATCTCTCCTCAAGCGATGTTCAATAACCCTCTCCCACAACTTCATAGTATGGCTCATTAGCTTAATGCCTCTATAGTTTGAACAATTCTGTATATCTCCCTTGTTTTTGTAGATAGGCACAATCATACTTTTCCTCCATGCATCAGGCATCTTATTCGTCTGGAGAATCTTATTAAAAAGATTGGTTAACCATTTTATTGCCACATCCCCCAGGCCTCTCCACACTTCAATAGGGACACCATCAGGCCCCAAGGCTTTATTAGTCTTCATCCTCTTTAAAGCCTCCTTAACTTCATGTGTATTAATTCTGCGTACAAATCTTCTATTCATATCATCGTACGCGTCCTCTAAGTCCACCTCGCTTGTATCTCCATCCCCATTAAACAGCTTGTTGAAGTATTTCAACCATCTTTCATTTACATCTTCATCTCTCACCAGAAGTTTTTGATTTTCATCCTTGATCCATCTAACTTGGGTGAGGTCTTTACTTTTCTTATCCCTTATCTTTGCAAGTTTATAAATACCTCTTTCACCATCCTTGCTCCCAAGATTTTTATACAACTCGTCGAAAACCTTGCCTCTAGCTTCTCGCACTGCTTTCTTTGCATTTTTTCTCGCCAATCTAAACTTTTGCAGGTTCTCTTCACTGGGACTTTTCTCAATTTGAATATTTAATAAAAATTGGAACAAAGTAGCTCATGAACTTTCTTGTTTAGCTTGTTTCCCATATCATGCATGGGTTGAGGAAGGACCTGGCTATTTTTAATTTGGCCTGTTTGGACACTACATAGTTGAATAAAAGTGCTAACATATGCTCCTAGTGAGCTTTTTGCAAAACCTCTTATCAAGAAGGGCCTCAAGTGTATATGGTGTCAGACTTATATTAATGATAATGATGAATCCCTTGGATGCAAGTTATTCATTGAAATTATGTTGTGATTTTTGTGAAACTCTTAATGAATACTTTTTTTCATCTTTATCCAGTAGTCAATGTATATTATTTATTTTCTTTTTTGACTTTTATCCCTATTATGATGTTACTAATTCATTTTACTCTTTCCTAATGCAGGATCCATTAGATCGTCAATTGCAAGATGATAGCCATTCTTATGCTAAACCAATTTTTCTGTCAAGACCCAACCTACTGAAGTATTCTTTTTTTATTTTTTTTATTGTTCTTCTTGTAGGTTGGATATTGTTTACTTTGTACACCATCTGGTAAAAAAAGAAAGAAAATAACCTTTAGGTAGTAGCAATTCTGAATCTTTGGTGTCTTGTGGCATCATTCATGGGGGTTCGTTGAATGCTAATGGATGATTGTATTTTGGAAGTTTATGTTGTGCTAAATGCATGACAGACTAATTGTTAAGAAAACTTTTCTGGAATTTATTTTGTTGAAAGCTAAAAAATATGGACAAGTTAAAAATACCATTTTGCTATTGCTACGATCTGAAATCAGAATAACCGGTGTTCCTTCCGAAAATAAAGTATACAGAGTCATCAAGCATAAACCTAGTTAGCCAAAATTTAAACGCACGGAGACCTTTGTGGTGGTAGAAGAAGTCAGTATTTGCAATTTTCCAGCAACGGCTCATTAAGTTAATGCTAACACAGTAATGAGCCTAGAGATAGTAGGTTGTACTTGGTCCAATCAGAAGATAAAGGGTATGTTTTATTCTGCTTTGATTTTTTTCTTTCTTAAAATTGTTTTTTTATAATAGTTAATAAAATCAGAATGTTACGTTTATAAATTCTCTTATGTTATAGAGATAATCTTGTATGGGACCCACCCACTTATAGAAAAAGAAAAAGAAAATACGAAAATCAATGTATGTGTAGGAGAAAAAAATACTCTCCTACAACATAAGAGTATATTTTTCCTAATTTTTTGTTTTATAACTTTTACAACCTCAACGGAGAGTACAGTAAGAGTTATAAATAAAAAAGATGTAAATGTAATCTGCCTCTCATAAAATAGGTGTTTTTTATTTATTTTTATTTATTTGAAAGTTAAAAGTCAAAACATAAAATAAAAACAATTCATATATATTTTTTAAATTTGATTCTATAAATAAGAAAAATAGTTACAATTTTTTTTTTTTTTACAAAACAGACTTTATCAAATAAATTTTTTTTTTCTGAAAATTAAAAAAATTATTTTTTAAAAGAAATTTCAAACATGCCCAAATATTCTAGTATAGCTGATAAATGTGTCAAGTATGTAGGTTCGTGTATGCAATGCAGATTGGGATACTCTATTTTTTTTATGGAATATATTTTTCTTATGTTGTAGGAAAAAAATTATCTCATGTTGTAGAAATAAAAATAAAAGTGGGACCCACATGTAAGAGAAGAGAGAAAAAAATGTGGGACACAACCTCTTTTTGTGTGTGTAGGAAAATTGTTTATCTCATGTAAAATGAGATAAACAAAACCCTTTTTTTTATATACCTTATTTTGAGGTAAGTCTGAGTCACGTCCTTTTAGGGTGTGCATGACAATCTTCTCGAAATCATTTTTTTTTTTAATTTCTCTTCCCGAGAGTAGAAATTGATAGAAAACTCGTTTGGTAAAATCGATTTATTTTTTTGTTCCCGAAATAAACCGGTTTAATTTTTGTGCTGAGGAACAGAAAAAAGAACAAAAAAAATTTCTGCTTTTTCATTTTCGGGCACAAAATGAGAAACACTTGTATTTCTCAATCACTCTCCACCTCTACTATCATCACCACCGCCAACATCATCCCGACATGACCATCACCACCATCGTCGCCGCCATCATCGTACCACCAATGTCGTCGTCACCACCACCACCATAATGCCATCACCTCCATCCATCTCTACCACCATGCCTCTGTCACCACCACCACCACCACTGCCACCACTATCATAACCAACCACCACCACCACCATTGCAGCCACTGCTGCCATCGCCACCACTACCATCACCACGATGCCACCACTACCATCGCCAACACCGTCACCGACCACCACTACCATCGCCATAGCCACTGCTGTCACCACCACCACCACCATGCCTTCACCGCCGCCGCCACCAACCACCACCATCAATGTCGCATCCAATGTCGTCACTACCATCACCACCACCATTGCCACCACCACCACCACCGTCGCCACCACCACTATGCCACCATTACTATCACTGCTGTCACAGCCACCACCGTCACCACCACCACCATGCCGTCACCACCACCACCATGCCATCACCACCACCACTACCACTACCTTCACCATGCCACTGTAACACCCCGTGTATACCCGGTTTGTTAACATGTCATCGTATTAAGCCATGCTTAATTTAAAATGCGAAATAACTTTTTCTTTTCAATTATGACGTCATTATCATTACCCAAGTTGATTATTAAAATCCTTTTACAAAATACTGCCTGTATGTAATTGCAAATAGACAGCTAACTGAAATACCTCAATATAAATAAGTGAGTATCTAAGTCACAGATTTACAACACGTAGTCCGAACATAATCCTGATACATTAATACAACTCGAATCTGAAATAAGACATAGTCAATCAATGTGGCATGGACAATTCCCATGCTCACCAAATAAACAACATACTCATCAAGTCTCAATACAAACAACAAGGTAATGGATAAGGCATAATCACTAAACAGGGACATCAACATAATCAGCAAGCATAAAAATCAACTAAGCTTTGGCCTCCTGCCGCTAGAGGTCTCAACCCCCAGGTTACCTGAACCTGAAATAAGCGCCCCAAACGTGGGGTGAGATAACTAAACAGAAATATCAGTAAGGAAATGGGTCCTCAAGGATTTCTCCACCCCAAGCTCACTTACATGTGCAATATAAGTTCTAAAAGCAGTCTGACAATATAATTTCCAAATCAGTGCATGCAACATATAATCATGTCATGCGAGTTAACTATTCTACTGGCCAGAGAAATGCAGGATGTACGTACGTCTACAACCCGCAATAGTACACGCCCATACCGTACCTGCCCACAGGATCATCATTCCGTCTAGGCGAAACATCACATACATATCATAAGGCATTTGCACTTAACAGCTCAAAAGCATTTCAATAAATCAATACGTGAAAACACATCATGCATATAAATTATCCTTCCATGGGGTATGGTGGAACCAACAGTGGCTAAACCGAGGAAACGAATGCTTACCTCTAAGCAATCAATCCAATCCAAGGTCCACACCAGCTCAAAGTCCACACACAGCACAATCACAATCTATTTGGACAAATAATCATATCAATATTCATACTCTACAAGCATATGATATAAAGACAACGCCTTTCCTTTACGTTTCGTGTCTTTAGGCTTCTCACAAAGCCATAAGCCTTTAATTACTTAGATTCTAACTTAGGTTAATTATTACAGAGTCCACATTAACTAATCATGGGTTCACAAACCAAAAATATCATTCTGTATGAACAGTACAGCTACTGTCTCGAAATTCCCAGAATATCCGAATATATGTCGGGGCCATATCTGGATATCCATATCCGGATATCCATATACGAATATCTACAGACCCCATATCCGGATATTTCACGACAGAATGCAGTTCTGCACTTCACGAGATATCCTTCGCAAAGGTTGCTCTTTTAACGATTACAGAAGCTAAAGCATGCATTTCTAGGTGTGTTTAACCTTACCCAACCTTAAGTTATAAACTTTGACTTATTACATGCATCAAAGCTTCATTTTTAACAAAGGAAACTCATGATCAAGGTTGGTGAAGCTTACCCAAGCTTAAAACATAACAAGGAGGTGCTCTTGGAGCTCTCTCAACAGCCACATGGCTCAGACTCCACAAAGACACGAAAATGCCAAGCAAGCAAGGTCCTTTCTTCACAAAGATTGCTTCTTGGAGTACCAACCATCAAGAAAATGACTTCAACAACCAAGCCAAGGAACTCAGCTCACAAACTCCCACAAGCAGTGGTTGAACACTCAGAAAATGGTGCCTCTCAACCTCGCAAGACTTGTTCACAACATCTATGGTGATTCAAAGAGGAGATTAGGAAGAGATTGACCACTTGGCTCACCAAATGAAGGGAGGAAGACAATGGAACAGTGTAGGGAGCTGGTCAGCCACCAAGGGTCACGTATAAACTGATTATGGCCTAGGGTTTTGGGCCAAAATGAGTATATATAGCTGGTTTAAGTGTTAACACACTGTATTAGCACTAATAGCTACGCTTAACATTTTAATTCCAAACTTTAGATTCTGAACCTACTCATTTTTCTAAGATTTTTCATATTTTTATTTTATTTTTCGCAGCACTTTTTCGGTACGCACTTTTACTTAGCCAGTATCAGTTCTGGCACCAATTCTCATTATTTTGACTTGAAACTTGTTAGGCTAGTCCTATATATTATTCTAGGAATATTCTCATAATTATTATAATTTTCCAGGATACTTCATCGATACGCATTTATACTGTGAGGCAGAATCAGTATCTGCACTTTTCGTCAGAAAAGCGACTTTCAACATTCTTAATCACTTACCAATATTATTTAAGCCTTCTCATAATTATTAGGGTCAATATTATGGAATTATCTCATTAATCACATAATTAATTAATTTCCTAAATTAACGGTGCAGGTTCTTACAGCCACCATCACCACCACAACTGTAAGAACCCGCACCGTTAATTAAGGAAGTTAATTAATTAATTATGAGAAATTAGGAAATAATTTCATAATTGACCCTAATAATTATTATGAGGCTTAAATAATTATGGTAAGTGTTTATTAAAGTTGAAAGTCGCTTTTCTGACGAAAAGTGCAGATACCGGTTATGCTAGGTATAAATGTGTACCAATGAAGTATCCCGAAAAATTATAATAAGTGTGAGAATATTACTAGAATAATATATAAGACTTGTGAAACGAGTTTCAAGTCAAAATAATGAGAATTGGTGCCAGAACCAGGCTATGAAAAACGCGTATCAGAAAGGTGCTGCGAAAAATAAAATAAAAATATGATAAATCTTGTAAAAATAAGTAGGTTCAGATTTCAAAGTGTGGGATTAAATTGCTAAGCGTAGCAATTAGCGCTAATACGGTGCAATTAAGTTTAAACCGACTATAAATATAACTTTTGCACAAAACCCTAGGAATTCTTTTGTTGCTCTATATGGATGGGAGGCTGACCAGCACTCTCACACTGTTTCGTTGCCTTCTCTTCTTCTTGGTGCGAGCCTAGAGGTCATTTGTTCCACTTAATCTTCTCTTAAACACCTTGTGTGAGTGAGGGATACCTTTGGGAGTGTGTGGAAGGCTTTGTTTCTGGGTTGGTGTCTGTTTTGTTGGAGTTTTGGGTGCTGGACTCTCTGGTTGAGTGTTGTGAGCTCTTGGGTTGGCACTTTGAGCTCCAAGAGAGTCATCTTGTGTACAAAGAACCAACCTTTGATCACCATTTTCGTGCACTGTGTGAAGTCAGACTTGAGGAGTTGTTGGTGAGCTCCAAGAGCATATTCTTGCTCTGTTTTGAGCTTGGGTAAGTGTCACCCACCTTGATCATGAGTTTTAATGGTTAAAAGTGGAACCATGATGCATGTAATGAATTAAAGATCATAACTTAAGGTTGGGTAATATTAAACACACCTTAAATCGCATGTTTGAGCTTCTGTATGCATGAAATGAACCACCTTTGGGAAGGATATCTCGCGAAATGCATAAGTGCATTCTGTCGCGAAATATCTGGATATTGATATCCGGATATGGGGATCTGAATATCCGGACATGGGCAGAGAGATATCCAGATATTGATATCCGGATATGCCCCCGACATATATCCGGATATTCTGGGTTTTCGAGAACAGTAAAGGTACTATTCATACAGAATACTATTTTGGATTTGTGGACCCATGATTGGCTAATGTGGACTTATGTAATGATTGATGTAAGTCAGAATCTAAGTGATTAAGGGCTTGTGGCTTTGTGAGAAGCCTTAAGACGTGAAAAGTAAAGGAAAAACGTTGTCTTTATGTCATATGCCTGTATGATGTGTACTTATATGATTATTGGTCCAAAACAGATTGTGATTTATAATAGCCCTAACCCAATTAATTAGAAAATTACATGTAATTAAATAATTAAGCATGTTTTAGTGAGTAAAATTAAGTATAAGGCTTAATTAAATGAATCTGAGTCACTTTGGAGTTAAAAAGTGTACTCAGTGAAAATTAAGGGGTATAAATGGGTACAGGCAAAAGTGCCCAAAATATAAAAATAAAAATGAAAATATTCCTAGAATAATATTCCAGACTTTTGGGTAAAGTTTGGAAATTAATGGAGTTGAATAGATAAATGAACCAATAGCCACTTGATTCCACTTAACTAATGTTAAGTGACTTAAAAAGAAAAAAAGAACCCAAAACCTTCCCCATTCCCGTCGCCAGAAAGAAGAAGAAGAAGAAGGAGAAGAAGAAGAAGAGGGATAGGGAGAGAGGACCCTAGAGTGAGCAAATCTTAACCGATTGGAGTGATTTAAAAGCCTAAACCACCTAGAATCTTCCCCTCTTTCATAATCCTAGCTTGGTTCTTAGTGGGGAGCTTTGTGTGGTGATTTCCCTCAAAAATTTGACCCTTTGTGAAATTTTGGGGTTTTGAGAGCTTCAACGTCCATTGAAGCTTGAGGAGCCATCAACCCTTGGTTGTGCAACCATTGGTGGTAAGATTCTACCCCTTAAACCTTATTTTCATGGAAAATTGCATGAGTTAGGGTTCAATGAATAGTAAATTGGGGTTTTGATGAAATGTGGTTAAATTAGCTATGTTCTAGGAAGAATGAAGCTCAGTGTATGTTGTGAAAAATGCTAGGAATGACATTTAATCGGTGAAAATGAGCTTAGATAGTTATATGACTATACTTTGAAAATGGCAAGATTTAATGCTTGATGTTGGATTTTCTTGCATTAATGATAAATGGTTTGGTTTGGTTGATTGATGATTGTGTCCTAATGATGTCTAGGATTGAGGCATTTGGACCAACCGTAAGTGATCAACCATTGGAGCAAGCAATGGAGCTTGATTAGCTCTTTGGGATAGGTAAGTCCATGCCAATTGTGGTGTGGTATTGTTGTATTGATGATGAATATATGTAGATATTCATTGAATTGCATGATTGATGCTATGACACCTGGATGTAGGTGTGTGTTGTGTAAACCATAGCTTGAAACCAAAGTTGATTGATTGTGGAACCGGTTGGTGGGAACAAAGGTTGACTAAAGCTTGAGGTAAGCCTTCGGACCTTGGGTGTAATTCCCTCGATTGTTCCACCAAGCCCTGAAAGGGTAGTGGTTGTTGATAGTGTATATAAATGCAATGAAATAGTGTAATGCTTTGTTATACGTATGTGTATGCATTTGGTGTGGCATAGGATGGTGTTTCCCTATGTTGGTATGTTGCATGACGATGCGTAAATCATACTTGGTAGTTAGCTGGCCAGTAGGACTATTTGCATCTGAGTTTTCTTAGTACAGCTTGAGAGCTCGAGGTATTTCTCCTGGAGATGTTATTGCACTTTGCATAGATATGTATTTACTGCATTATTATTGTTATTGCTATTACACTGATATGGAACTGTGGGGTGGAGAGATGCTCCAAGGACCCCTGGTTTATTGGATATATTCGTATATCTCACCCCGTGTTGTGGGGACCCCCTTTCAGGTAAGGATGCTGTAGGAGCCACTAGTGGCAAGTGGCCATACTTGGACTAGTAGTGATGCATGAGGATCCTGCATTTTGATATTATACATGTTGTTTTGTAGCTCACATGTATAGGATTGTAATTAATAGACAATTGATAGATATATGTTCTGTTTATTGGAATGGACTTAGCATATGCTCATGCCTTTGGTTATCTCTTTGTTGATGGGAGCCAAGGGAGTGATCATAGTGTTTTGTAAGCTAAGTTCCATGAATTGTAATGAACATGATTTGTAATTGATGATTACTTTAAGTTCAATATATGTATGCTCATTAAGTATTGGATTGTTGAACTGGAAACTAAAGTAGGTACCTAGTGCTAAATTGGGAAATGTTGAGAAAACAAAGATATCCTGTCCGGTTGACCAATTTTCATACCCAATGTGATGGAATTGGACTTTGATGTCTCTGTGGAAGTTGTAGAAATTTCTCTTAGCTTTCCATAGAGACAAAAATGGTGTAATTTGAGTGAGTATAGCTCAAGTTATGAGTGGAAAACCATAGGTAGGTTAAATGACCTTGTTTTGGGTCACCCAGCCCTGTGGATGGCGCCTGGGGCGCCAGACTCACGCTTGGGGCGTCAAATTACACAACCAGACAGTAGCATCCACGCTGGGGGTGCCAACTTCCTGTTTTCCCCACGCTCTGGGCGTGGATCCCACGCTACGGGCGCGGGGTCCTGGAGATTTTGCACCCATTTTCTTAGAAAATGCATAACTTTGGCTACGGTGCTCCGATTTGAGCGCGGTTTGAACCCACGCGTAGCTAATGAAAAATCCTATAACATAGTAGAAGATGGGAATCATAAAAGAAGTGTAGAATTAAATGGATAATTAAAGAGATGAAGACCTTCAACGACGTATTGTCTAATATACAGGGAATATAATATTAAGTTTAGTCCCGTTATTCCGCAAAGCAAATATGGTTATGATCACACACTTGGTTATTTTAAATTCGGCACGTTTTAAAAAGAAAAATCTTATCCGAAATTTAATTGAACTATGTGATTGTAACTGCGCTTAATGCCGTACACAATGATAACAATCCGGTTCTAGAACGGGGTGTTACATGATTATTCTGTGTTTGGGCTTTGAGATTGGTTGGACTCTTGGCATTGGGTAGTTAGCTTGCAAGGTAAGCTTTCGTGTCATCGGTTTAGCCATTGTATGGTTTGACCATACCCCATGGGGGAATGGTTTATATGCATGCTGTGTTTACATGCTTTTATACTTGAAATGCTTTTGAGCTGATATGTGTAATGACTTTTAATATGTATGTGTTGTTCCACTTTGACGGTAAGTCTGAGTAGGTGGCGTCATACAAGATGGTGAGACTGTGGGTGGGTGCAAGTGGCGTCTTGCACTAGTGTGGGTAATAGACGTATTCCTGCATTCTCTGGCCAGTAGATTAGTATTGACACACATGACATGATTATCTGCTGCATTGCACTATTTTGGAACTTATACTGTTGAAATATTTTAGAACTTATATTGCACATGTAAGTGAGCTTGGGGTGGAAGATCCTTGAGGATCCCTTGCCTTACTGAGATTTATGTTTAGAGATCTCACCCCACGTTTGGGGCGCTTATTTCAGGTTCAGGTAACCCAGGGGTCGAGACCTCTAGCGGTAGGATGCCGGAGCTTAGTTGATTATCATGTTTGCTATTTATGCTGATGCACCTGTTTGGTTTTATGCTTTTACCCATTACCATGCTGTTTGCATTGAGACTTGATGAGTATGCTGTTTATTTAGTGAGCATGGGGATTGTCCATGCCACATTGATTTGACGATGTTTTAGTTTGTTTGCGTTGTATAAACTATCAGGGTTATCCGGTCTACGTGTTGTAGTTCCGTGACTAGAGACATATTGATGTTAATTTTATATTGATCTATTTCAGTTAGCTGTCTTTTGCATCTTACATACAGGCAATGTTTTGAAATGAATTCAACTTGGTAAGGATAATGACGTCATAATTGAAAAGAAAAGATATTCCGCAATTTTAATTAAGCATGACTTAATACGATGACATGTTAACAAACCGGGTATACACGGAGTGTTACAACAACCACCATCATCGTAACCACTGCCATCACCACCACCACCATCGCCACCATTACCACCGCCGCGGCCACCACGACTATGCAACCACCATCAACACTATTACCACCATCACTGCCGCAGCCATTGCCATTGCCATCACCACCTCCATGCCACCTCCGCCTATCATCGCCACCACCACCATATAAAGAGGAAAGTGATGATCCAAATTTTTTTATGTTAATAGGAATTCTTTTTTATTATATTGTTTGTTGTGTTATTAAACGCAATTCTCATTCTTGGAATAAAAATATAATATGTTATCAAACACATTTTTTTTCTTAGAAACTGTTCCAAGACACATAAATAGAAAAGAATTATTTCTTTTCAAAAATAGTGCCACGAACAGAAATGATTATCATTCACACCCTTAATAAGTTAATATCCCCACGACTTAAATGGGAAAGGGGCTCTTACAAGTTATAAATATGAGACTAAAATACTGAGTCTGCCTCTTCAGTCAATCCACGCGTTTAGGAAACTCATTTTCAATGTGTATTATACAAAGAAAATATGGCATGTTTGTTTAATTATTTTCTTTGAATTTAACAAAAGATATTTTTTTAAAATTTAGATAATCTTTTTTCTTTTTAAGAATTTTAAACATTAAAATAAAAATGAAGAGTAACTTGAAAAGCCCTCTAACAAAATGTCATAAAAGCATGTTTTTTAGAGCTTAATCAAACATTTCTATAAACCTACTTAGATTTTCTATTTTTTAAGCTAGAAGCTACTTATAAGTTAAAGTTAAAAAAAAGGAGCTTAATTTTTTTTAAAAAAACTATTAATGATTGCTCAAAATTTTTAGTTTAAAAGCACATATTTCAAGAACTTTTAGCTTTTAACTTTTTTCTTTATTATAAAAAAAGATCTTTTCATTATAAAAGCTTTTCTTAAAACTTGTTTAACTAACTTCTACTTATAAATAGCTTTTAACTTAAAAAAAATAAATCCAAACAATCACTAAATTTAACAGATAAAAGCATACTATAGTTAATATAAGTATTCAACGGAAAATGACAGAGGTAGATTATACTATAGTGTATACAATATTTTTTCCTTATAATTTTTTGCAGTTATCGTTTTATTCAATGTTATTAAAACCGGTTCGGTCATTGACCCGGTCGAGGTACTGGGATACTGGGTCACTGGTTCAATCAGTGGGTCACTGGTTCAACCGCATGACCCGATAATTATATGCAATTTTATAATTTATATTAAAAAATTATAAACATATTCAAATATCTAAGCAAAAATGACAAAAAATTCAAATATTTTAATATAAAAAAATGACAAATCACATATTATTGTACAATAAAGGATCAAACAAAAATATAATGATCATGATACGGGGCTTTAGGTTCAGAAAATGATATCTCTAACTATAAATCAAATGAAATTTTTTTGCATAGTGCATAATTGAGATAACATTAGTGTTGTAGGTACATAAACTATGTAAGTCAATAAGCAAAAAATATATTTAAATATGTATTTTTTTTGAAAAAAAAATTTGGAATTTTTTTTTGGACCGGACCGGGTTACCGGTTAACCGACCGGGTCACCGGTTTTCATGAAAATCGGCCGGGTCGGATCGGTTCTGATGCATGGCCGGTCCGTTGCTTGAACCAGACCGGTTATATGACCAGTTTACCGGTTCACGGGTCGACCCGACCGGTCGGTTCAGATTTAATAACACTGGTTTTATTACAATCGCTATAATTTGTTGTCATTTTATAACCATTAATTTAATTTCTCCAATTTTTTTTATAAATATAATCTTTCTATAAAAAAAATATGCAAGCATAGTTTTTACGAAGAAATCGTAATTTTATTTTTGAATATATTGAGAAATTAAATATACAACTTATTACGTAACTAGTCACTTTCCTTACTATTAGCCTGGCTTAAGAAACTACAATTTTGTCGGAACCCGAGTAGTAATGGGTCACGAATAAGAAAGCGAAGCCCATGGTAGGCTGAGTGTTGGGCCCTGGCCCATGGTGATTAAACCCTAGTCGTCGTCAAGGAGCCATATATAATAGAAAGAGGGAGAGCTTGAGGGTTTGTGTTTTGGGATCGAGTAGCAACAATGTCGAAGAGAGGTATGGTTTTGATTTTCGGATTGCGCAGATTAGTCGAAGGTTAATTATTGTGTTAATTAGTTACGGTTTGATTATCAGGTCGCGGTGGATCGGCGGGGAACAAGTTCAGGATGTCACTGGGTCTGCCGGTGGCGGCGACGGTGAACTGCGCCGATAACACGGGGGCGAAGAACCTCTACATCATATCGGTGAAGGGGATCAAAGGTCGGCTGAACCGTTTGCCGTCGGCTTGCGTGGGTGACATGGTGATGGCCACCGTCAAGAAGGGAAAACCCGATCTCCGTAAGAAGGTCTTACCCGCCGTCATCGTCCGTCAGCGCAAGCCTTTTCGCCGAAAGGACGGCGTTTACATGTACTTCGAAGGTATTTCTTTCGTTTCACTAAACCCCTAGTGTTTCTACATGGTGGTAGCGAACAACTCTTGACTTGGTAGTTTTTGTTTTTTTTTGTAGATAATGCTGGTGTCATTGTGAATCCCAAGGGTGAAATGAAAGGTAAAATTTCTTCTGTACCGTTTGATCTCCTATATGTTTCTAGCTGGTTCTGGTTTTAATTTGGTGTTGCTTTGTTATTGTAGGTTCTGCTATTACTGGTCCAATTGGGAAGGAGTGTGCTGATTTGTGGCCTAGGATTGCAAGTGCAGCCAATGCTATTGTTTAAGTTGGTTTTTTAGTATTATATTATAATGTTTTGCTTTTTAAAGTGGGTGGTTTTTGATATTGTTTTTGGTTGAACAATAGTCAAATCGACAGTGTTCTTATTTTTCTTTATCTTCTCAGTGAGAAGTGTTTTGAAGAGATTATTGATTTGGTAGTTATAAGAGTTGTTCCTTTCTTTGCGTAATTTGTGTTACTAGTCTTTTTGAGTTATTGTGAGTACATGGTTTTATTGATGTTTTTGCTTAAGGATGTACGGCGGGTTCATTTTGGTATTTACTCTTCACCATATTGAATTTGCCTTGCCTTGGCTTGCGATGTTCTTAGCCTAAATTTCATATGATCTGAACTTACTGAATCCTTATTATTGGTGTTATTTTGTTACCAGAGAACTTCAAATTGCCGTTGTTAGTCATTTCATAATCTGCTTCGTCTTACATAAGAAAGTTGATATGCTCTAGAATAGTAGATGGGTTGTGTTTTCAGTGGGGAAATAGGTTTGGTATTTGGAAAACTTAGAATGATATGAACTTATTCGCGGAAGAGTTTCTTGGTCTTTCTATTGTAATTTCTCGGGCTTATGCTGTCAAATTATGTTGTTGAAGGTGATTTCGAGGAAGTGGAAAACAAGGAGGGGAGTGAGAGTTAGCGCAGGATATAGAAATCACTAATGAGCCTTTACGAACAGTTTGGTTGTTTAAATTCTATTCTTTTAAACAAATTGGATTTTAGGACGAAGTAATATTGTTCTTGGGACACTTGAGTCCTACTCTGAATTGTTCAGACTTTTAAGTCCTACTCTTGTGTGAGAGATCTATTGGATATAAAATTTGGGGGAGTTAGAAGGGTTTATCATTTCTCTATGGTAAAGGTTGAAAAATTGTCTCAACTGTTTCAAAAGGAGCCAAATTCTTTTGAAGGTTAACGTATTTGCTTTTTTGGTTTTTTAATGACCAGAAGAAACAATATGCCCCGTTTTGTCAGAAGAAGAATAGAAAAGCTTTTGCCTCAGTTGTACTATTTTCAGATTAGATCCGAGTTTCATTTAACTTCATGTAACTTTTTTCTCGTAATACTATGTCAGTTCTGGTTCACTGTTCTCCTTCTTGTATTAGAATTGTGGTATTATTTGTGAAGCTGGGAAGAGTGTTAGCATTAGTAGGAGAAGATAACTTGAAAGTACGTGTAGAGGCATATAAATGCGAGTACTTAGGTACGTTGTTTGACTACTTGGACTTGTCGTCTTTTACTTCAGAAAGCATATAGGCAAAGCTGAAAGCATGAAATCTTAGGATATGGCCACTGCTTGATTTACCAACAAATTTGGAGCCGTGTTCGTCAGTGTGCTATGGCTAGCTGTCAATCTAACTCAACAGTATTTCTAACAAAATTAGTCATTCATTTATATTTTAGTTATTAAAGAGGGTGAGTATGGAGGGATGGTAAATCTATTCTTTCTGTTCAACCTGAAGGTAACAACTAAAAGTTCTTCATCACTTATATAGTGCCTTCCTGATATTAAGTACTTGAGTACGATGATGGAAGGAAAATTTTGAAAAGCAATAATATCTATGGGCAGGATTAGTTTTTCCTAAGAAGTTTTATACCCGTTCATTCTCGTTTATTATAAATACATTTAAGATTGAGAGTAAAATTTATTTCTATGTAAAATAATTCTTATATATATATATATATATATATAACTCTCATTTTGTCCTCACTTTGAAAATCTCATCTTTTTTTTTTATCTTTTAATGATGGGTCTCATCTAGTTTCTTTTTGTAACATAAGAGAACTACTCATGTAAAATGAGAATAGAATTCTCATATATATATATATATATATTGGGGCAAGATCATCTTACACCGGTGTAAGAATAATAAATCTTACATCAAATCTTAATCATTGATTTTCTACATCTAACGGTTAAGATTTATTAGGTCTCCCTCATTAATTAATTTTTAATTCCCAATAAATCTCAACCATTGGATGCACGGAAATCAACAGTTAAGATTTGGTGTAAGATTTATTATTCTTACACCGGTGTAAGTTGATCCTATCCCATATATATATTTATATATATATTGGCTTTATACAGCATGTTTTTTTTTTTATTGTTTGTTCTTTTTCTTCATATTTTGGGAAAAATAAAGACAAAGAAAGCAAAACTAAACAAGTCTGGGCAGAAGGTGCCATTACATCATTTGGAATTAAGGTTTGGCAATCCAGTGGGTGTTCCAGTAGATCATGGTTTCCCTGCTGCCAGTCACGGGACTCACGACTTTGCTAGCTAGCAAATCATGCGCTTGATTCACTTCTCTAAAAAGTGGGAAATATGGACCGGCCAATTCTTGCTTAGCAAATTTCTAATGTATTTTCACACCTTTAGTGGATGATGTGGTTAAATAGCAGGAGATTGATGATAACTCATGTGATGTGAAATTACATCATCATACTTGCTACAATTACTATTTTTAGTTTTAATTAACTTTCTCATTTAAATTTTTATTATTTTTATTATTTTCATTTAGTCTAAATAATTAAAACGATCATAATTTTCGTGAGATTAATATTAGACTTATTACCTTATTATATTTATTCACGACTTGTGCACAATATCCAAAAATATGAAGTAACCTTTTTCATACATTTCCATTCAAATTAAAAAGGGGTTTAATTCTAAATGAAGTAGGATTCAATCTGTGTGTAAATATGGAAGCAGGATTGTATCTTCTTTTGTTTTGTGAAAATATGCAAATTTTTCTTTTACCTTTTGATGTGTGTAAGCATGAAATGATCGATCTGTCCTGCAAATCTAATTTCGAATTCATTTGGGACTTAGTTTACTTTTTGGTACAAAAAAAGTTTGGGAAGGGGAGGTTGCTCATTCTAAGGTCAGGACAGTTTTCAGTCCACACTCCATGTTGGGACCATTTTTATTCTGTGGAAAAGTAGCAAACTACAAGTTTAATCACTTGATGTACTATTCATGATAATGTTTTTCATCTACAACAAATAAAAAACTGACATCCTATATTTGATGCCTGCTTATGTGATGGACACTTGAAAACTCTCCTTACATGCTTTCTTCCAGTCCTATTCCCCATGATGCATTTCTTATAGCAATGCATGCTGTCAGTTGACATAAAGTGTCAAGCAAGCACTGCAAAATGATAAAAGTCACAGTTTTATATCTCTCAAAGAACTCAGTTCTTGAAGCTTCAGGGCAAAATGAGAGTCAGCCCTTCAATGACACTTGGTAATGTCCAAAGAAGGGAACTACTTGGCTGTGGCCCTGCATCAAGCATTCTCAGGCAGCTAGTTTGTAAGTTGAAGAGTAGTTGGAAGCAAGCTATGGGGTAGTAAAGCTATGATTTTCATTATTATTGTCTTAACTTCAGTGATGTTCTTTTCTTTTTAACCTTCTCTTTTCTGAATTATGAACAAGTTTTGGTAAGAAATTTGGGATGCCTCTCCCCAAAAGCTAACTCGAAGGATGAGAGTGCACAAGGCCTTCAATTAATATGGGACTCCAAGTCCCATACCTTGCAAATAGGTCGTAACAATTTCCTATAATTTGTTGTCATTATGTAGTCATATGATAAAACACTTTGCAAATTGCATACTTGTAAACAGAATTCAGCTATTTGTCATATGACATATGTCATATGATTTTTAACCTTATTCAGTTTCTGGCATTGTGATTAAATAACTATTTTCAGTGGCTTACGAAAATTTATATCGTTTTCTTCTTTTTGGGATGTGTCCTGACTCCTAAATTCATTTTGCAGTGGCATGTATCTTGGATGAGCTGTCCTCTTATCCTCTTTCATATGCTTCCTTTTTTTGTTGCATTTCGTTTTTCATTCTTTCAATATCTTCTTTTTAGGCAATCATGTTGAAAAAAGAAAGGATTATCCAATATCATTACCTCATTCCTTTGTCAACAAAATAAAAATAAAGGTAAAAAAGTTGGCAAAATGGCTCACATAGCTAGATTATATATTATTTAGCTTTGTTTCTTTTTTGGGGTCCCCACTGTCAATACTATCAGTCCTTCTGTCAAGCAACTTGATTAGCAATTAATCAATTGTTAAAATCCATGTATGTGTCTTGGAATCCAAAGGTTAAAGCATTAACCATGGATATTTGATGACTAATATCACCTAAACATCTTTTCAAACAGAATCTGGATTCGTAAATTGTCCATGGCAATAATATATTCAGAAACTAAAAGAGTTAAGAATTAATATGTTAAAATATGTATGTATAAGCATCAAACAAATAAGGAGCCCGTGATCTATGGCACTGATGATGGACCTAAGTTAGGAGTGAACATTAGCCGAAAGAAGTTTTTCAACCTACCAACAACAATTGGAAACTTTCTTAATCAATACTAAACTTATTTATTCTTATAAATAAAAAAAGTGCAATAACAATGTCAAGGTTAAATGTTACAACTTACATGCCTAATTAAGGAATTACAATGTATAGGTTTTCTGCTAATGAAAAACAACTATTAAAAGTTTACTAACAGAAATCGAATGTAAGAGTTTTTTTTTTGTCCTTGGATAAAATTAGAACCATACAGAAAAATAGAGCACATCTAACATACAAGAAATATTGACTTCATCTTCAAACAAGAGCCTTTAAATTGAATCCTCTATACTATCACAGCCAAGAAAGTGGAAATAAGTAATAAGAGTCACATGCATGCCATTTAATGGAGTTAATGCTTCGTAATTATAGCTCATTGCAACTAACTAATAATACGTATTCACAAATGGGGGACAATCTCTGAGCTGTCAACAATATCCTTTTGCTAAACTACATAGTACTTATGAACCCAAACGTTGAATTACAAAGCCATCCAATATAATATATTAAGCATAATGTTATCCACATTTTTTGTGCTTATTTTATACATTTTGTGTAGTATATTACATTTGGCTCTAAATTTATATGCATAAAACACTTTAGTGAACACATTTTCTGATGTTAATCACGTATCCTTAAAAAAAGGTGAGTATTTAGACTTTCTCATTATATTATACCAGAATCATGGATATTTTCTTACATTTTTGTGTGTGTGTGTAAATTTTACACCATTTTAATTTTTGATCGAATATCTACTAAAAAAATCCAGTGTGTATTAATTAGTGGGACAAGAATATCACCTAGATATATTGTAAAGTAGAGGAATAATTTTCCATATAGCACCATGTGATTTTCAATAGGAAGGTCATCACATTATGTCCCACACTGCATTTCACGCCTATATCTTTTTCTTCACCAAGTCTCCATTTTCATAGAGTTCTTGCATCTGTTTCCCTCTCTGTCACCTCTCTTTTCTGCAAATGGCCAAGTTTCTGGCATTCTCACTAATCATTTTAAACCTTTTCACTGACTTTGTGAGTGGGGAATGGAACATATTGAACCAAAGATGGGGAAAAGGAGTAGTTGGAGCCAACTTGAGGAACTATTGTGAGAGTTGGAGGATCAATGTTGAACTAAACAACATTAGGGGGTTCAGTGTTGTGCCTCAAGAATGTGGGGAGCATGTGAAGAAATACATGACTTCATCTCAGTACAAGGCTGATTCTGAGAGAGCAGTGGAGGAGGTAAGACTCTATTTGAGTGGATGCTGCACTTTGAAAGGTGATGGCAAAGATTCCTGGATTTTTGATATTGACGAGACCCTTTTGTCCACAATTCCTTATTTTAAGAAGCATAGTTTTGGGTAAGTGCCTTATGGTAAGGTTTTTATTTTATTATTATAGTGCACATCTAATTAGTCTTTGGTGTTACTCTATAATCTATAGTTGTGGAAGCAGTTGGGACATCAACTAATTTATTGTACCGATGATGACTATGCCTATGTGTCCACAATAATGCACTCAAGATATCGAATTCATCTCTGAAAAAACATATTTTGTTGTTTACTAGTTGGAAAGATATTTAGCCTATTTCTATCTGTTCAGGTCTGTTACTTATGATGTCAAGTACGTCAAGTTGCTGCAACTAGGATCCAAGTGGTGCAAAACTGGTTCTTCTCATCAATGGTTAAGATCTAAGAATCATTGTTTTTAGGGATCAATGTTTCTTATGTCGTAGGAGATAATTTTATCTCCTACACATACATAACATTATGCGGGACTTGTTGGGTTAAATTTTAATGAGATAAAAATAGAAAATAGAAAATAGAAATGTGAAGAGTTTTCTGGTGAAGAGTCATGTCTTTAGGTTTGTGTTAGTGGACATTAATGAGTTTAAAGTTTCTAAGAAGTAGTCATTATGTGTTGTGTCATTTAGTTATTGTTATATATAGTGTCATGTATCTGTAATGTGAAAAGGCAAGAAAAAGAATATTGTGGCAAAAGTAATAGAAAGAGTAGTTCCTTCAAACATAGAAGAGTGTTGCATTTGAATACCGAAGAAATTATAGGACCTGTGAATTACAAGACTTATGTTTTCCTTTTTTCTTTATTTTCTTCACATAGAGCAATATGGGTTCCATACACTTTTATGTGTTTGTAGGAGATAAAATAGCAAGAGAAATATTAATCTCTTATTTTAGTCCTAATATATTGTAATTATATGCATCATTTATGATTGTGTCTACTCCAAAGTACCACCATCAAACAACAAGAAAATATGTTAAAAGACTATTGAATTTATTTTATGGAGTTTGATTTTCTCATGTTGCACGAGAATTGAATTCTTATGTTGTGACTCAACTAATAGTGGGCTCCACATTTATTAAAAAGAGAAAAAGAAAAGAAAAGTTTTGCATGAAAATCGAAGGATCACAAAATGAGAATTGAATTCTTATACAACATAAGAAAATGTTTGCGCTTATTTTATTTATTGTTTTGAGCTCTGTATTGAATCTTGTTAGTATTAGGATATAATTTTGAAATACATGAGTGTTAAATTTATAGTCTTATTAATATTAAAATACACTATTGGGATACAAACACTAGGGGAGAAAAGCTGAATGCAACCTCTTTAGAAGCATGGATGAAGCAAAGCAAGGCACCGGCTCTAGATCACACACTGGAGCTTTACCATGAAATCAAGAACAGAGGGTTCAATATTTTTCTAATTTCTTCAAGAAAGGAGACTCTTAGATCTCCCACTGTAGACAACCTTGTGAAGGTTGGATACCATGGATGGACTGGTCTTACATTGAGGTAATTAATTTATGGTAAAGTTTTTTAATTTTTTTTATATTTTATATCCATTGGTTCATTGATTACTCGACTAATCCAGTTCAAACACTATTGGACCCATTATAAAAGACAACTCTCCAAAGACTATTTTCTCTATTCTCAAAGACTCATGTGACATCAATGAATATGTTCACCCAATAATTAGTTATTTAATTAGTCGTCATCCCACACTTATAAATCACCTTTATTATATGATAGCAAGTGTTTTTGTATTAAAGGAACACTCTATGAACTATGTTGGCAGGGGTCTTGACGATGAACAGTTAGAAGTGAGAAAATACCATTCCAAGATGAGGCAACAATTGGTTGATGATGGTTACCGCATATGGGGCATTATTGGAGATCAATGGAGCAGTTTTGAGGGGCTTCCAATTGCAAAGAGAACATTCAAACTACCGAATTCCATGTACTACATAGCATAAATTTCTTATTGTTTACTTATTTTCTATGAACATAATTTATTAGCATGAGCATAAGCTATTGTCTCTTTTTTGATGGGGGTGCTAACCCTTCATCTATGTCAAAGGTTGATGAATTTGGAACTTTTGTTATTTTATTATATTATATATTATTAACGAGCTTTTATGTTGGTGAAAGGAAAAGGTTATTTTAAAAGTATCTTGACCAAATAGATTGCTTTATTTCTTTGCTACCACAAAGAAACATAACACATCTATTTTCTTCTTTTTTTCTAATCAGAATTGATGCGCTGTAAAATATAGGTTAGTGTTTAAGAAAGCAGCTTTCAAGAATCACATGGTTGCTGGCATGTTTTTCAACAAAGTATTTAATATTGTAAAATAATAACAAGAAGTTTCATTGGATTGTAAAAACATCAACAGTACTCTACTAAAATGTGGAAATTCTTTCCATTTTCATCAGATTAATATTAATTAATGAAAGAGATAGGTTATTTTACCTATCTTTTTTTTGTCTACTACTCTCCAATACCGTTAAATCACAATCTCAAGAAGAGAGAGAAAGATAAATGTTAGTTAAGATTTTGATCTAACGGTGTGGATGGTGGTAGATAAAGGTAGACAAAAAAAAAATGATAAGTAGAATAACCTATCATTAATGAAAAGCGATAGAGAAGTATTTGGTAACGGGAAATTGATGAGAGATGAGAAGATATACATAAATAGTTAGAGATTTGCATTTATCATTTAACATGACAAGAAAAAGTTTTCTACACACAACATTTTGTAGGGGTTGCATCTTTTTAGAGCAAAAAATAAAAAAATTACGGCACGCAAAACAAATCTCTATAAACCATCACTTTTCTTACAACATAATTTTTATAAAGCCCAAATAGTTAATGTACCAAAAAAAAAATAGTTAAAGATAAAGATGCTTGCATCTTCTAAATAAGTTTCATGTGATCGAAATAATCCCAAATTATTCACAAAAAACAAAAAAACAAAAAATCCCAAATTGATAAAATACTTATTTTAAAACTATTTTGATAAATCAAAAGAGATTGGTTCAAATTATACATATTTAATTCTTTTTAAATAAGGTCTTACATTTAATCCTTGAAAATGCAATTTTTTTGGCTAATGCACAAAGTAGTCACACTCTCTGTCTCTCTCATCGTACAAACTCCAAACATAATTAACAAGGAAACAAAAAACATAATGGAAGGTGGGACACGGTCTTAATAATGATGACATAGAACTCAATGCCAGTTTTTCATCCTTTACTGCCATAATAATTGTTTTAATAGCATGCAAATGTAGTTATATATATTTTCAACTATTGATATATATATTTTTTGGGTTATATTTATCTCATTCAACATGAGATAATCCATTTTCATATACACATATAACAAAGGTGAATTCCATCTCTATTCTTTTTTTTTCTTCAATTATTTGTGAGTCCCTTTTATAATTTTATTTCACTATTATAAGATAACTCATCTCCAACAACATAAGAAATTTTTCTTCCATATTTTTTATGTTAGTTATTCGTTGGTCCGATTCGAGTCGTTATTTATTGACACTTCATCATTCTTCAACGTACTGAAAAGGAAAAAAACTAATAAGCACATTATCTTCTGCTGCTATAAAATCATTCTAATTTAATTAATGGTTTTGAGTTTTAATTATGCAGTTATGTTAGAATTTTAGTAAGTAGAGTTTTATCATACTTCTCCTGTCTGCAAAATTACATAAAATTAGGCTTCTAAAAAATTAGAAGCAAGCTCAGACTTCCATTTTCATGAATTTTATGTGATAGATAATTAAATATAGAGCATATAAGAGCAAACCAATTTCAAAAATCATTTTTTCTTTTTGGTTTCCCTGAAAAGCAAAGTAGTTTTGTGTTGTTTCTAAAGCCTATTTATATTTGGCTTTTGAAAAGGCGATATATTATTCTATTTTTTTATGTTTATTTTATCTATTACTTTTTGATATCATTAAATTAGAATCTCAACTCACCTTTATTATTTATCTCTTCTCTTAAACTTCTAATATAATAATATTAAAAAATGATAAATATGAAAAAAGATAGATAAAATAATCTATCATTTTTTATTTTTTGGAAAATAATATTGAAAATTAGATAAATGAAAGAACATTTTCCTAATCATATGGCGCAAACCAAACCTCACGTGCACACCGTTAGATATTTTGTGTGGTAACACCAAATCACAAGACTTCCAAGTCCTTACGTTAGCAACATTATTTTTTAGACGAGGGAACGGCGGAACACTCGTCAAAATGTTAACCAATTTTTTACATAAATGTCACGTAAATAATGTTATTTCTTAATATGTTACGGGAGCAAGTTCGTTACTTGTGTAGCGAACTCAGTTTGCTGACGTGTCACACTTTTAATGGATAACAAATATCAAATTTTAGAAAAAAAAATAAAATGAAGGTCGCCTACCATGTAGGCGAACTTGGTTAAAATCAAGTTGGTGTCCACTAGAAACGTGACACGTCAGCAAACCGAGTTTGCTACATCGGGTAGCAAACTTGTCCCCGTATCAGATTGAGAAATAACACTGTTCGCGTGGCATTTAGGTAAAAAAGTTAGTGAACAGGAACATTTTGGTCACTGTTCGGGAATGGCACTGTAGCTCCGAGAAAAACTTTGATAGACAGAAAGCATGTCTCGGTAATTTTTTTTTGGAAATATTATGTAACATAAAATAAACAAAATTGTACTGCTTATAAAAACATAGACACAAAATTTCATAAATATGCATCATAAGATAATTGTAACATAAAACAACTGTTTTCCCTTTTTTCGAGGGAATTTTTTTTATATTTCTTTTTAATTTTTTTTTTTAATAGAAAGAAACACCAAACTCGAGACTATCAGTGTTTCTCCGTAGCCCCAATCCATTTAGCGTCCACGTAACATAGAGTGAACTTCACGCGCTATATTTGCGCGTAGTATAGGCAGTGACTATTCTTCCCCAAAAGGGGCAAAGGCAAAGGCGCATTCGTTCGTCACCGTTCATTTTCCACTCATCCAACCTCGCATTTGGCTTTGCCTTTGCCGGTGACGGAATTTTAAAATCACCGAGCTGTGTCTCAATCGAATTCCTGGTTTCAGATTCCCTGAACTTCCCCCTTTTGGGTAAGAATTTGAATCAACCGATTTTTTTTATTTTTTTTGAATTTTCATTCATGCTCTCTCTTATCTGTTATTTGCGAATATACCCTTTGCTTCAATTTCCCTTTTTTCGTTGTTTGTTTGGTCCAATTCGCTTTTGGGTCACTCCTCTTCCCTCCTTTTTTCGTTGATGCTTCCTTTGTTATCGTTGGTAGGAAGTTTGTTGCTAATTCACAAAAAAAAATAATTTTTTTTCGCTGTTTGATGTAAATTCAATAAATAATTTATGGGTTTGCATGCATGTGAAGGTTTGATCGTGGAGTATGAATTGCTTTCTAATGGGTTTTTATTTTTTATTTTAATTTTCTGAAAGATTGTGTTGTGTATGTTGTTGGGAATCGGAGCCTGGTAGTGGCGGCTGAATAATTATTGCATTTTGAGGTGCTTTAATTGTATGAAAACAATAGGGCAGAAACTGAAAATGGGCATGAGTACTGAAAGCACTTATGTTGTTACTCATTGTATCTCTGTTATGAATAATATCTGTATGATTTGTTTGTAAACTAAACCTGTATTGAGAAATATCAATGGTGAAATTGATTGTGAACCATGATATTCTTATATGTTCCCTTTGATGGGATGTGTAATTGTCAGACTTTGATTCATATTGCATGATGAGAGTGATGAAGTTTTTTTCTAATGTGAAGAGAAAGTCTTTTTTTTTAAGGATCATCAAGGATTCATTTTTTTCTTTGTAGTTGATTACTGTAATATTCCACATATGTCTGGTTTTTATTGTGTCATGTATCAAAGTGTTGCAGCTTACGGTGTCAAATATAAGTGTGTGTACCAATCCATACTCTGCAGTCTGTAGTTTAAACAGTTTAATCTCCCAGTAAAATGTATATTAAAAGTTTACCAATCCATGGGTGCTGCAATGTGTCCTGCCAGACACAGTAACTACAATTTTCTTTTCTTAGATGTACATATGGATGGTTTTGGAAGAAAATTCATTTGTGAATCTAATTGGAAGTGTGTCTTTATGCATACCTCTCCATGGCTCATTGGTTTTATATTTTTCAAGATAGAATTGTGGTTATCTGATTGCATATACTGTTTTATTGTATAACTCATCAGCTCAATGTAACTTTTTTTTTTTTTTTGAATGGTGCACGCTTAAACTGCATAACTGTAAACATTGTGATATTTTTGTATCTCTGATTATGCTTACTACTTGATGAGAGATGAAGGGGTCATAACATATATCTCTGGACCGAAACTGTGACGAAAGCTATGAAGGTTTTTATGACGTTAATATGTTCCTTCTATAAGTTATACTTGAGATCAAGCTTGGCCGTTCTCTTTATTTTAGTCTTACTTTCATGGTGGGGTTTTATAATCTTCGGAAGCAATATTCTCACAAGCAAATTGCTTTCTGTTGGTTAACTTTTGATGCTAAAGACCAAAGAATATTTTCTCTTTCATAGGTGTGAAGATTGATGTTGATGTTGATGTGTGAAGATTGATGACAACTTGTCTGGTTTGGGAATCTAGAACAAAAAGCAACCTGTGTAGTATTCTGCTGGTGAGCATTGCCATCTGAGGGAAAATGTAAAGTCTAAGCTTTTATTAGTTGACTGGATAACTGATACTTTTATTTTTTTTCAATTAATTATTTAGGAAAATAATGGAAGCACGCTCTGCTTTCTCCATTGAAAGATCAAGTGCAAAGCAAATCAGTAACATGGGGATGTCTGGAGCACTTACTTCATCGATGCCTGTCCTTCCAACGCCTCTAGAAGAGAAATACCCCATATTATCTGATTCACAGCCGGCTTTTGTGGAAAAAGAGCTTAAAATAAGACCTTTTACTCATTCAAGTCATTTAAGTTCCAGCGGAGCAGTTGGGCATTTGTTTTCATCCTCCCCTGGATATTCAAATGATCTTCATCACTCATCCCTTTCACCTCATGAAAAACACTCTAGAAATGCTAATTTTGTTTCACAGTCAATGAGTAACATGGCTTTATTGTCATCATCTTATTCTTCAAGTAATGGACCGATGCCTTCTACAACATCAACCCATTATTCCAAAGGAAACAATGCTTCCTGGCATGCAGATTCCCTGCCTAGCTTTCTTGATTTCCCTGCGAATACCTCCATTGATAGTAGTCAAGTAGAGAGCAGTTCCTGCAATATTATGGCATCTGAGGAGTATTCTAAGCGAAATGATTGGCAGGAGTGGGCTGACCAGCTAATTAGTGATGATGAAAATTTGACTTCTAGTTGGAATGATCTTCTTGCTGACAACATTCAAGATCTTGAACCAAAGGTTAATTTTTTCATTACTAAAATCAATATTAGCTTGCAGAGTAAACTAATTAGTAATTTATTGAAGGAACATTTTGGGAACTTATTTTGTTGTTTTGGTGTTGTACCAGGTTTCAAAATCATCTTCACAATTTTCAGCAGGACATCAATCCCAAAGCCATCAACAACTTCCTGCTTCATCTGGAGAAAATCGTCTTGTTGTTGCCCCATCTTCCTCAGCAAATTCTGCACCTGCCAAGCCGCGGATGCGTTGGACACCTGAGCTACATGAGGCATTTGTGGAGGCTGTCAGCCAACTTGGCGGGAGTGAAAGTATGTTCATCTCTCTTTGTAAAATAAGGCCTTAGTTTGTTAAACTTCTGCCTCATTATCTTTTCCTGTTTTCTTTTTAAAGGAGCTACTCCAAAGGGTGTGCTGAAGCTTATGAAAGTAGAAGGATTAACTATATATCATGTTAAAAGCCACTTACAGGTATGTGCACTTTTTTATCTTCCTAGGTTTGTTTCCTTGCATGCTTTTGATGAAACATATTGCTCCATGAAATGCAGAAATACAGGACAGCTAGATATAGACCAGAAACATCTGAAGGTACATTTGATATGCATTGTATTATATATATACGTTATGTATAAAGCTCTGCATGTTGGTTAGGATGAGGATCTCATTGGCTATGAAATAACTTTTTTGAAGTTTGAAGTATGAACTTATTGCAAAATTCACCATAGAATTAAAAGCTTTGTCAAAGTAGATGATTCTCGTCAGATTTCATTTTAATTGGAAACTAGTTTGTTCTTTAATGTTAAATTGAAATTTGTGTAAAATATGCTTTTCAAACACAATAAATTATCACCTTACATAAGAAGTTATCGAATGGTGCAAGTGTGTAATGTCTTACATTGTTGTCAGTAGTTTTAACCTTTCGCATGTAATATTTTATCATGCAACCTACTCTCCCAAAAGTTTAAGCTATTAGGTGAAGACACATTAATAGTTTTTATATCATATCTCTAACATGTCTCCTCACTCGAGTCCTTTGGGCTTGAAGGGTGGAAAATGCACAAGCCCACTAATCTTGTGCTGAGAAATTCCGCCATATTTATTAGAAGACTATTAGAGAATGTAGGCGGTGAGGATCGAACTCTAGACTATTTGATCATAGAGACTCTAATATCATGTCATGCTACTAACTCTCCCAGAAGCTTAAACTATTAGGTGAAGGCAGATTAATAGCTTTTATATCTCTCTCAAAATTTTGATTATATGCTTTCTGCTTCTACTTTTGTTCATGTGATTGGACTTTTTTTTCCTTCCTTTTCCTCCCTTTGTGCTGCTATATGTGGAAACTGTTTAAAGATGCAAGTTCCCATGGATTATTTTCCTATAATTTGCATAAATTAGTTATAAAATTATCAAATGTAACTTGTTATAGAAGCTATGTTGCGCATGTGTGGCTGTACAGATACAACGATTGAATTCAGTCAATTAAGACAAGGGGATTTGGCAATTTAGTGAAAAATTGGCCACAGGTGCCATATATTATATGTAGATACATACAAGTATCTTGTTATGCACTAGCATGTGTATAAGTCCACTTCTTTATTATATTTTTATATTAAAACCAAAGATAATCGAAGAGTTTTGGATTTTCAGATAACTACTTAAGTATGTAGTAGCTTAAATTTATTTTAAATTTAGGTTAAGATATGTATATTTGAGAGATTATGAGACCTAACACTATGAAGTCTCTTATTGCCCTGGTGCTGCATTTGATGTCTGGAAGTAGTGTGTTATAAGTCTCTTCCTTGAAATCTAGAGCAATGCTCCTTCTCTGTTTAGTCATATAATGTACAATTTGTTGACTACTGTTGGCAGGAGCTACAGAGAAAAAACTATGTCCCATTGAAGACATATCATCTCTAGATTTGAAAACGTAAGTAAACTATCTGCTGTGATTTTAAGTAACTTCTGTTATGTAGTATTGCTGTACTTCTATGACAATTGATACATCAAATTGTTAGACAACTTTTTGTTCCCTAACCTGACATTGCTAATACAAACATTCTCCACAGATTTTAAATATTTTATATGTTGCCCCTAAGCTTTTACCGTCAATGTCTAAATCAACCTAAAGGTACAAAGAGAATATGGCTTTTGAAACTTAAGCATAAGTTTTCCATCTATTATTGATGTTAGTCATTTGTTTTGTTTGGAGGGAAGAATTACATGTCCAATTATGCTGGCTAGTAATTGTATTCTAGAGATTGACAATAACATTCACAGCACTGGCATGTTACTTTCATTGAGTTTTTGCCCTGTAAGTTTATTTCTTCTGCTGGCAGTAATTACCCATATCTTATCACTTAACCTGAGAAGAGAACAGATAAACAGAAAATTAGGGGAAGCTTCAAGGTCAGGGATCCAGGGTTAAGGCTACAAGAGGATTAATATTTAATGTCTCTATGTAAAGTTTTTGGTGATATTTCATTCACAGATATGCACAAACACAAATAATAATTGTTGTGCTGACTTTACCATTGCATTGTTGACAGTGGTATTGAGATCACTGAAGCTCTGCGATTGCAGATGGAGGTTCAGAAGCGGTTGCATGAGCAGCTTGAGGTATGCACTTTGTTCTTTCGGGAATTTCCTTCTGATATGTTTATTGAATTGTTAAAAGACTAAAAATGTGATTCAAAGGCTTGTTTGCAAGCTCCATTTCTGTTGCAATTGCCATGATTATAGAAGTTCATCAATTATATCTTATGGAATCACTGAGAATAAACCTCTTTTAGTGCTTGCTAGTATTATGAACTTCAACTGATGTTTGTGAGCTTGGTGAAAGGAATTGAAGGAGTAACTTGCCTATAAAGAAAGAAGTTAATATTGCTTGCTATTCCTCTAATTTTCTGTACTTTTAATGCCTATTTTTAAGTGCAAAATTGCTAATTAGAGTGTGTCTAAGTGGCAAAGTTGTATTTTTCAATAGATAATTATCAGTTTAATATGCATTTAAAAAATGTGAATATCTCAATAGTCATTAGATTAGTTTCACATATCATTTTAGATACTTGTGGTACCTTTTAAGTAATGAAGAATTCTTAAGAAATGAAAGAGTAGAAAACAGGAGGATCATGAATCCTCCAAAAGCTGCAAAGCAAACAGTTGCGAAGAGAAAGGGGGGGAAAAAATTAGCTCCTAAGAGCAGCCCAGCCCCTTTGCTAGTATGACTTAGAAACACCCTTAAAAAACCCATGACGGGAAATCTGCAAAGAGGCTAAGAAAACAAGCCTGTCCCATAAAAGTTGTGGAGGAAGATAAGTATTGCTAAAATTTCTGGAATTACACTCTAACCAAATATATTGGACTCCATCAAAAAGAGGACACTGCCAAAGCATTTTTTTGTCCTTTCTACTCTCCAAACCTTTATAACCTGCAAAATCAGGCGGACATATCCAATAATCTCTGAACAGCCCAAACGGCTTACACTATAGTTGCCAAGCTACCCCACAGCAAAAAGAGGTGATGTTAATTCTCTTTATGCTCTTACCCATTGAAATTTGTTTGTTTCTCTTTGCTATGGATTAGAAATTAGATACTAACCGTACACAAGGCATATTCATTTATAGGTAATGCCCATATCTTTGACTTGTTGAAGAAGAGATAGAATTTGCCCCACTAAAACTTGCACACTTTCTCTTGAACCTTGTGTTCTTTTTTTCACTTTTGATTTTAAGAGGAACAAAAGAAGATGATTACTATATTTAGCATGTGGACTACGGGTATCTTTGGCCACATTTACGAGAACTTTAGTTTCTTCTATGGAGCATGGAACTAATTTCTGTAATATTATTTTGCGTGTAGGTTATGCCTGTAGACTTTAGGGGTATGATGCTTCTGTTATATCACATACATGAATTGTCCAAGGCATTGCACTTTTTTCTCTTATGGTTGTTGTGCCCTTTTCCATGGTCTGATACAGTTCTCCCCTTTCTTTTTTCTGTGTTAGATTCAAAGAAATCTACAGTTGCGAATAGAAGAACAAGGAAGGTACCTCCAGATGATGTTTGAGAAACAATGCAAACCTGGCATTGAAACATTTAAGGCATCGTCATCTGCCATTGAGAGTCCATCTGGAGTGTCTTCTGATGCCATGAAAGATTCTCCTACCAAAACTGAATTGGAAGCCTCCAAAGTGGACCATTGCAGGTCTGAGCCTGATCAAGCTAATGGCAGCGCCACAGTTGACGAAAGCTCGTCGGAAGTGGGTGGGAAGCCGGATGCTCCGGAAAGTCAAACTTCCGAGAATCCTAAGGAACATGCTAGTGAAGATAGTGCTCATGCCTCAAAGCGTCCAAGGACAGATGAGTAAGCCATATGATCTTCTGAATCAGGATTGAACTGACAAGACAATACTGATTCATTTAAGATTTTATTTTAGTAGAGAAGACTTGGTTGATTGATGTCTAGAGCTCCATAACTTACGAGTTTCCTCCTGTGCTGTTTTGTTCAATGAGGACTTGTATGTGTACCTTTTGTTTAGTTACAAATGATAAGAGTCAAAGTTTTGATCATGAAGTTCTTCAACATCTTATTTGGTATCCTGCTTAGGATGAGATTATAGTGTACAGTAACTACAAATAACGGTTACATCTCATATCATAGGTGAGGAATTAGGACATTATCTTGCCAAGATCATACTATCCAAATTTCTATGTTGGTATGTATCACATCTCTAATATGAACTGTTTGTTTTAACTGTACTGAAATTAAAAAATAAAATAAAAAATGGTACAATTCTAGTTCGTAATTTCGTTCTTGTTCCCTATTATTTCAACCATTTTATCAAATTAAAAAAGTAGTACAGACAAATAAACTATCACAAATTGATCTGCTTCCTGATGCTTTTATGGAAGTGAAATGTACAATACAGAAATGCAATGCATAATCGTCCAATTTAAATCATAACCCATTCAAGAAGAGAGAATTGAGTTTTTTTAGCTGAAAGAGAGAATTGAGAGTTGTATAATGTTATTAATATTATTTAATTATAAATATAGTAAATTTTTTATTCTTATTTAACTGTGTGCAATTTTTAATTATTAAAATAATTTCAATATAAAATTGGAATATGAATATAATTATTTGTTAGTTACATATACAAAATTAAGATATAATTTTATAAATTAAAAGTTAATAGTAAATTTGTGATCGAAGAGCTTCCTAGCAGGATCCCTGGCGTCGGGTAGAGATGAAAAGTCTGAGCAGAAATCAAACTCTTTTTAATCTCCTAAATGTTTTAAATTTAAATCATTTGATCTAAAAACGATACTGTTTTTAGGTTAGAAAAGATATATATATATATATATATATATATATATATATATATATATATATATGTGTGTGTGGGATAGGATCCTTTGACATCGGTGTCAAATTTTGAAATTTGACACCAAATCCCAACCGTTAATTTCCGTCAATCAACGATTATCATTTATTGGAAATTACACTTATTAATTAATTATTAATTCCAATAAATGATAACCGTTGATTGGCGAAAATCAACGGTTGAGATTTTGTGTCAAATTTCAAAATTTGACACCGGTGTCAAAAGATTCTGTCCATATATATATATATATAGGGAATGATCCGTTTATAAATTTTAACAAATTACACTATGTACTCCCGGAAGTACGTAGTATAACCTAGTGTACTTTCGGAAGTATATATGTAGTTTATAGGATTTTGTAAACAAAAAAATGTATAAATATAACATTTCCCATATATATATATAGGGGACGGTTATACTTACACCAGGTAAGTTTACCACCCTTACAACCAATCTCCCGACCGTTAGATTAGAATTGAATCTAACAGTCCATAATTATCCCTTATAATCTTAATTTTTTTTTTCTTCCATTCTCTCTCTGTCTCTCTCTAGGTTTGAGATCTGCACACCTTTCTCTCTAGATCTGGGAATCAACTCTCTCATCCTCTCTTTATCATCCTCATTTTTTCATTTCATGTTTTTCCTCCGATTGATTTCGATTGTAAACTAAATCGGTCACAATCTTTATGATGCTTTGTGGTTTATTCTGTTTGAATTTGAAACACCGTATACAGCCATGGATGCATGCTACGAATTGCTATGTATACGCTGAATGGGAATTCTTCCATTATTTTATACCAATTTATTCGTTATTAAAAAATCATTCTTTAATGGGAATTCATTGTAATCTGATTCCTTAAAAAGCGATGGGAATTGCTCCTTAATAAAAAGTTGTGAATTCCTTAAAAAATCTGATTCGCAACTTTTTTATTATAAACAATTCAACCATAATCATGGGAAGATGATCGATGGCAAATAATAAAAAAGCGATTTCATAATATCCTCCCACCATCATCAGAAACGGATTCATGAAACAAACTGGGACAAACCTTGAATTTTGATAGAAACTGTAACAATGAAGAGATGAATTTTGGAGAGGCGCAGTTTCCAAACCTAGGGAGGGATGAGAGAAAAAAATTAGAATTATAAGGGATAATTATGGGCCGTTAGATTCAATTCTAATCTAACGGTCAGGAGATTGGTTGTAAGGGTGGTAAATTTACTTGGTGGTAAGTATAACCCTCCCCATATATATATATATATGGGAAAAACATTTCTCAAGCTGCTTGAGATAATGTTATCTCTGGCCACCCCAAAACTACGTCGTTTTGTTTATTTATTTTCTTATATTAATTAATTTACTTTTGAATGGTTATGATTCCCTTTTTCTCTCTTTCTTTATCACCGTTCATCTATCTTTGTATGGTTATGATTTAGTAGCCGGAGATAACATTATCTCAAGCAGCTTGAGAAATGATAAGCCTTATATATATATAGAGGTTGGATCCTTTGACACCGGTGTCAAATTTCAAATTTGACACCTCATCTAAGAGCCATTAGATCAAGAAAAATCAACGGCTCTGATTTCTAAGCATGTGATATCATTGATTTTTTTTTATCTAAAGACTCTCAGGTAAGGTGTCAAAATTCAAATTTGACACTGGTATCAAATGATCCTACTTCATATATATATATATATATAGGGATAAGATATTGTGACAACCAAGTCATGTTACAATCATGTGACTACCAGTTAATCTCACCGTTAAATCAATTTTTTTATCCAACGATCCTGATTTAATCCTTATATACTCCCTCACTTTCCCTTCTCTCTCCCCTTTTCTTACCGGTCATACTCTCTCTCTTACCGGTCATACTCTCCACCGTCGCCGCCGCCTATAGCCGCCGTCGCGCGGACGCCCCTCCACCGCCGCCGTCGCGCCGCCTCACTCCACCGCCGCCGTCGCGCCTCCCCCCTAATCCACCGCCTTAAAATAAGGTATAAGAGACATACGCTCTGTTTTGTAAATGCGAAACTTTAATTTCCAGTTCTTGTGTGTGCTGAAAATTTAGGTGCTTATACAGATCCAGTTTAATTTCCAGTTCTTCACATAAACTTTAATTTCCGCCGCCGCAGGGTTAATGAGTGCTGAAAATTTTCATTTATCGTTATTAGGTGCTTATGCAGATCTTTCCTTTTTTGCTTTCTTTGTTCATATTCAATTAAAGACTTGGCACGACAATCGAAAATTGATTTCAAATGGTTAACAAGAATTGCTGTGGGTTGGTTCCAATTGTATACAGTATAGTATATAAAAGATGCATCGAATATGGTCTAGGGGTATATTGAATACATATAGCTATTACACTTTATAACCTTTTGACCAAATAAAGGATTGTATAAATCGGATACTTATTTCTTACTGATTCTATTGCATATTAAATTATTAATCCTGTTATGTTGTTGCTTCTTTGATACATTTGTTCTATACAATATAGATGCTTTGATTTGGATGAACTTTTACTGGTTTTTAGATAGTCAAATAAAAATGAGTTTTCCTATATTACAGTTTATTATGTAAAAGGCACCAAATCAAAAGTGACAATTATGAGAGAAGGATAGGGGTGGGGGTATGAGGGCATCCTTATAAGTAGTTACCTTTCATGGTGTTGTGACTCCAAAGAGTGTTCGTTATCTCAGATCACACAGAAAAATGTCTAATGCTGCAAGATCGTTGGTTGAACACTTTAGTGATGCAAGCTTGCCCACAGGAAAAGTGGCTACCATCTTCAAAGGTGATGAGTTATCATTTGACAGTCGAGATTGTTATAACCATCTAAAAAGTGTGAGGAGAAGAATATATAACGCAGGAGATGCACAAGCTGTGTTAAACTATTGTGCTAAACAACAATCATTGAATCCAAATTTCTTTTATTCCATTAAATGTGACGATGAAGATCGCATGGAAAGCTTTTTTTGGATTGATGCAAGGTCCAGGAAAGCTTATGAGCTTTTTGGTGATGTCATCACATTTGACACGACATATAAAACTAATAAGTATTCAATGCCATTTGGACCTTTTGTTGGTGTAAATAATCATTTACAGTCAATCTTGTTCGGATGTGCTTTATTGAAAGACGAAACAGAAGATACTTTCATTTGGCTATTTAAGGAATGGCTTCGAGGAATGAATGAGAAACATCCAGGCGCCATAATTACTGATCAGGTATAATCATTTTAAGTACATATTTTCAATTGTTTCATTTATTAATTATTGTATTCTTACATATGTCATTGAATTTATAGGACATGTCAATTACCAATGCAGTATCCAAAGTTTTCCCAAACAGCAAGCATCGATTTTGTATGTGGCACATCACAAAAAAGTTTCCAGAAAAATTGTCTCATGTCTATCAGCAGCATGCCACATTTAAGAGCGATCTCAATAACTGTATCCATACAAAAAAGAGCACTCAAGATTTTGAAGACAAATGGCAACGTATTCTTGATAACTATGGTCTTCATGAGAATGAGTGGTTGCAGTCACTTTATTCAATTAAAGCGTCTTGGATACCAATCTTTAACAGATCCATTTTCTTTGCTGGTATGAACACCACTCAGCGTAGTGAAAGCATCAATTCATTCTTTGATGATTTTGTTACATCTGGCACAACCTTAAAGGAATTTGTAGAAAAATATAATCAAGCAGTAGATGCTCGTTATGATTCATTCAAAAAACAAGACTTTGAATCTAGGCACAAAGAAAGGCGTTTAACATTGAATATGCCATTGGAAGAGCATGCAGCTAAAGTTTACACGCGTGCAATTTTCACAAAGTTTAGTGATGTGCTTTCTCATAATTTTCGTCTCTCTAAGGAGAAAATTGGAGGTGATGGTGAGTGGGTTACCTATCGAGTTTTTAATAGGAAAGAGAAGGATTATTCTGCAACTGTGAAGATGAAGTTGGAAAATAAAGAAGCAAGATGTTCTTGTCAGTATTTTGAGTTCATGGGAATCCCATGTGAGCATATTATTTCTATTTTTTTGGTTGAAAATGTTGAGCAGATCCCTGAACATATGATTTTGCGACGCTGGAGCAAGGAAGGAAATGATATAATTAGTACAAATAAATACATTTGTAATTTTGATGGTGAGGGACTCCTTCGCGGCTTTGAAATACGCATTAGAGTTTCAAAACTTATTGAGCTTGCAGATAGGTCCAATGAAGCAGCTAGATTCACTTGTAATGGTCTTGATTCTCTCACTGAATCTTTAGAAAAATTTCCAAGACATGATGAGAGTATTGGTCTTGAGGATTTTGATTCACATTACTTGAGTTCTCAAGCTGAAGAGTCATCTATGATGAGATTGAATGATCCTAACATTTCACAAACGAAAGGTCGAAAAAGGGAGTCACACAATATCTCACAGGGACGTAGAATTCATAGTGGAATTGAAGAAGCATCAAAGAATACTAATATTTGTGGAAATTGCAAGAAACGAGGACATAATAAGCGTACATGTAGAGAGAAAAATTTACATTGACTTTAGTTGTTTTTTATTTTACTTTGAGTTACATGACATTTGTTACATGATTATCATTTAATTTATTATTTCTTTTAGTTGCTATAAGACATATTGTATCATTGATATAATTATTTTTGTAATTTGGTTTATTCTTGTATTGAGTTTTTTATATTAGTGGCCATGTTTCTTTTTAATAATGTCAATTCACTTTCAAAAATATTGCAAGAAGGAGAAAAAGACGCAATTTTCAATACAATGAAACAATGTGTACAATATAAATTTTTATATCAGCATCCTTTTCAACCGAATTAGATAAACCTTGGTTTACAGGACAAAAATGTGCCTCAAAAAATACAAAAATAGCTTCTTATAAACAACAATCATAAAATACAAAAGTAAATTACATTATCATTATCAATTACCACAGTGCTTGTTCCATTTATCAAACTTCTCTTTTTTTACATGAATATAATGAAACAGATTCATACAAAAATAAGGGAGAATCTGATCAGGAGTCTTGTAAAGCTTCTATTTTATTAATCATGATGAACTAAAAAAAACCACCATAAAAATACATAATATCTTCACACCCCCTCACTATTTTACAGACTCCTTTACATGTTTGGTTGAAAACAGCAAGCAAATACAGAATTGTTTGACCACAATGTAAAAAAAACAGAGAGATTCCATTGACCCTAAGTGGATATTATCTTGATTCACACCCCCTCATCATAGCATGTATCGAGCACACCAACCATCGTCCAAGGGTCCCATTGTCTTGGTAACTTTGCACCATTACTCATTGATTGCTTGAACTGACTTGTGTTGGGGACCAAATGACATTTGTATTTTCCATCAACTAGCCATGAAGAACATATTGGCTCCAATCTGGTTCAACTTCAGCAACCTTGTTAGAATAATGAAGTTGAAAGGCATCAAAGGCTTCACATATAACAAGCATTGTTAGAATAATGAAATGACTGCACAAGAAAACATAGTAATTTTATCGATAAAAAGGCCTAAATAAGGGTGCTGTTATTGGCATTGTTGTGGGAGATATAATTGGAATTTGCCTTTTAGGTTTTCTGTTCTCTTACTGCACATCAAATGTACCTCACTTTACCTGCATAACATGTCTATGAAGTTGTATACTGTGCAATGGAACAAGTCCTTCCTTATAACGTGAGAAAACAATCAAAGATCCCTTGGCAACCATTTGAAAAAGCAACTGAAGTGAATCATCTTCTATCAAACTCTATGCTGCTGATGGATGGCTTGCTAGTGCTTTCATAATATGCACAACACTTCCCTCTACCTGCATAAGCAAAATAATTTAAAATGCAAATTAACCAAGCGCACAAACTTATCCAAATTATTTTCTTGAAACCAAGTCATGCTTTTTACTTTCTATGCTCTATGGAAAGGGTTTGGACTGAGGGAATTTAGAGCTTATGTGACAAGAACAATCAGAATTAAAGTCTCCAATTAGAAGTTAATATATTCAATTTATCAAAGACCTGTCAACCTTAAGGTTGTCATAAACAAGAGAAAAAAATTATTTCAACAAAATTGGGTGTCATCCAGACATGGTATATATATCATGGAGAGAAAAAAACCTCAAGCCAGCGGTCTTGCCCATCAAAGAACTGCATGACTATATATATTTCTCTTGAAAATAGCACATAGAAATAGCATGAAAATTAGGAACTGCATATGTCATTTAAACACACCCAAAAGGAAGAAGTCCATCTTCACAAACACACCCAAAAATATTTTTACATAGTTAAAGCATCTGAATATTCTGACCAATTTTTCAGTCAGTTATAAACATGCATTACACAGCTGACTTTACAAACAGACAAGGAAAAGCTGCCACATAGTAGGCCATGTCTGCTGCAGTTCATGAAGTGCAAATTAATGAATAAAAATTTATTCATATCCATTCCAACAGATACACAGAGACAGCCAGTGGTTGCATAGAAACCATCATTTCTGACTTACCCAGGAAATCCTCATCAAATTTGGCAGAGAAAATTCAGCTGTACGGTGACATTATTACCAGAATGGTTGTAAGAATTAAAGGAATTGTAACTGTATTCACAAAACTCAGATACAAACTGCAAAACTCTGAAAAATCCTACGGCTGCTAGTACATAATTCCACTTTCCCCAATCTCACAATGTTACAGTATTTTACAATAATATAAAATCTAAGGTTGTGTTCACATTTAGAAGAGCAGAACGAAAGGCTGACAAAACAGAGCGTAATGATTCTATACCTTATTTTAACGGCGGCGGCTGTGAATTAGAGGGGGTGGCGCGGCGGCGGCGGTGCGGTGGAGTGAGGCGGCGGTAGAGAGTGTGATGAGAGAGAAGGGAAAAGAGAGAGTATGATCAGAGAGAAAGGGGGGAGAGAGAAGGGAAAGTGAGGGTGTATATAAGGATTAAATCAGGATCGTTGGATCAAAAAATCGATTTAACGGTGAGATTAATTGGTAGTCATATGGTTGTAACATGATTTGGTTGTAACAATATCCTATCCCATATATATATATATATATATATATATATAGGAGAATATTATATATATATATATAGGAGAATATTATACTTACAACCTATTTTCGTTTATAACTTCTCACAACCATATCTTAACCGTTGATTTTCGTCAATCAACGGTTAAGATTTTTGCAAATCAAATCTATTAATTAATTATTAGTTCATAATAAATGACAACCCGTTGATTGACGAAAATCAACGATTAAGATATAATTGTAAGAGTTTGTAAACTAGTTGGGTTGTAAATATAACTCTTCTCATATATATATATATATATATATATATATATATTATAATTTAACTGAAACTTATAGCCAATATATCATATTTATGGAAAATTTCATTATATTTATTTATTTATTTGTTTTGATGGGCACATCGTCATGCAACTATAAATAAATAAAATTAGAAAAAATAAGTGGGCTACATGTAAAATGCTCCTATATATATTTTGAAAATAGTGTAACAAACAATAAAGTATTTTGTTCCAATAATGTAAAGTACATCGTACGTAGCAATGGTGTAATGTGTAAAGTTACTATGTAAATAGGAAGTAAAAATAATATATAGGTTCATTTAACCTCATTAATTATATAATCACTACCTAGGGTAACAAAAGACACGGCATTCATTCGTTCATTTATTGTTCTCTCCTTTGAGGATGCTATCAGCACTTGAGCATTAACCTTAAAGCAGTTGCGGCTAACGATGAGGAATATTGGGAATGTGAACGTGATTTATTTTCCATTCAACCTTTTTCATTACATAATCACCACTCCCTAGTGTAACAAAACATACTGAACTCATTTATTTTCCTCTCTTTTTCTTTCCACTCAACAATATATAAGGCTAGTATATATATATATATATATATATAAAAGCAAGTTTGCTTCACAGAAGACTAGTTATGGTACCTACATGGCTCTATTTCTGGAACCCTGTAAGCTTGCTTATGGTTATCATGCCAAATGGCTCAGAAAGACAAGCCTGTGTAGTAGCTGATAGTTCTTGTGCAACTGAACGCATCATGGGTCTAGACTCTGGAGCCACACGCGTGCAAGCCAAAGCTGTGGTCACTGTGAAAATTACTGCTTCTGCTATTTGGCCACTTGGAGATGGAAGCCGTTGGTCTAGCACATCCTTCAGAAACACTTGTGGATCCTCCAATGATGACAAAAACTTGTTTGAAGACAAGGTAGCCAAGAGTTCTCCAGGGTGGTTTCCCATCATTATCTCTAATACCACCACTCCAAAACTATAGACATCACATTTGTCAGTGACCCTCATGGTTTGTGCTAGCTCTGCAAATTTCTAATTTTGTTAGTGATTGACCCTTTAATGTATATGACAAGAGTATAAAAATTGGAATTTAAATTGGTTGGATTATGTACCTGGAGCCATGTAGCCATAGGAACCAGCAACTGAGGTCCAGGTTGAAGTGTTAGAGATAAGCAACTTTGCTGTGCCAAAATCTGCAAGATGGGGTTCAAAGTCTGAGTCAAGTAGTATGTTATTCAATGTTACATCTCTGTGCACAACTGGTGGGGAACAGTCACTGTGCAGGTAGGAAATTGCATGCGCTATTCCCTGCACAATTTTCAACCTTGTTTCCCAGTTTAGATCCAATTTTCCTTTCTCTCCATACAATACTTTCCCCAAACTTCCTCTATCTATATATTCATAAACCAAGAACATTTGTCTCCCCCTAGAACAGAAACCATAAAGCTTTATTATATTGCGGTGCCTCACTCCTGTAAGCGTTTTTATCTCATTCAGAAAACTCTGGCGGTTCACTGCTGGAATGTCATTAGAGTCTGATATATTGAGCCTTTTAACAGCAACAATTTGACCTGTAGGTAAGTCTGCTCTATAAACACTTCCAAATCCTCCTTTTCCAATGCAGTAATTTTCATTGAAGTCATTGGTGGCCTTAACAAGTTCAGAAAAAGTGCATTGTCCATCTCTTCCCCATAACATGCAAATAGACTGATAATTATTTTCAATGCTTTTGGACTCTTCATCAAGGTGTTTTGCTTGCCTTCGGTATAGTAGGATTCCAACACCAATCATCAAAATAAATAGTAACCCCACTGGTAAAATGAAACCAAGAAGAACCTTTTTGTTAACCCCTCCGGATTTGTCTGGGGAAAATACATTGGTGCAATTTAATCCTTCTACCTCACCACACAAACCTGAGTTCCCAACATAAGCTTTGGCAGTTGCTGTCTGGAAAATTCCACCTTTTGGGATTAAACCAGTCAAGTGGTTGTAAGAAAAATCAATAGATTGAAGGCTGAGCATACTTGAAAAGGACTGTGGTATTGTCCCTGATAGATTGTTGTGTGAGACATTGAGAATCTCCAATGATGTGAGCTTTCCAAGGTTTTGAGGAATTTCCCCTGAAAGAGAGTTGCTGCTGAGGTCCAACAAGTATTGGAGTGAGAACAGATTTCCAAGTTCATATGGTATCTCCCCAGACAAATTGTTATGGCTTAAGTTCAGGCTCAGTAAGCGATTACAGTTACTTAGCTCTTTAGGAATGCTTCCACTGAAATTGTTATCTGATAAATCAAGGGAATTAAGCTGAGCCAATTTGCCAATACTCTCAGGGATTTCTCCTGACAAAGAGTTCCTGCTCAAGTTGAACATGTAGAGCAGGCTTAGATTTCCAATTTCAGGTGGGATATTGCCAGTGAATTCATTGGAATGAAGGTTTAGATATTGTAATTGACTCAACTTACTTAGCTCAGATGGAATTTTTCCAGAAAGTTTGTTTCCACTCATTTCTATCTCAGTCAAGTTGACAGATTCACCCCACTGAGGGGAGAGCTCACCAACAAGTTGATTTCCACTGAGTGAGATAAAAACAAGATTTGTGTAAACCCCAAATGCTTCTGTGATGTTTCCAGTGAACTGGTTTTCATCAAGCCTAACTCTAATTAGGGATGAACAATTTCTCAATGACTTTGGCAATGATCCTGAAAAGCTGTTGTTATTGACTGCCAAAGCAGTTAGCATGAGACCACTGCACAAGTCAGGAGGCAGTTCTCCTGAGAAGCTGTTGTTTGAAAGGTAGACATGAGTCAAAGAAGGACTATTCTTCCCAAAATCTCTGGGAATGCTTCCTGAGAAGTTATTGGTGAACACAGAAAAAAATGTTAAAGTGGTTAGTTGAGCAACGGTCACTGGCAACTCTCCATCCAAATTATTGTCATTGACATCAAAAATTTGCAGTGAGGTTAAGTTTCCAATATCCATGGGAATGGTTCCAGAGAGCTTATTGAAGAAAAGATTCATGACTATAATGTTTGTCAGATTCCAAATGGTTGGTGGAATTGGACCAGATAAGTGGTTTCCTGAAAGGTCTAATTCTGTCATTTCCTTCAGGTTTCCAACCTCTTCAGGAATGGGACCAGAGAACAGATTCTTGTAAAGAAAGAGGAGTCCAATTTTTTTCAACAGGCCAATCTGTGGAGGAATCTTTCCTGTTAATTTATTATATTGGAGTTGCAGAGAGGTTAACTCAGTCCAGTTAGAGATCAGTGAAGCAGAAATTTGACCAGAAAAAGAATTTTCTGATAGTCCCAACTGTGACAGTTTGACAAGATTAGCTAATGACAAAGGCAAGGAACCAGTCAGATTATTTGTTGCTAAACTCAGGAAGGTTAGATTTGTGCATAGGCCAAGCTCAGAAGGGATTGTAGAGTTCAAAAAATTATCACGGAGATCAAGATATTGTAGCTCTTTGAGTTGGCCTAAGGAGGAAGGAATTTCCCCATGGGCTGAAATGTTATTCAATTCAATAAATTGAAGACCAGATATCAATCCTATGTCTGTGGGAATAGGACCAGAAAACTTGTTATTACCTAAACGAAGTTCTTTGAGATTAGAGAGCAATGACAAGTTTGATGATAGTTTCCCTTCTAGCCCACAGTTGGTGAGGTTGAGGTATTCTAGCTTGCCCAAGTTGCTATACATGGATTCTGGTATTGTGCCTTTTAAATTATTCTGAGAGAGGTCAAGGTATGTCAAGTTTTTGCACCCCAGTATGAAACTTGGGAATTCAGCAGTGAATTCATTGAGATCCAAACCAAGGTAAGTTAAGGAAAGCATGGATGAATATTGGGACCAGTCAGGAGGAGATATAAAGGAGTTGAATCCAAGATTCAGGTACCATACCTTGGGGAGATTGGTGAGCTGATAAGGAATGGTGCCATTGAGATCGTTGATGTAAAAACTAATATACTGAAGTTCCCTTAACTGGCCTATCTCAGAAGGTATTGTGTCTTCAAATAAGTTGTTACCAAAGTCCAAGAAAGTGAGCTTGGAGAGGTTGCCAATTGTTGATGGTATTGATCCACCAAAACTGTTACCATTGAGGTTGAGGTGTGTGAGGTTGGGGAGGGAAGCAAAATCCAAGTCATTGAGTGTCCCAGTGAGATTGGCACCAAGGAAGTTTATCTCTGAGACTGTTGTAGAAGTGTTGTCACAAACAACAGAATCCCAGTTGCAAAGGTTGCCAAGGTTGGTGAGTGACCATGAGTTGAGAGAAGGAGGAAGAGGAGTTGATAGAGTGTTCTTCCATTTGACAAGGGCTTCAGCTTCTGTTCTTGGTGATGCTGTGATTTTCAATGGAAGCAAAGATAACACAAATATATGAAAGAGAAGAGCATGAGTCTTGTGAAAAGTTGTCATGTCTCACACAGGATATACGCTCTATGTTAAAGTTATATTCTCTTATATATAAGAGTCATTTCTGTTAAGGTTTATGAGTTGTCAAACATGTTCTGACAATTAGAATCCAACAAGGAATTAGTTAAGCCAGTTTCTGTTCATAAAAGGCACAGAGGAAAGGATAATATCTTTGAGCAGGTACGACATATCTTTGACCAGTTACGACGGTGGTTAAAAATGAGATTACAAATCATGTATCGTAAAAATATATATTTATTGAAAAAAGTTATACTTACAATTTTTTTACCAATTTTTTACAATTATATCTTAATATTGTTGATTTTCGTCAATCAACAGTTATCATTTATTGTAAATTAGTAATTAATTAATGAGTTTAGTTTGTGAAAATTATAACTATTGATTGGCAAAAATCAATGATATTAAGATATGATTGTAAGAGGTTATAAAAAAAAAATATAAATATAACCTTCCTCGTAATTATAATATTAAAGTTATTTTTTTCTATTTTCAAGAAACATGTCAACTAATATATTATGCTCTTATTGGATGATTTTTTTTTTCAAGAAACATGTCAACTAATATATTAAGAAAAAGTATTTATCCTTTTAAATGTCACAACTTATATCCTTTCACTTTTACAAAGAGGTGAGACTTACACTTTTATTTTTTTTGTCAACTCTCTCTCCTCCTTTATCCATCTCTTTTTTTCTCTCTTAAAATAACATAATTTTACATCATTTAAAATGATACACACTTTTATCAGTATATTATATATTTTGCTCCTATATTAGATGGATGTACATACGACAATAACTATGTTTGTGATGTGATTATAACTGTATTCCTTTATTTTTTTAACAATGAAATGCAAGCTGTGGATAGTCTTAGCAGCAGTTCCATTGTTTTTTTGACTTTATCGTTAGTGTTATCTTAACGAGCGGTGTGTTATTTTCACATTAAAAAAAGTTACCCACAGTCCAAATTATTAATAATACATTCACCTTTTACATGTTCACTCCAAAAAATATAGTTTTATTTGCTGCACGTGTAATTAGGCCTCTGAATATTACTGTCGGTTTGGATCTAACTAAAATTCTATATTAGTGACAAGTTATTTGGTCCAAGTTCAGGCTATGTCATATAGTTAGATTTATGAGAAACCTTTTTTTTTTGGAAAATATTTTTAAAGGCTTTAATGTTTTTATGAATATAGATAAGTTATTTATATTCACTCCCAAAATGATATCATTTTGGATTGAAAAATAAAAAAATTATAATAAAAAAAACTATTACAAGTTATTTACCTTGATTTTCGCATCAAAATGATATTATTTTAAGTTCAATGAAAATAAGTTATCTACGTTGATAAAGCTAACTCATTTTTTAAATTGAGTTTTGTGAATGTATAACAGTCAAGGTGACGTTGATAGCCAATGATTGCTTTTGTTTTTAATCGTTATTTATACGCAAGTTAGGACTTTTTTTATTAGCATTAGAGACTTTATTTTATTTATTTTTTGTTATCGCAATAATTTTTTTCTTGTTGTGAGATTGGTAATCATATTACGTGAAGAAAAAATTAATTTAGGGTCAGAGTCTTTTTAAATGTTAATATTAGTCAGTGTTAGCGTTTTCCGTTTTAGGAACTATTCTTTTACATTTGGGTCAAATTATGACGGCCTGTTCAACACCTATATTTTTAGTATAAGTCCTTTTCTCGAAAAGAAATTTATTAAAAATTTATTGCTAATGGTGTTTTTCAAATTTTCATATTTCAAAAGTCCTATTTGAAAAAAGAAGAGTAGAATAAAAAATCAAAAAATTATTGCTAATGGTGTTTTTCAAATTTTCATATTTCAAAAGTCCTATTTGAAAAAAGAAGTGTAGAATAAAAAATCAAAACTTCAAAATGTCTTTGTCCGCCTTAAATATCCTTGCAAGTTCAACGGCGGAACTTGACCACATGGAGGCAAAAATTTGAAGTTTCAACTTTCAATACTGGAAAATTCAAAAGAAACTTTGGTATGGCCTCCTCCAATTAAATGTCTATTATTCTAAAATAATTAATGGTAAATACTTGATTGAAATATCTTATTTTCAGTTTTTAGTCAAATATAATTTTACAAAAGTTGTTATCACTTAAAGAATTTTTTTATACATTAAAAAAGAAGAAGCTAAAAGCTCCTATGAAGAACTTTTTTTAAGGCTTTGTTTGGGAGTTTGGAGGAAAAAAAAAGGAAAGGGATCCAATCCAAGGGAGGAAGGGAGGGGAAGGAAGAGAAGAAAATTGAAGGGCCCTCCTTTGTCTGGGAGTTAAAAAAATGGTAAGGGAGAAAAATAAAGGATTAGTGAGATATTTTTATCATTTTATACCATTTTTAAAATAAATATAATCATTAAATTTTACAAATTAAATTAAATTGAAAATTTTTAACAAATTTATTTATGTACTTTTCACAATACTAAAAAAGATCATATTTTTGACGAAATTTATACATTGCAAACGATGAAAATTTTGTCATAAAATTATTTTTTTGTTGGAATACATTTCGTCTAAAAGCGACGAAATTTTTTCTTCTATGAAAATTTTAACAAAATGAAATTTTCTATTGAAATTTTTGACGCAATTTAGTTTCTGTAAAATTTTTTGACAAAAATGATTTCCTCCATTAAATGTTATAAACGAAAAAAGAATTTCGTTAAAATTTTTGACGAAATGCTTTCCGTTCAAAATTTTGATGGAAATGTGTTCTGACAAAAATTTCGACGGAAATTATTTTGTCAAAATTTTTGAGGGAAATATTTTATTCAAAACTTTCGACGAAATTTAGATTCTGTGAAGAATATTGACAGAATATTTTTTTGGTCAAAATTTTTTATCACTATTTTTAGTCAAAATTTTTTAAGAAAATATTTTCTTTCAAAATTTTTTGACAGAAATGTGTTCCGTTGAAAATTGTGATGGAAATGTTTTTCATCAAAAAATTTGACGAAAATATTTCCGGTCGAAATTTTTTGATGGAAATGTATTTCGTGAAAAATTTTGACGGAAATTTTTTTTGTTAAAAAGTTTAAGGAAAATGTTTCCGTCGAAAACTTTTGACGAAATTTAAATTCTGTAGAGAATTATGATGAATTTTTTTCCGTCAAATTTTTTCGATGAAAATGTGTTTCGTTGAAAATTTTGATGAATATATTTTTCATCAAAATTTTTGATGAATATGTTTTTTTGTGAAATATTTTGACAATATTTAGATTCCGTAAAGAATTTTGTTAAAAAAAAATTTGCCTCAAAATTTTTTACAAAAATATTTTTAGTCACAAATTTTGATGGACATAATTTCCGTAAAAAATTTTGACTTAATTTTTTTACGTCGAATTTTTTTGAGAAAAATGTCTTTCGTCAAATTTTGGACGGAAATATTTTCGTTGAAAAAAATTTAAATTTTATCAATAATTTTGATTTAATATTTTTTTCATAAAAAATTTATGTCATTGATTATGGCAAAATCTGGTTCCGTCTCTAATTTCGTCTTTAGTTTTGACGAAATTTTTTTGACGTATATGATTTTCATCAAAAATTTCATTTCTATTTTTGACGAAATATTTTTTCGTCGATAAATTCTGTCGATAGTTGATACTTTTCTTATAACGTCATATTTAAAAATAATTCACATTTATGTAGTTTTTATTTTTTTAATGCTAAGATAGATAAGTAATTTTTAATATTTTTTCCCTTAAATCTTCCAAATTGGAGGAACTTTAATTTTAAGAAGAAGTAGAGTTTTGGAGGGTTTAGTAAAAATTCACAATTTCTTTCCCTCATTTTTTTAAACTCACAAACAAGGGAGGAGCTTACTAAAATTCTCCCTTTCTTTTCCTTCCCCTCCTAAAACCAACTCCCAAACAAAGCCTAAGATGTATGTCATCTTTTTGGAGTTCTCATATTATTTTCCCTCCTTCAAAACCCTCAAAATAGTTTTATATAATTAACAAACAACTTTTAACTTCATTTTTTAAATATAACTTAAAAATAAAATATAGCAAATAGGCTCTGAATGGCATCATGTGTTACAGGTAGCACCTTCTAAATAAATAACCAACATTTATGCAAAAAGAAAACATTTTCGATAAATAATTAACAACAAAACTTTGTTATAGTACATATAAAAAAAAACTTATAACATTGAAACATTCGTAACAACAAAAAGATTTTTTTTATGAATATTAAGTAATACTGCATAAATTTTCATCTACTTTTATAAATATCATATCATATACCAACTAAATAAAAACAACAATCTCAAGTTAAAAAACATATATAAAAAGATGGATGCAATGAACTTAATGCACGAGTGTTCATAAGTTAGATTTAACATGGCTTATTTTCGATCTTTTACTTTAGTTAATCTAACCTTTTCGTCCAATCAGAACTTGACAAATTATTAAGTGATAAATCGGTATAATATTATTGAGTTGTCATGAATAAACGTACAATATATTAATTGAATATTTACATTTATCAATAATTGAAATATGCACGTATTCAACTTCACTCTCAATTTATTAACTAACTTATCATTATTTAAAAAAAATAAAGTATCATTTTTAAATAAAAGGTATACACGTTATTATACCCAAGGCTAGTTTTATATGAACAGTGTGTCTTTTGTTTGAATCTAACACATTTATACTTTCCATTTACATCGCATAGTTCAAATCTCTCTATGCTGCTTTTTCAGATTTTTAAATATGTACTGCTGTTGTAAAAAGATACACATCGAATTTCCATGTATGACTACTATAGAATTCCTCATTTTCTTATATAAACACATGACAAAATCACAATCCAACTTATGTTTAAAATCAAACGGATCATTACTTGCCAGTAGAATAAAACCTGTGTGGGTTCTATCAAACCCAGGAGGATTTGATTCATCATGAGACATCTCGTAGTGCTAATATTACTGATTTGTGGCTAAATTTTGTTGGCAAATAATTGATTAACTATATATTGACTCCGAACGCAATGATGGTAAGATGAAAAATTGAAACTATTTTTTAATACTCATTGCTTAAAGTTGAAAGTATAGCCTAATTCAATTGGCTTTTTATCGGAGTGGTATAAATTATGAATCGCCAAGAAAATAAAACCCTAGCTAGCTAAACAGTGGTTACGTGGCAAGCATATGGTAAGGTGATTCTATGGTATGAAATATAAGAAATTATATGGTTTTGACATATCTATTATGCGTAAATATAATAGATAAATATATCGCATGACTTTATAAGTAAATGGAGATAAATATATCTCAAATGACGTGAGAAATCATAAACCTATATATATATATAGAGGCAGGATCCTTTGACACCGGTGTCAAAGAAAAAGTTTGACACCTCATCTGAGAACCATTAGATTAAAAAAAATCAATGGTGTCACATGTTTACAAATCAGAATCGTTGATTTTTTTTAATCTAACGGTTCTCAGATGAGGTGTCAAACTTTTTCTTTGACACCGGTGTCAAAGGATCCTGCCTCATATATATATATATATATATGAAAAAAATATTTCTCAAGTTACTTGATATCTATTTATTTCTGGTTAGCTCAAAATTACATCGTTTTGTTTATTTATTTCCTTATATTAATTAATTCAACTTTAAATAGTTATGATTCATATTTTCTCTCTCTTCCTTTATTACCATTGATCCATCTTTTTACGGTTATGATTTAATAGTCGGGGATAAAGTTATCTCAAGCAACTTGAGAAACAATAAACCCATATATATATATTAAAAAATATTTCTCCGATAACTTGAGATAAATTTATATCTGGCAACCCCAAAACTACGTAGTTTTGTTAATTTATTTCTTTATATTAATTGATTCACCTTTGAATGATTATGATTTTCTTTTTCTCTCTTTTCCTTTATCACCATTGATCCATCTTTGTATGGTTATGATTTGGCAGCCGGAGATAAAATTATCTCAAGCAGCTTGAGAAACGATAAGCCCATATATATATAGGGTTTGGTGTTTGTCATTTTAAATGACATAAGTTATGTCATTTTAGGAGAGAGATAGACACAAAGAATGAAAATTATGCGGGAGAAAGTGAGTGGTTTTTTTTTAATTTAAATTTTAAATAATTTTTTTTATGTCTATCTCTCTCTTAAAATGACATAACTTTATGTCATTTAAAATGACAAACACTTTTTTCCATATATATATATATATATATATGTATATATATGAGAAAAATATTTTTAAGTTATTTGAGCTATATTTATCTCCGGTCAGCCCAAAATTATGTCATTTTGTTTATTTATTTTCTTATATTAATTGATTCACCTTTAAATGATTATGATTCTTATTTTCTCTCTGTATAGGGAAAAACTAGGGGTGTTCATCGACCGATCCAAACCGATTCAAACCGCGGTGACCGAACCGAAAAACTGATAACAGATTAAATCGAAAACCGAAAAAAAATCGCAAATTTTAATTCGATTGGATCGATTTTCGGATTGGTTGATGAAAACCAATCCAATCCAAACCGATCCAATATATTAATTTCCCTCTACCTACTTGAGTTTTTCTCCAATCATAACCCGAAAATTTCTAAATTCAAGACCCATTAACCCATCAACTAAATCCAAGAAAAAATCTAGTCACATCTCATCAACAAAATTTTATCTGTGTAGAGCTTCATATTTTATTGCCCCCCCCCCCCAAAAAAAAACCATATTATCGTTTAATGATACTTTTGTATTTCAAAAACTTTTTACAAAGACAATATATGCAAAAGATGTTATTTGCACAATAATCATGAAACAAATTTTAGGGTTGTCAAAAAACTGAAAACTGATCCAATCCAAACTGAAAAAAATTGGATCGGATTTGAAAAAAATCCAAACCGAATGGATTCTTACATGATCAAACCGAAGAGATTGGATCAGATGATTTTTGCTTCCAAAACTGATTCAATCCAGACCGCGAACACCCCTAGGAAAAACTACTCTTATGCAACATAAGAGTATCTTTATCTCCAATAGACCCATAGAAAACCGTGACATTCTTTTTTATTTTTTTTGTAAATGATAGACCCACTATATGTGAGTCTACAACATGAAAGATCTTCTCTTATGTAACATGAGTAGATGAACCCATATATATATATATATATATATATATATATATATATATATATATATATATATATATAGTTAATATTTTCTCATGTTACATGAGAAAATATTTTTCTCCTACACACAATTCAAAAGTGGAGCCCACTTTATATTTTTTTTCTCTCATCTATTCTCTCTCCCCTCTCTTCTATTTTGTGAGTGTAGGAGATTAATCTTTTTTCATGTAACATGAGAAAAGATTATCATATATATATATGATATTGTAAAAATCAATCAGTGTTACTATCAATCAATTTTATCGTTAGATCGATTATGTTAATCCAACGGTTATATTTATTTTCATCTTTGTATGGTTATGATTATCCATACTTAATACTTTATATTTATTTCCATCTTTGTATGGTTATGATTTCCCATATTGAAAGTGAAAACATTAAATATAAAAAATTGAGTTAATTTTCGAGGTCGAGTTTTTGGGCCATCACAGAAAAGAATTGATTCTCCTTAATGTGTTAAAGTTACATAAAGCATGTTATCAAAAAAAAAAAAAAAGTTACATAAAGCAGGACTTAATATCGGTCAATACGTACAATTGGCAGATCCACATTTGAAAGAATGGAAATATATCTCTCTTCAATTTCAAAAAGAATTCCTATTACTTGAGTGATATAAAGTTATAAACTACTTAGCCCTTTTGAATTTCAAACTTTGTACCCGATATATATAGATGAATGAGTAAAATCCATTTTGCATATAAGGAGAGGTATTGCTTCCTTGTGCCCTCACAAATCAAAACTTTTGGGTATGTTTACCCTTATTATTAAAGCAAAACCCCAATCTAAAAAAGAAAAAGAAAAAGATCCATAATCCATTAAATGCAAATGTCCCACGAACGAGGTTTGTGGCTGAATTACGCGGTGAACGTAATTAATTTCCAAGGGCTTTCAGTTGAGCGCAACGAAAACCAATACGAATAGGACATTGTGGGTTTTTCCACAAAGCCTAATTTTAGGGAAATTGAGCTTGTAACTAAAATTGAAGTCATACGTTAAATCTAACATATTCATGAGGATTTACTTTTACAGCCACGACAAAGGGTTCAAACATGACAAAGGATTTACTTTTACCGGTTAAATTATAAGATATTTATTGGGTGTGTTGGATACATTATGTAAAATAGTTTTTGAGCAATGCGGTATTGATTTTATGGGACTAATTTCTTTTTCTACCCACAAATAATGCTAATGCTGTGATAAGATTTTTGAAGAAGAATATTGTAACTAGGTTCGGAACATCTCGTTGTATCATTAGTGAAATGAAAATTTTTCAATTTTTCTTTAAAATATTAAGTCTTGAACATTTTAAAAAATCATATTTGAATTATAATATTAAAATTTCAATAAAATACTTAAATTTTGCTGTGTTACATTCTTCCTAGCTCATAAGGCAAAATGAAGGACTTGAGTTTCTGCTTTGAAACATCATAGGAAAACTTCCTAAAAATAAAATATATTATCGAAAGCAATGTTATTAAATAACGTTCATGAAAACAAAGTTAAATATTAACGAAGCAACCATATTTAATACTCGTTGGGCTTCCTCCTTCAATGCTAAGCCCAAGTCCATTGAGAGATTTCCTAAAAACTCTAAACCCTAGATTCCACCTTCTCTATATATTCATTAGTTGTGGGTGGATGCTAGGTTAGATAGAGAGAATAGAATTAGAGAAAAAATATTTGAGAGATTTGTGAGCAAAACTTTAAGCTTTGTATTTAAGAGATCTCTAGAGAGAGTTTGAGTGAAACATCTCCAGGATAGTTTGATAATCACCATTGTTGGAGAGGTTGTGTTAACCACCACATTGGTGTATTTTGATTCTTTGTATCCATTATTTTCATAGTGGACGTTTGATCTGGATTAGGTCCCGTGGGTTTTTCCTTCTTCATTGGAGAAGATTTTTCCACGTTAAAATCTGCTTGTGTTCTCCTTCTCTCTCTCTCTCTTTCCTGTTTGCGTTTTTGATTTTTTGCTACGCTGCCCGACCTGGTGAAGTTCAGGCCGAGGTAATTGCCGCGATACGAGATCCAGGATCTTGTTGACTGACTTCTGCGAAAAGGTTGCTTAGCCGAACTTGAGGGACATACAAAAGGAAAAAAGTAACAACATATTATATAAAAGGTTAATGCATGTATCAACAAAATCGTTTCAAGGGAACATATAATTACAAATAGCTTTTATATATATATATATGGAGAGGTTATATTTATTACCTCTTTTTCTTACTACCAAATTTTAACCGTTGATTTCCGTCAATCTAATGGTTATAATCTATTAGATCATACTTATTAATTAATTATTAATTTCCAATAAACTATAACCGGTAGATTGACGAAAATCAACGGTTAAGATATAGTAGTAAGAGATAGTAAGAAAAAGAGGTAGTAACTAGACGATCGGTCGAATTATTCCAACACTGAGTGCTACAAGTGTGGCAAATATGGTCACAATGCGAAGGATTGCAACTCTGATAAGTGTTACAATTGTGGCCAGGTGGGGCATTTCACGAAAGAGTGTCGAGTCGAGAAAAAGGTGGAAGAGACAACCAACCTAGCCACGAAAGATGAGGCGAAAGAAGGTCTTCACATGATGACACACAATGAAGGCAACCCTGACAATGACACAGTGTGGTACCTAGACACGGGTGCAAGCAACCATATGTGCACGGGCACCTATTCAAAGAGATGCGTAAGGTGGAAACTGGACATGTGTTATTTGGAGATGCGTCGAAGGTTGAAGTCAAAGGCCAAGGTACGATTTGTTACTTACAAAAGGATGACTTAATTAAATCAATCCAAGATGTGTATTACGTACCAGACCTCAAGAGTAACATTTTGAGTAGGGGAAACTCATGGAGAAAGGTTATTCGGTACTTAAGAAAGATCGGGTTTTACACTTGAAAGATAAGTAAGGGCGTTTGGTCGCTCGAGTTGAAATGGGGAAAAATCACATGTACAAGCTGAATTTGAGAAGCGTGCGAGAAAAGTGTTTGCAGGTCGACGTAGAAGAACAAGGCGTCGCTGTGGCATCTCTGTTTTGGTCATCTACATCATGGTGGTCTAAATGAGTTGGCGAAGAAGAACATGCTGCACGGGCTACCAGACACGGACTACGAGGGAAAATTTTGTGAAGAATGTGTGCTTGGAAAGCATGCGAGAACTTCATTTCAAAAGAAGGCAGAATATTGGGCTAAGCAACCTCTTGAGTTGATTCATATCGACATATGTGGACCAATCACCCCGAATCTTTAGCAGTAAGAGGTATTTCATTTCCTTTATTGATGATTTTTCACGAAAAACTTGGGTTTATTTTTTGAAAGAAAAATCTGAGGCGTTCGAGGTGTTCAAAAAGTTCAAAGTGATGGTGAAAAAGGCAACCGATAGACACATCAAATCTGTATGATCTGATAGAGGTGGCGAGCATACTTTGGCAAGGCATAAGGCGATTTATAATCGCACCGTACTCTCCACAACAAAACGGTGTGGTCGAGAGGAAGAACATGATCATTCTCAACATGGTTCAGTCAATGCTCAAGAGCAAGAAGAGGCCGAAGGAATTTTGGGCGGAAGCCGTGCAATGCGCCATCTACGTGCAAAATCGGTGTCCACATATGAAGTTGGATGATCAAACACCACAAGAGGTGTGGAGCGAACAAAACCGACAGTTTCTCATCTCAAAGTATTCGGTAGTGTGGCCTATGCACACATGCCGAATCAACGAAGAACGAAGCTTGAAGATAAAAGCAAAAGGTATATTTTTTGGGTATGATGAGAAAACAAAAGGATACAAGCTACTCGACCCGATAAGCAAGAAGGTTGTGGTGAGTCGCGATGTACGAGTTAATGAAGGAAGCGGGTGAGATTGGAATAACTCAACGGAGGTTATCATCGAAGTTGGAGAATCATCAACCGCTACACCAACAACTATACTGACAAATCCTGAAACTACTGATGATGAAGATGAATCATGACAACCCAAAATGAAAAGTTTGCAAGATTTGTATGATTCGACAAAATGAGGTACACTTTGTATGTCTTTTGTCGAATTTTGAGAAGATAAGTTTTGAAGAGGCGATGCGAGACTAGAAGTGGCAAACTACCATGGACGAGGAGATTAAAGCAATTGACCACAACAACACATGGGAGTTAGCGGAATTGCCGAAAGGAAGTCAGCCCATTGGTGTGAAGTGGGTGTTTAAGAGAAAGATGAATGCTCAAGGCGAGATAGAACGGTACAAGGCGCGACTTTTTGCAAAAGGATACAAGCTAAAGGCGGGAATCGATTATGACGAGGTGTTTGCTCCCGTTGCTAAAATGGAGACAATCCGATTACTCATTTCACAAGCAGCTCAATTCAAATGGCTGATATTTCAAATGAATGTCAAGTCGGCATTCTTGAATGGTGTGCTCGAAGAAGAAGTCTACATCGAACAACCACCCGGGTACATGAAAATCGGAGATGAAAAGAAGGTGCTGAAATTGAAAAATATGCTTTACGGGTTGAAGCAAGCACCGCAGGTATGGAATACTAGTACCGATACATACTTCAAGGAGAAGGGGTTCGAGCAATGTCCCTACGGACATGCCCTTTATGTGAGGAAGAGTGGAAGTAATTTATTATTTGTTGCTCTTTATGTTGATGATCTTATTTTTATGGGAAACAATGATGAGATGATACAAGAGTTTAAGAGCATAATGACATGGGAATTAAGATGACAAATTTGGGTTTGATGAAGTTTTTCCTTAGTCTGGAGGTAAGACAAGGAGAGACAGGTATTTTTGTGTCACATGAGGTATATGCAAAGGAGATTTTGAAGAAGTACAAGATGGCAGATTGCAACCAGGTATCAACACCAATCGAAATGGGTGCAAAACTCTCGAAGTTCGATGGAGGAGAACGAGTCGATGCGAGAAAATATCGGAGTTTCGTGGGAAGCCTTCGCTATCTCACATGCACAAGGCCAGACCTTTTGTTAAGTGTTGGCATTGTAAGTCGGTTCATGGAGGAGCCGATTTATTCACATTAGAAGGCGTTGAAGCGAATCCTACGCTATATCCAATGAACAGTGTCACTCGGATTATTCTATTTGAATTCAGAAGATTACAAGTTAATTGGGCACTCCGACATCGATTGATGCAGAGACTTAGACGATCGAAAAAGCACATCGGGATATGTGTTTTTTATGGGTGACACAACGTTTACTTGGCTTTCAAAGAAGCAACCGATCGTGACGCTCTTGACATGTGAAGCTGAATATGTGGCAGCGTCTTGGTGTGTATGTCATGCAATATGGCTCAAAAATTTGTTGGGCAAGTTGGAGCAACAACAACTCCTTGCGACTGTGATACGAGTTGATAACAAATCGACAATTAAGTTGGCAAAGAACCCGGTGAATCATGAGATAAGAAATCACATCGACGTTCGCTTTCACTTCATCTGAGATCATGTGAAGGAAGGAAGTGTGGAACTAGTACACATGGCAAGTTAGGACCAAGTCGCAGATATCTTCACGAAACCGCTACCGACGGTACTTCTTGACAACTGCGAGAAATTGATCGGCATGAAAGATGGCAGAAGCCTTTAAGTTTAAGGGTGAGTTTTGTTGAATAAATGTTAAATATTAGTTTAATTTTTAGTGGATTTAATTTAGCAGTTTTTTAGGAGAATGAAAGGTCAAGAGTCAACAATTTTTTTTTGGTTTAAATGTTCAGTTTTGTGTTTTTTAAGTTTCCGAAGAAGTTATGTGAGTTTATTGTGGTGTTAAGTGTCTTTATGTATTTCAATTCAAGTTTTGTAATTTAAAACTATTGTTTGAATGTGAAAGTAACTACTTCTTCTGCCTTCGTGAAAAATATCTCCTTTGTTTCTTACTCTTCTCCCAACAAATTATATATATATATATATATATATATATATATATATATATATATATATATATCATTTTGAATGGTTAATTGGTTAAATTCCAAACTTCGAACTATTAGTTTTGAACCTCTTAGCAGTCAATAGTAACATTTTTATGTCACTCTATTCGTAAAGCTAAACGGCTGAGTAGAACTAAATAAAAAAGAAAGAAGAAGAAGAAGTAGGAGGAGGAGGCTAAATAGATTGACTTGAAATTTCAACCTTATTTGTATGTCACTCTTTCTGTTCGCGTAGTAAACAATGATGTTATATTAATAGGAAAACTTCAATTATCCCCCTTTAAGTTTCTTCAGAATCACTTACCCCTTTTCCCAAAAATTTTAAACATTTACCCCTTTATCTAAATTTTTTTTATCACTTTCTATTTTCATTTTCCACTTGGTAGACCTAAGATTTTGAGGCGAAGACAATCTGATGAGCCTTGAAACCCATACAAGAATAAACAAATCTATCAGATGTGGAAATTGTCAAGTTAAGGGACATAATGCACGAAATTGTAAGGCATTTGTCATTGGAGAAACATCAAGTCAAAGGATGGCTCAAATTCAAAATGAGCAATCACAACCAATATCTCAACCTTTTACGAACAGGAAAAAGGTAACAACTTTTTCCTATTTTATTTATATGTTCTTAATTGAATGGTCTCTTGTATTGATAGATGGCTACAAGAGGAGGAAAACATATCAGTCCCTTTAGCACCTGATGAAGGTTCTTTGATTTGAAGCTTATGGTTGCTGTCCAGATTTTTTTTTTTTAAGATTAATATGCTTGAAAAGAGATTTTTTGAAGATGATTTTTTCTGTCCATATTTTTGGGATCCCCACTTATTTGGCACAGGAAGGGAGATTTTGGCTTCATTTTGCTATATGGAGATTTTTTGAAGATACTTGATGCATAGCAACATGCTCTACCATTTCATAACAGAGTAGTTTATTGAAAGCAGTATTGTATTGTGTATATTTTCATGCATACTGATAGAAAAATGATCTTCAGAGAATGTATATTACAACTATATGGAGATTTTTTTGAAGATACTTGATGCATAGCAACATGCTCTACCATTGCAGAATGTATATTTTCATGATCTACCACATAATTAGGAGAATCGATTGTTATTAAAAATGTTATCCTTTTGTGGTTTTGGCAATCAGAAATCATGTCAACTGTAAAAATTGATTTTTTTTCTGCTTATTCACGCTAAATAATTGGTTCTTTCATTTCAAATTTTTGTGTATGTTCACCAACGTGTCTTGGTCCGGGTGGAAAGGGCTGGGGTCCTTGCACATTTGGATACATGTTGACTGGTATGGGTGGGCCTATTGGATTATCTAGGATGTTCCAACCTGCCATCATGGTGCATTTTATTATTGAAAATTTACTCTCTTGCAAGCACAGTACGCGAGTTCTGCACTTGATAGATTCTGGACTAAATCATTTTCACGTTTAGTGTTTATTTATTTATTTAAAGGGTAGTTGTGGTATTTTTTTAAAAAGTTAACTTTACTTTTTTGGATGGAAAATGAAGAAAGGAGGTAAGTGATAAAAAATTTAAATAAAGGTGTAAATGATTAAAATTTCGAAAAGGAGGTAAATGATTATAAGAAAACTTATCAGGAGGTAATTAAAGTTTTCCCTATATTAATTTAGGGAAAAAGAATAATAATGTTGTAGGAAAGTTGTTAGGTTAGGTTATCGAGATAAGGATTGTGAGACCCATATTTGTTTTCAAAAAATAAAAAAACAAAATAAGTGTGGGTCTCACATTCTCTATCTCTATAACATAACCTAATAACTTTCTTACAACATTATACTTTTATTTTCCATTAATTTAAGGCCGTTAGACTTATTGAGCATTTGATAAAAAAGCTGTTTTTTTATATAAAAAAATGGAGTTGATTACGTTTTAGATAATAACTTTTAAAAAATAAAATCTAAAATAATTAAAATAATACTTTTTTAGAGGATTCATTGATAAACAAAAAATAGAAGCAAAAATCATATTATTTTTTGAAAATTTAATTTTATTCCAAACTCACTCGTACTACTCCATCCCACTATCATCACTACTATCATACATCCTCTTTGATAATTTTATATATAAAAATACTTATAATTTTTAACAACCAAATAATTTTTTTATTTAAAAATAATTTTATGTGTTCACTTCAAACATAAAGTAATTTTAACTTTTAAAAAAATGATAAGTTATATTTACAATATGTAATATCTTATAAATTAATTTTTTTAGACTAATATAAAATAATTAAAATGACATACATTTTTCAGTTCAATCTTTTTTGTCACTTTCGTTTTGTTTTTTTAACTTCTTTCGATAGTTCAGTGGTGGAAGAGTTTGATGGCTTTATACTGGCTTATACATAGAGGTCAAATAGAAGCATATGAAACCCAACCCACCCCATAGTTCCCAACGAACCAAGAAGTCAGCTAGCTCTGTTGTCAATGGTTGATTTTTTCTTCTCCATTTCTTCAAATTCTTTTCTCATTGAGTTTTGTACCTTGGCTCCTTGTACAGGAAGCAGACCTTGATTGATTTTTGCTACCTGTATCACAAATTTTAGAAAATTTAGGTAAAACTTGCTCAAGTTACATTTGGTTTTTCAAATTTGGAATCACACAAACTTAATGAGAAATTAAAACTTTTGCAATTGTACCCAAAAGGAAAGAACAAAATGAAAGTGACAAGAAATTGAAACTATCGAAAGAATAAAACGTCAGTATAAGCTACCAGGCTCTTCCATTGCTGAACTGTCGAAAGATCAAAACAAAAGCGACAAGAAATTGAAACACAACTATTTTTTTGCAGAAGAAGGATGAAATATTTTTGTTGAACCACGTTAAGATTCTAACAGAATCAGATTTCTCAATGACGGATATGTTTAATTGTTTTAAATTTTAATGGCATAGTTTAAGGAGGTTCATTGAATCCATTAAAAGAATAGGGTGACTTTTTCAAAAGGAGTTTAAATATAGGGTACTAAATTGTAATTTACCCTAAAACCAAACCATACAAAATCCTTTTTTTAAAAGCCACTCCAAACGGGCTTCAGAGGTTCTTAACAACACAGGGTATTGATTAATTTAAGGAGAATATTAATCTCATGTGTAACGCTTGACAGCTTCAAGAATCAATAACTATCCCTATATATTAACACAAGACTTTTCAGTGTGTTTTTTCCTCACTCGCACACTTTCTGGGAAAATTTCCCAGGAGGTCACCCATCCCAGAATTGCTCCAAGTCAAGCACGCTTAACTATGAAGTTCTTCCGTTCCGGGCTACCGAAAAGAAGATGGGTAGTACCAATTAATTCTTATAAGTTATCCCAAATTATGCAGTCTCATACATGCACAGTCTTTGGAATCCCTCTCTTTCGGGTGTCGATTCGATTCATTCGTGCATGTAACCCCGCACTGGAAGCCTGTCAGGAGCCGCTCCTTGTCCGTGCCTCTTTGCACCGGCGATCACTCCCTGCCCTCGTCAGCGCTCAGGATGTTACATGCCCATCAGCTTCCGCCTGGTTCGTCCTCGAACCACACCGTACTGGATGAGAGGCCCTGCTCTGATACCACTTGTAACGCCTGACAACTTGCAAGGATCAACGACCGACTGTCCCCACACACTATGTAATGCAATTCAACACATTGCATCAATAATACTTCATTACTAACACGAGACTTTTCAGTGTGCTTTTTTCTCACTCGCACACTTTCTGGTAAAACTTCTCAGGAGGTCACCCATCCCAGAATTGCTCCAAGTCAAGCACGCTTAATTATGGAGTTCTTCCGTTCCGGGCTACCGAAAAGAAGATGCATCTTGTTAGAATAGGTAGTACCAATTAATTCTTATAAGTTATCCCAAATTGTGCAGTCTCATACCTGCACAGTCTTTGGAATCCCTCTCTTTCGGGTGTCGATTCGATTCATTCGTGCATGTAACCCCGCACTGGAAGCCTGTCAGGAGCCGCTCCTTGTCCGTGCCTCTTTGCACCGGCGATCACTCCCTGCCCTCGTCAGCGCTCGAGATGTTACATCATGCTATAAAAGATTAATATTTTATGTTATAGACATAAAATATATGAGATTTACTCTTTTAAAATAAATAAATAAATAAATTGCTCTCACATACTTTATATTTATGATATGAGATACTAATCTATTATAGTTGAGTTTAGTATTTCCCTTAATTTTATCTGGTCACAACTCATTCATGGCTCCCTGATATTTTGATCAGAACATGATCTTTTAGCAACAAATACGGAACATAAATCTAACTTTAATAAAGAAAATCTCTAGTCTTTTATTTCCTTATCCATTACGACAACAGGATGTCGGCCACTTCATTATGCGAAATTCTCATATCAATTTAAGTAAGCATTAGGTCCAATGCATCATTAATTTTTATAATTAGTTATAATTAACCACAATAATTGTTTATCAAAAAATAATATATTTGGTCTATAATGCACTTAAGGGCGTGTTTAATGTGACATATAAGTGCACATAATTTTTTAAGCATTTTTTCGGACTTTGCGGCTATAGAGGCCCGTTTGGATGGACTTTTGAGAAAAGAACTTTTTATGACTTACTTTTTTAAAAAGAATTTTTTGAAAAAGTTAAAGTTATTTTGTGTTTGGATGCAATATTAAAAAAGTAATTTTAGTAAAAATATTATTTGGATGTTAAAATAAAAAAGTGCTTTAAGTATAAAATTACTTCTATACCCTTATGCATTCTGTTTTATTTTTCTTTCCGAATAGCACTGCTCATCATGGTCTTCACCAGATCTTCCATCCTTAACTTATCCAAACACTAACACCAAAATTCAAAACAACACTTACCAAGATTCAGACCATTAACATTTAATTCTACTTTGATTCACAACACACAACCTGAGCCATTCTTAAGCTTCTGGTTTGTGAGGCGAAGCACTTGGGTCAGAAGGGTTTGACGTTTTTGTCATCTGTTTCACACAACACAGCTCCGTCACACTCAATGAACAAAGCAAGATGGCTCAGGCATATGACTTCAATAATCGAAATTATTTTATCGCCATAGAGAAAGTTAAACGGTGGGAGAAAAGGGGTCATTGAGCTTTTGACTTCTCCTTTTCGTGAAAGTTAAAAATTGTAGCTTCTCAAAAAAAGTTAATTTTTTGCTTTTTTACCAACTTTTGCTTTTTCCAAAAGCTACATCCAAACATCACAAAAAAGTCTAAAAGCACTTTTCTTTAAAAAAAAAGCTCCTTTTGGGCAAGAAGAAGGCGATCCCGTTTTGCAACTTTAACTTCCCTCTCACATGTACTTTTCTATAATTCAAACCATTTCATGTTCATCTAAAGAAGTCAACACTTTCGGCTTCAAACGAAGGTGATCCCATGGTCGGTTTAATACATTGCATACCTTCATAAATATATACTCATAATAACATCATAATTTAGCGTCCTGCTGTCAAATTACATTTAGAAAGAATTACATATATGTAACATTATAAAATTACAATTTAACGACAGCAATTTAAACTTTGTGCATCTTAGGTTGTCATAAAGTTTTTATGATATATAACTTCACTTGGTATACTATTAGCATATGATGCTGGGATATTATAATTCTCCCCACAATATTATTTTTATGATATTTAACTGTAAGGGGCTGTTTGGTACGTGTCTTTTGGCAGGATTCTCAGAAAATTGATTTTTTTTGTAAAATTTTAAATTTTCAGATATTATTATAAACTGAATGTAAAAATTATATTTTAAAAAATTGAGATTCTCGGACAAAAAACAGTTTCTCCGTCAAACACCACTAAGAAGTAAGGAAAGGAGGTGCCATATCAAGAAAGGCACCTCAACTAACAAGCACAAACATCGATATAAATAATGTATTATTAGCTGTTTCTCCAAATGTTGATATCTATTCACCCAATGACCCAATTGTGCTACCAAATTTGCCACCATGAAGATAACTTTTCAGCTGACAATTTTCTCTCTGGTTCTGTCTTGTATACTTGCAGAGATTTCAGCACAGAAAGAAGCTGAGTCTCTGATTACCTGGATTAAAAGTTTGAACTCTCCCTTGCCACCTTCATGGATTCTTATAAACAACAGCAGTAGTCCATGCAAGTGGACTGGCATTACATGTGATAAACAAGGCAGTGTTGTTGAGATAATGCTTCCCAATGCAGGCCTAGATGGTACCCTTAACAGGTTTGATTTTTCTGCTTTTCCCAATCTCACTACTTTCAATGTCAATTTGAATAACCTGGTTGGAGAGATACCAGCTGGAATTGGAAATGCAACAAAGATGAAAATACTTGATTTGGGTAGCAACAATTTCACTTATCCAATCCCCCAAGAAATGGGAAACCTCATAGAGCTACAAGTTCTTCGTCTCTCTAACAACTCACTCTTAAAACAAATACCAACTCAACTTAGTAACTTGCAGAAATTATGGCTTCTTGATCTAGGGGGGAATTATTTAGAGAATCCTGACCCTGCTAAGTTTAAGGGCATGGTGTCCATAATAGAACTCAATCTCACCTATAACTATCTCACAGAGGTTCCCCCATTTGTTTCTAAATGTCCAAAGTTGGTTTCTCTTGATCTATCACTCAACACCATCACTGGGCAGATTCCAATACAATTACTGGCCAGTCCTAGGAACCTCACAATCCTAGTCTTGACAAACAACAACTTGGAGGGGCTAATTCCAGCAGAAATTAAGAACCTTTCAAACCTCAAACACCTAAGTCTTGGAATAAACAAGCTGAATGGTACTATACCAGAGGAGATCGGTCTCTTATCATACCTTGAGGTGCTTGAATTGCATCAAAATGTCTTCCAAGGTCCAATACCATCATCAATTGGAAATCTTCGTATGCTTCAGTTTTTGGATCTTCACAATTCAGGGCTGAATTCCAGCATTCCTGATGAGATAGGCTTCTGCACCAACCTTACCTTAGTTGATATGTCAGGAAATAGCCTGACAGGTCCCTTGCCTCTTTCCATGGCTTCATTAACAAGGATCAAAGATTTGGGAATCTCTGATAACAATTTATCCGGAGAACTTTATTCATCTCTTGTTTCCAGTTGGCCAGAACTCACTTCTTTACAACTCCAGTTTAATCACCTTTCAGGAAGACTTCCCCCAGAGATTGGTTCACTTCACAATCTAACTCTCCTGTTCCTATATAACAACCAATTTTCTGGACCAATACCTCCTGAAATTGGAAACTTATCAAGCATACAAGATCTTCAACTGTCCAACAACTATTTCAGTGGTTCCATCCCATCAACCTTTGGAAAGTTATATAAGCTCCGCACATTATATCTGGCTTCAAACCAACTAAGTGGAGCCCTTCCTCCACAAATAGGCAATTTGGAAAGCTTACTAGAGCTGGACTTAAGTGAGAATAAGCTTGAAGGACCTTTGCCCTCATCAATAATTCGTTTGAAAAACATCAATATCCTTTATCTTCACTCCAACAATTTCACAGGAAGTATTCCTGAAGATTTTGGACCTACCTTTCTAACGAATGTGAGCTTTGCCAACAATAGTTTTTCTGGAAACCTCCCTTCAGGAATATGCAAGGGAGGGAATCTTGTCTATTTGGCAGCCAGTATGAATAATCTATTGGGTCCAATCCCAGAAAGTCTGAAAAACTGCACTGGACTAATCAGAGTCTTGCTTGGAAACAATCTTCTCAGTGGAGATATTACCAATGCATTTGGTATATACCCAAATCTGGACTTCATTGATTTAGGACATAATCAGCTCTCTGGTTTGTTATCAAGTAACTGGGGAGAGTGCAAAAGTCTCTCAAGTTTCAGCATATCTGCCAATAAGGTACAAGGGAATATCCCTCCTGAGCTTGGGAAATTGCCAAGTTTGCAAAACTTTGACCTATCTGACAACAATCTCACAGGAAATATCCCGGTGGAGCTTTTTAGCTCATCTTCCTTGCTTCTCAATCTAAATTTGAGCAACAATGATCTCTCAGGTCAGATACCAACACAGATAGGAGAACTTTCAGAGTTGCGGTATCTGGATTTATCAGCAAACAATCTGAGTGGTACAATTCCAAGCCAACTAGGAAACTGCAGGAAACTTATATTCTTGAAACTGAGCATGAACAAGTTAGATGGGAATATGCCGTATGAGCTTGGGAATTTGCTTTATTTGCAGCCTCTTTTAGATCTCAGCCATAACTCACTGAGTGGACAGATAATCACACAGCTGGGAAATTTGATATCCCTGGAGGTTTTGAATCTTTCTCATAACCAGCTTTCTGGGGGAATACCTTCTGGTCTTGAAGGACTTATCAGCCTTCAGTCAGTTGATATATCCTACAACAAACTTGAAGGTCACCTTCCAAACCTTGAAGCTTTTCATAATGCTCCAGCAGAAGCACTGGTGAAAAATGCTGGTTTGTGTGCTGGTCCTGATGGCAATGCAAATCTGAGTCCATGTGGTGGAGAGAAAAGCAATAAAGGTAATAAACATAAGCTGATAATTGCTGTAGTCATTCCAGTTGCTGCTTTATTCATTCTACTGGTTTCCTTTGGAATCTTCATCTTCAAGCGTTATCAAAGAGTTGATCAAGATGAAAAGGACAAAAGTTCAAACGGAAAGAACTCATTCTCCATATGGAATTATAGGAGTATAATTGAGTTTAAGGATATACGTGCTGCAACTGATAATTTCAGTGACAAACACTGCATAGGGATAGGAGGACAAGGCAGTGTCTACAAGGCAGTGCTTCCAACAGGTGGCATCTTTGCAATAAAACGTCTTCACCAACAAGAAGAAATAGACTTCTCTGGACACCAGGAAAAGAACTTCATGTCTGAAATTCAAGCATTGACTAATATTCGACATAGGAATATTGTAAAAATGTGTGGATTCAGTTACAGGGATATGTCCATGTTTTTCATATATGAGTATGTGGAAAGAGGCTCTTTAGGAATGGTGTTGCAGAACGAACAGGAGGCAAATATCTTGACCTGGGATATCAGGTTAAACATTATAAAAGGAGTGGCAAATGCATTGTCCTATCTGCACCATGATTGCACACCAAGCATTGTTCACAGAGACATATCAGGAAACAATATTCTTTTGGACTCTGAATATGTGCCTAAGATCTCTGACTTTGGGACAGCAAGGTTGCTAAAAGAAGGAGAATCAAACTGGACTGCTCCAGCCGGATCATATGGCTATATAGCACCAGGTTTGTACAAAAACTTTGACCATAAATTTTATTTTCCAGTTTGACTTACCTCAGAATTTAATTATTTCTTTGGATATTATCCATTGGTTCATCTATTATTCGACTAATTCAAGCCGGATAGGATCACATAGGTGACAAAACTCTCAAGAACTCAAACTCGAGATCACTGGTTAAACTAGAACATCCTTTTACCTCCAATTTATAACATGAGACAACTAGAAAATTTCTAATGTTACATAGCCTTAATGAACATTATCACAACTTTTAAAAATTTATACTTATATTGCTATTAATACTTTTTGGCACTTTTATATATAATTTTTTTGCAGAGCTTGCACTTACAATGAAGGTGACAGAAAAAAGTGACGTTTACAGTTTTGGAATTGTTGCATTGCAAATTCTGGTGGGGAAGTACCCTCATGAGCTCTTTTTGTGTTTAGAGTCTGGGGAATTGGATCGACACTTTGTAGATTTCTTAGATAAGAGGGTAGATACTCCAGTTGATCCTGCTGTCCCACTCTTAATATTGGCTGCAACCATGATCCTTAAATGTCTGAATAAAGATCCTTTATACCGACCCACAATGCATCAAGTGTCCCAAGAGCTTTTATCATCTACCAGTTGGTCACTATCTGTTCCTTTCAGCATGATCACAGTGCAGAATTTGCTTGACAATTAAGTGGAAAAAATACTATTTTTAAGGCTGGGATTTGTAACTCTAAATTATTATTTGGGTTGATTTAATTTTAAATATTTTCTTATTTTTAGAACTTTTAATTAATGATTGGCTTATAATTAGTTGATCAACTTTAGTTTACGAAAAAAAAAAAATGGTTTCTTTTCTAGGAGTGTTTAACCAAATTGAATTGTAAAAAGCTATTCTCGAGGGTAGGATATTGTAACAATTATTTAGGGTTATTACTAATGTTACTACTGATCAATTTCACCGTTATATCAATTATGTTGATCCAACAGTTATATTTATTTCTATCTTTGTATGGTTATGATTCCCTCAAATTATTGATATTTAATTATAACTAATTAACAATTAAATTACTAATTACTAAAATCATTAATTAAATAATCAATGATTAAAAATAAAATTATTGATTAGTAATTTGATTATTATTAATAATTAGTAATGAAATATTAATAAATTATCTATCAATATTAATAAAAAATGAGAGTTATAACATGAATGTATGTGAACCAAAGTAGGTCACTTTTGAAGAAGAAAAAAGAGAGAGAGAGTTCAGAGTAGGAAAAGAATGGACCACACAATACCACACGGCCCAAATAGCAAAAGGCGTTGATACGAGCACTCTTAAGTCGATAGAGTGCTTATTTTTAGTTTCTATTTTTCTTAGAAGTAGAAATTTAAGTTAAACATTTTTATATAAAAGCTTTTATTATAAAAAGAGTTTTTTAATATATAAATTAACTTTTTAAAATTCTCAAATTTTTTTTAAACTTTGCACTTATTTTAAATTTATATTTATCAATTTTACTCTTTATCTTATTAATTAATTCTAATTAAAAATTATTTCAGCTTCCCTCTTTCAAAATCATCATATAACTATATATATATATATATATATATATATATATATATATATATTTCAAATTGACCCTAAAAGTTTAATATGCAACCAATACATCATGTTTAAACATATTTTTATAGGAAAAATTTATATTTACTATCATTTTAATTTTATTATTTTTATTACCTAATTGGTTACTATTAAATCAATTTAAAATACTATTGATTTTAAATTAATCAAACAGATAATAAGCATAGTAAAATTAAAATAATAGTAAACATAACTGCCCTTATTTTTATAATATAACGTTAGAATAATGAGAAATGTTATATTTATAAATTTTTTGTTTACAAATTACACTATGTCTGATCAGTAATACACTCGTGAGTAGAGGATGACCGGTCAGAGACATAGTATAATTTATAAATTTGTCAATATAACTATACTCTAAAATAATTAAAGAAATTTTCTTTTTTATTTTTATTACAGAAAAAATGTCCCGTGTGGCAGAAAGTAAAATCAGAAAAATTTATCCCAATAAAAGCCTAAAAGGTTATACTTCTTAATTTCTATCATAATAAAAAAAATAATGGTAAGTACAAAAAATTGCATTAAAATATATTTAACAAATTTAAAGAAAAATATCTGGTACGGGACACACTGGTGTGGCTGGGTGATGCCGGCCACCGACCGCCGGTGTCGACCATGAAGAGGACCATTTAGCAATCACATTCAGAGTTACGAAGAGCACTTGTTCTCCCAGCAGAAGCAGAAGCAGAAGCAGAAGCAGAAGCCAGCCAATGAGAGACGCAGGCCATGCGAGGCGATAAAGAATGGTGGTCAGGTCAGCAGGCGGCATTCTTAAGGATTTGGGTATTTTTTCGTTAAAATTCTTAAATAATTTTAGTTATTGTAGTTTTATAATGTTAGTGAGTTAGTTGTTCGGGGTTATAATGTTTATTTGGAGTTTATGTAAGAGATTTATTTGTTTCAATTGGAACTTGAAAGTAGATGGTGTTTTTTGAAAAAGTTTGAAGTACGTAATGTAATTTGCTATAATGTCTATCGAGAAACTTACAATCAGAGAAAAGAAAATAGAACAATGTGTAGATGTGACTGACTACAAGAACTATTAAGCTGCTAAAGGAACTTTATGTCAAAACCAGAATCTATTTTTCTTCATGATTGTGCAGCAAAATCTGCAGAGTGATCATGCTCAAAGGGACAGAGAGTGACCCATTGGAACATGATTCAAGTTCTTGGGACACTTGATGCATGCTGGGTCGGGACAAAGGATCTTTATTTATGCATTTAAGGATCAGGGTTGCAACCAATATTAGGATTTGGACGGCAGGACCTGCTGGAGGAGCTACCCTCTTATCCATGAAATCTACAAAGAGTTGATCCAATTCCCCAGATTCTAAACACAAAAGGAGCTCATGAGGGTACTTCCCCACCAGAATTTCCAATGCAACAATTCCAAAACTGTAAACGTCACATTTTTCTGTCACCTTCATTGTAAGTGCAAGCTCTGCAAACAAAATTAAACATAAAAGTGCCAAAAAGTATTAAGACCAATGCGAGTCTAACATTTTGACATTTGTGATAATTTTTTTCACTTAAGGCCATGATGACAGTAAGAATTTTTTTGATTATTTCAGGTCATAAATTGGAGGTAAGCAAAACTAGCAAATGGAAGTTATGGTCAAAGTTTTTGGACAAACCTGGTGCCATATAGCCATATGAACCAGCTGGAGCAGTCCAGTTTGATTCTCCATCTTTTAGCAACCTTGCTGTTCCAAAGTCAGAGACCTTAGGCTCATATTCAGAGTCCAAAAGAATATTGTTTCCTGATATGTCTCGGTGAACAATGATGGGTGTGCATTCATGGTGCAGGTAGGACAATGCATTTGCCATTCCTTTTATCATGTTTAACCTGATGTCCCATGTCAAGGTATTTGCCTCCTGGTCGTTCTGCAACACGCTTTTTAAAGAGCCTCTTTCCACATACTCGAATATGAAAAATATTGACCCATCCAAGTAATTGAACCCACACATTTTTACAATATTCCGATGACGAATATTAGTCAATGAAACAACTTCATACATGAAATTATTTGTCTGGTGTTCAGAGAAGTCCATTTCATCATGTTGGTGAAGACGTTTTACTGCAAAGATGTCACCTGTTGGAAGCACTGCCTTGTAGACACTGCCCTGTCCTCCTATCCCTATGCAATACTTGTCACTGAAATTCTCAGTTGCAGAGCGTATATCCTTAAACTCTACTCTGTTCCTGTGATTCCATATGAAGAATGAATTATCTCCGTTTGAATTCTCCTCCTTTTCATCTTGATCAACTCTTTGATAACGCTGGAAGAAGAATATTCCAAGGGAAACAAGTATAACGATTGAAGAAGCAACTGGAATGACTACAGCAATTATCAGCTTATGCTTGTGAACTTTATTGCTTTTCTCTCCACCACATGGGCTCAGATTTGCATTGCCATCAGGACCACTACACAGACCAGCATTACCCACCATAGCTTCTGCTGGAGCTTTATGAAAAGCTTCTAGGTTTGGAAGGGAACCTACAAGTTTGTTGTAGGATATATCAACTGACCGTAGGCTGATAAGTCCTTCAAGACCAGAAGGTATTGCCCCAGAAAGCTGGTTATGAGAAAGATTCAAAACCTCCAGGGATTTCAGACTTCCCAGCTGTGTGATTATCTGTCCGCTTAGTAAGTTATGACTGAGATCTAAAAGAGGCTGCAAGGAAACCAAATTCCCAAGCTCATTCGGCATAAGCCCTTCTAACTTGTTCATGCTCAGTTTCAAGGATATAAGTTTACTGCAGTTTCCTAGTTTGTTTGGAATTGCCCCACTCAGATTGTTTGCTGACAAATCCAGGCACTGCAGCTCTGCAAGTTCTCCCATCTCTGCTGGTATCTGACCTGAGAGATCATTGCTGCTCAGATTTAGATTGAGTAGCAAGGAAGATGAGCCAAAAATTTCCACAGGGATGTCTCCTGTGAGATTGTTGTCAGATAGGTCAAGTTTTTGCAAATTTGGCAACTTCCCAAGCTCAGGAGGAATATTCCCTTGTACCTTATTGGCAGATATGCTGAAACTTGCTAGCCTTTTGCACTCTCCCCAGTTACTTGATAATGAACCAGAGAGCTGATTATGTCCTAAATCAATGAATTCCAGATCTGGGTATATACCAAATGCATTGGTAATGTCTCCACTGAGAAGATTGTTTCCAAGCAAGACTCTGTTTAGTCCAGTGCAGTTTCTTAGACTTTCTGGGATTGGACCCAATAGGTTATTCATATTGGCTGCCAAATAGATAAGATTCCCTCCCTTGCATATTCCTGAAGGGAGCTTTCCGGAAAAGCTGTTGTAGGCAAAGCTCACATTCGTTAGAAAGGTAGGTCCAAAATCTTCAGGAATGCTATCTGAGAAATTATTGGAATAAAGATGAAGGAGAGTGATGTTTTTCAAACGAATTATTGATGAGGGCAGAGGTCCTGCAAGATTGTTTTCACTTAGGTCCAGCACTTCTAAGCTTTCCAAATCACCTATTTCAGGAGGAAGGGCTCCAATTAGTTGGTTTGAGGACAGATGTAATATGCGGAGCTTGTGTAACTTTCCGATTGTTGATGGGATGGAACCATTGAAAGAGTTGCTGGAGAGTTCGAGATCATTTATGCTCGATAAGTTTCCAATTTCAGGAGGTATTGGTCCCGAAAACTGGTTATTATATAGGAACAGGAGAGTTAGATTGTGAAGTGAACCAATCTCTGGGGGAAGTCTTCCTGAAAGGTGATTCAACTGGAGTTGTAAAGAAGTGAGTTCTGGCCAACTGGAAACAAGAGATGAATGAAGTTCTCCGGATAAATTGTTATCAGAGATTCCCAAATCTTTGATCCTTGTTAATGAAGCCATGGAAAGAGGCAAGGGACCTGTCAGGCTATTTCCTGACATATCAAGAAAGGTAAGGTTGTTGCAGAAGCCTATCTCATCTGGGATGCTGGAATTTAGCCCTGAATTGTGAAGATCCAAAAACTGAAGCATACGAAGATTTCCAATTGATGATGGTATTGGACCTTGGAAGACATTTTGATGCAATTCAAGCACCTCAAGGTTTGACAAGAGACCAATCTCCTCTGGTATATTACCACTCAGATTGTTATATTCAAGTCTTAACTTTTTGAGGTTTGAAAGGTTCTTAATTTCTTTCGGAATTAGCCCCTCAAAGGAGTTGTTTGACAGGACTAGGATGGTCAGGTTCCTATGACTGGCCTGTAAATGTATTGGAATCTGCCCAGTGATGATGTTGAGTGATACATCAAGAGACACCAGCTTTGGACATTTGGAAACAAATGGGGGAACCTCTGTGAGAGAGTTATGGGCGAGATTGAGTTCTGTTATGGATGCCATGCCCTTAAATTGAGCAGGGTCAGGATTCCCTAAATAATTCCCCTCCAGATCAAGAAGCCTTAGTTTCTGCAGGTTACTAAGTTGGGTTGGTATTTGATTTAGGAGTGAGTTGTTAGAGAGACGAAGAATTTGTAACTCTATGAGGTTTCCCATTTCTTTGGGGATTGGATAGGTGAAATTGTTGGTACCCAAATCAAGTATTTTCATCTTTGTTGCTTTTCCAATTCCAGCAGGTATCTCTCCAGCCAGGTTATTCAAACTGACATTGAAAGTAGTGAGATTAGGAAAGGCAGAAAAATCAAACCTGTTAAGGGTGCCATCTAGGCCTGCATTGGGAAGCATTATCTCAACAACACTGCCTTCTTCATCACACGTAATGCCAATCCAGTTGCATGGACTATTGCTGTTGTTTGTAAGATTCCATGAAGGCGGGAAGGGAGAGTTCAAACTTTTCATCCAGATAATGAGAGACTCTGCTTCTTTCTGAGCTGAAATCTCTGCAAGGACACAAGACAGAACCAGAGAGAAAATTGCCAGCTGAAAAGTTATCTTCATGTTGGCAAATTTGGCAGTGCAATTGGGGGAATAGTTTTTCTTATCAAAATTTAGGAGAAAGAGCTAATAATGCATTATTTATGCGATATTCCCCCTACAAGTAGTGTAGCTCATGGTTCATCAAGGACCAAAGTGATGGTGGGGTTCTTAATGTGTTGGTCCTTGTATCAAGAGTCTTTAAGATAATTGAGGTCAGGTGATAACTCTCGTTATGATGTCAGGACAATTGCAAATGGAAAGTCTTCTTAATTTGTAGGTCAAGTGGCGTGTTTCCTATAATCTTATGCCAAGCACAAAGATTTGTTTGGCAACTTTGATCGTAGTTTGAAAGATGATGGAGAATGTGGCAATTTAATTATTTTGAAGCATGTCGGTTGACGATGGATTTGGATTAGGGTGGAGATTACTTGTTGGATTAGACCTAGATTTTTATGATTAATTGTTCTCTACTTTTTTGTTAGATTCAAATCTTGAAATTAATATGAAGATATATGAAAGATATGCAACATAAATACTTTGTATTGAGGAATTAAAAGTTGGCATAAGGTTTGCTACTTTTTCCTCAAAAGTTAGTATAATAGTGAAAGATGGCTGCAACAATTTATCCATGCAAAAGTTGTATCAGGAGGGGTTTGTAGTTTTTTTTTTCCAAAATTATATTGTAATATCATTTATAGTAGAAATGACCTTTTCTCATCAATAAAGTAAATATGTTGGGCGAGCTACATTAAATTTGTATGTGATGTATGTGTTTATCATACTTTTTTTATTAATCTCAAACGTTTATGCAAGCACGTATAGAAGGAGATGTGGTACTATCTTGGTTTTGTGCTGAATACTTCTTCCCATGACGTTGAAACGAAAAAGAAATGAAAAAAAAGTATATGAAATTGTTTACTTAAATAAGGGTTTAAACATGGATAGTATCATGATTTTCCCGTGACTTTTGAACCGAAAAAGAAATGAAGAAAAAAAATTACATGAAATTGTTCAAATAAGGACAGTTCAGGCCAACTCTCATCATTTTTTAAGGTTTAAGTAGGTACATATGTAAGCAATTTTACTGTCCTAAGCAAACAGACTATTTCCACAACTTGAAACTGTAATATGGTGGGTTATATGATAAAGACTTGCGTCAATACTCGTTTTCTTATTACATGAAATTTTTCGTAAGAAAATTTTGAATGGTTGATATGATCTTGTATGTTGTCTGTTTAACTTTAATTCCTTGTAGTTGCTGGTATCATGACAATGCAACACGAAGAAGTTTTCTCATGATATCTGCAAATTGTTGTTTTATATTGTGTTTGTGCATATTTTTGTAAATTGACGTTGTATTTAACAAAATACATCATGCGATGAAATTCGGAAAAAAAAATATTATTATTTAAATAAGAAATTACGAAAACCTAGTATTTTGTAACAAATTTATAGATCTATATATAGCAACCAGTCGCGCCCAAGGTAGGAGGAACTGGTCACGCCTCACAGAGGCGCAACTTGTGCTAAGTCGAGCCCCACCCAGGCGCGACTTTGCATCATTCACGTGGTGACACGTAGCACAAAACATCAACAGTTTGACCACACTCTCTAACCATTTAAGAGCTCCAGAATGAGGTCGATCCGTTTCACTATGTTCTACCTTCCAACCAATGCTAGAAAAACTGATTTACAAAGACTTTTTACAAGTCTATCATCAACACTTTTGATCACACTCAACCTATCACCTATATGGTCTCTCCAAATCACCAAATTCAATTACAGCAATTCACTCTTGTCAAACAAATGTAGAGCAATCTCTCCACGTCAAATACAAAGAGAAAGAACAGGAAAAGATTGAGAAACGAAAGAGTAAATGAGAATTTCCTCAAGGATGTGCAAAACTAAGCCAATATGAGATTTCTTAGATTATGAGATTTTCAGTGTTAATTTTTATGTTTAGAACCCTAATGATATGTATTTTTAGGTACGCAATGAGTTATTAGCTCATCAAGTATTCGATTACTTTCCAACCTAGAAAAGTATTCGATTACTTTTATGCAGAAATCAATTTTCATGTTTGTTTTTAAATTTAATGCATCTAAGTGATTTTTAATGATTTCTAAATGATTCTAAGTGACTTCTAACATATGTATGATCATGTTTCACACTTGTATAACAACTCTTGATGTGTGTGAACATTGCATGCATGATCAAAATGAATATGTGTCACCTATATGAGTTTATGGACTTATAATGCAATCCTCAAGGTAAAAACTCAATAAACTCATTCCTATAAGTTCTGTGACTTAGATAAGACTATTAAAATCAGTAAGTACACAAGTCTTCATTGTCTTCTTAGTTTGAATCTTCTAGTACTCCTTTTAACTTGAAAGCTTTGACTTTGTCAATTTGAGTATTCTCTTCAAACTTTTCACTTTGATATAAGCTTTTTGTACCTTTTAGAATTTGTTGACATGTCTTGTATTAAGAGCGTACATGTTGAGCTATGTTGGACCTTTGTATGTATTTTGTTATCATCAAAACTTTATAAATAGTCTTCTTAACCTATGGTTCAACACTAGAGTCCGCTTAAACAAGATCTTGAGTTCAAATCCTTGTGAATGTAAAAAAATTCCTTTGAAAAGGATAGCTCCACCATGATATGAATATTTCTGACTCGAACATGATTGCTTCACGTGGATGAAACTTGTGGTTTATATAAAAAAAAGTAGTAAAATTTTAAGACCTAATTGTATCTATTGAAAAACGTAATTGATTCACTGGTTGCAGCTAAAATTGGGTAGAATTCATAATACATTTTTTTAAGCATATCAAATGGTTTCATTTTGCGCAAAACCGTATCCCGGATAAGGGACTAAAGTTTCTTAGACTCAATATATTAATATTTAATATTTTGTAATCCTAATTGAGAAGAAATAATTTCTCTTTCAATTTTTTTATTTAGTCCATTCTGTGTGTTCGTATTAGCTTTCTCTTTCCCATGTAATGCTTTGTATATTTACAGGGGTTGTTTGGTAAAGGAGAAATTTTTTTTTTTATCCGAGAATCTCGATTTTTAAAAATACGATGAAAATATTCAATTTACAATAATATCCGAAAATTAAAAATTTATTAAAAATTCAGTTTTCCGAGAATCTTCCATAAAACCTTGTATCAAACGGCCCCTGAAACATGTCCGGTTCATTTAACGGTTGAACGCTTTCACTTACACATGAATATGATCCGATGATGTGTTTTTTTTTTTTTTTTTTAAGTTAACTCAATTCAAATTATTTCTTCGAGGCAAGTTCACTTCTTAATGTATTCTCATCACGTATTTTGTTAAATACAACACTAATCTGCAAAAATAAGCAAACACATTATAAAACAACAATTTGCAGATATCATGCGAAAATTTCTTCATGTTATGTTGTCATGAAACCAACAAGGAATTAAAGATAAACAGAGCCATACAATATCATATCAACCATTCAAAATTTCCATATAATAAGAAAACGAGTCTTGACGCAAGTCGTTATCATATTAGCCACCTTATTACAGTTTCGAGTTGTGGAAATAGTCTTTTTGTTTAGGATAGTAACGTTGCTTACAATGAACCTACCTAAACCTCAAAAAACAATGAGACTTGTCCTGAACTGTGCTTATTTAAACAATTTCATATAATTTTTTTTTTCATTTCTTTTTCGGTTCAACGTCATGGGAAGAAGCATTCTGCACAAATCAAGATTTTACATTGCAAATTTAATATAATTTTAATGACATATAATTCAAGAATTCAACCGAAGAAATTGCAGGGGAATATCACCTTCCTTCTATTTGTGTTTGCATAAATATTTGAGATTAATGAAAAGTATCACAAACACATCACATACAAATTAATGTAATTTGGCCTAACATGTTTGCATCCATTGAAGAAAAAAGATCAAATCTACTATAAATAACATTTCAATATAAATTTTGAATGAAAAAACTATAAAACCCCTCCTGATACATTTTTTTTGTTAGATTACAAACACTTTTTCTCTACTGCTATAGCTTTTGTAGATAAAGTTACATTCCCCCAGCCAGCTTTTGAGGACACACGTGAAACCCCTCCACAGCAACATTACTCACAATTCATTCTCCCTCATTCTCATGCCTCTAATAATTTCTCTATACAAGTATTTTGTCGGTGTGGCAATGGGCAGGATTGGCGGTGTGCAAGAGTTCTCCGGCAACCGTAATATCAGATACTATTAGAGAATATAATATAAATTATTAAAAAAGTTCTCTCACCCAATACTTAATTTTGAATTGAAATGGTTCTTTACGTGCAGTAACCACATCATTGGAGGTGATGGACGAACTCAAAGAAGCAAACGATATTTGAGAGAGAGAAAGAAAAAGACACTTCATAGCTAAATTATTAACGTTTGACTGAAGATATTCAACAATATTTAAATTGATGGGTACTTTCGTAACTTTGGATTATATTTTTACAATTAACTACACATAGTTTTAGTAAAATTAACACAAAACTTTTTTGCCTATCAAATATTTTTTTGTAATTTATTTGGTAAAATATTTCTCTTTTTTTCCAATAATTTTTTTTTTCTATATCAAACGTCCCCTTTAAATCAACTTCAAATATCGCTAATTTTCAATTGATTTAACGATAACCAAACATATAATAAATATAATAAGATTAAAATGATAAGAAGTATAACCGCATTCATTTTTATAATATAACATTAAAATAATTAAAGAAAAAAATATTTATATTTTTACTATAGAAATTTTTTCTTTGTCGACACTGGCAGAAATTTGTTTTTCCTTGCAACGAAAGCAAAAACATTAATCCGATGAAGGGTTATACTTTATTGTTTTTCTATCATAATAAAAAATAAAGGTAAGTACCAAATATTGCATTAAAATATATTTAACAAATTTAAAGAAAAATATCTGGTACGGGACACACTGGTGTGGCTGGCTGCTGGCGGCGACCGGAGCATTTAGCAATCAGATTGAGAGTTAGGAAGAGAACTTGTTCTCCCAGCAGAAGCAGAAGCCAGCCAATGAGAGACGCAGGCCGTGGGAGGCGATAAAGAATGGTGGTCAGGTCAGCAGGCGGCATTGTTAAGGATTTGGGTATTTTTTTCGTTAAAATTCTTAAATACATTTAGTTATTGTAATTTTATAATGTTAGTGACTTAATTGCTCGGGGTTATACTGTTTATTTAGAGTTTATGTAAGGGATTTATTTGTTTCAATCGGAACTTGAAAGTAGATGGTGTTTTTTGAAAAAGTTTTTAAGCACGTAATGTAATTTGCGCTGCCATCTATTACGATATAATGTTTAAAATACTTATAATATCAATGTCTATTGAGAAACTTACAATCAGATAAAAAGAAAATTGAACAATGTGTAGATGTGACTGACTACAAGAGCTATTAAATATACAAACATTCAAGTTTAAGCGAAGCTGCTGCTAAATGAACTGTATGTCAATCACAGATTCTATTTTTCTTCATGATTCTCGAGCAAAATCTGCAGTGTGATCATGCTCAAAGGGACAGAGAGTGACCCACTGGAAGATGATTCAAGTTCATGGGACACTTGATGCATGCTGGGCCGGGACAAAGGATCTTTATTTATGCATTTAAGGATCAGGGTTGCAACCAATATTAGGATTTGAACGGCAGGACCTGCTGGAGGAGCTACCCTCTTATCTATGAAATCTACAAAGAGTTGATCCAATTCCCCAGATTCTAAACACAAAAGGAGCTCATGAGGGTACTTCCCCACCAGAATTTCCCATGCAACAATTCCAAAACTGTAAACGTCACATTTTTCTGTCACCTTCATTGTAAGTGCAAGCTCTGCAAACAGAATTGAACATGAAAGTGCCAAAAAGTATTAAGAGAAATATGGGTCTAAAATTTTGACATTTGTGATAATGTTCACTTTAAGGCCATGTTGACAGTAGGAAATTTTCTGATTATTTCAGGTCATAAATTGGGGGTAAGCAAAACTAGCAAATGGAAGTTATGGTCAAAGTTTTTGGACAAACCTGGTGCCATATAGCCATATGAACCAGCTGGAGCAGTCCAGTTTGATTCTCCATATTTTAGCAACCTTGCTGTCCCAAAGTCAGAGACCTTAGGCTCATATTCAGAGTCCAAAAGAATATTGTTTCCTGATATGTCTCGGTGAACAATGATGGGTGTGCATTCGTGGTGCAGGTAGGACAATGCATTTGCCGTTCCTTTTATCATGTTTAACCTGATGTCCCATGTCAAGGTATTTGCCTCCTGGTCGTTCATCAACACGCTTTTTAAAGAGCCTCTTTCCACATACTCAAATATGAAAAATATTGACCCATCCAAGTAATTGAACCCACACATTTTTACAATATTCCGATGACGGATATTAGTCAATGAAACAACTTCGTACATGAAATTATTTGTCTGGTGTCCAGAGAAGTCCATTTCATCATGTTGGTGAAGACGTTTTACTGCAAAGATGTCACCTGTTGGAAGCTTAACCTTGTAGACACTGCCCTGTCCTCCTATCCCTATGCAATACTTGTCACTGAAATTCTCAGTTGCAGAGCGTATATCCTTAAACTCTACTCTATTCCTGTGATTCCATATGAAGAATGAATTATCTCCGTTTGAATTCTCCTCCTTTTCATCTTGATCAACTCTTTGATAATGCTGGAAGAAGAATATTCCAAGGGAAACAAGTAGAACGATTGAAGCAGCAACTGGAATGACAGAAGCAAGTATCAGCTTCTGCTTATGAACTTTATTGCTTTTCTCTCCACCACATGGGCTCAGATTTGCACTGCCATCAGGACCACTACACAGACCAGCATTACCCACCAGAGCTTCTGCTGGAGCTTTATGAAAAGCTTCTAGGTTTGGAAGGGGACCTACAAGTTTGTTGTAGGATATATCAACTGACTGAAGGCTGATAAGTCCTTCAAGACCAGAAGGTATTGCCCCAGAAAGCTGGTTATGAGAAAGATTCAAAACCTCCAGGGATATCAGATTTCCCAGCTGTGTGATTATCTGTCCACTTAGTAAGTTATGACTGAGATCTAAAAGAGGCTGCAAGGAAACCAAATTCCCAAGCTCATACGGCATATGCCCTTCTAACTTGTTCATGCTCAGTTTCAAGGATATAAGTTTCCTGCAGTTTCCTAGTTGGTTTGGAATTGCCCCACTCAGATTGTTTGCTGATAAATCCAGAAACTGCAGCTCTGAAAGTTCTCCTATCTCTGCTGGTATCTGACCTGAGAGATCATTGCTATTCAAATTTAGATTGTTTAGCAAGGAAGATGAGCCAAAAATTTCCACAGGGATGTATCCTGTGAGATTGTTGTCAGATAGGTCAAGTTTTTGCAAATTTGGCAACTTCCCAAGCTCAGGAGGAATATTCCCTTGTACCTTATTGGCAGATATGCTGAAACTTGAGAGACTTTTGCACTCTCCCCAGTTACTTGATAAAGAACCAGAGAGCTGATTATGTCCTAAATCAATTAAGTCCAGATCTGGGTATATACCAAATGCATTGGTAATGTCTCCACTGAGAAGATTGTTTCCAAGCAAGACTCTGTTTAGTCCAGTGCAGTTTCTTAGACTTTCGGGGATTGGACCCAATAGATTGTTCATATTGGCTGCCAGGAATATGAGATTTCCTCCCTTGCATATTCCTGATGGGAGCTTTCCAGAAAAACTGTTGTTGGCAAAGCTCACATTCCTTAAAAAGGTAGGTACAAAATTTTCAGGAATACTATCTGAGAAATTATTGGAAAAAAGATAAAAGAGACTGATGTTTTTCAAACGAATTATTGATGAGGGCAAAGGTCCTGCAAGATTGTTCTCACTTAAGTCCAGCAACTCTATGCTTTCCAAATCACCTATTTCAGGAGGAAGGGCCCCACTTAGTTGGTTTGAGGCCAAATATAATCTGCGGAGCTTGTATAACTTTCCGATGGCTGATGGGATGGAACCACTGAAATAGTTCTTGGACAGTTGAAGATCTTCTATGCTTGATAAGTTTCCAATTTCCGGAGGTATTGGTCCAGAAAACTGGTTGTTATATAGGGATAGGAGAGTTAGATTGTGAAGTGAACCAATCTCTGGGGGAAGTCTTCCTGAAAGGTGATTCAACTGGAGTTGTAAAGAAGTGAGTTCTGGCCAACTGGAAACAAGAGATGGATGAAGTTCTCCGGATAAATTGTTATCAGAGATTCCCAAATCTATGATCCTTGTTAAAGAATCCATGGAAAGAGGCAAGGGACCTGTCAGGCTATTTCCTGACATATCAAGAAAGGTAAGGTTGGTGCAGAAGCCTATCTCATCAGGAATGCTGGAATTCAGCCCTGAATTGTGAAGATCCAAATACTGAAGCATACGAAGATTTCCAATTGATGATGGTATTGGACCTTGGAAGACATTTTGATGCAATTCAAGCACCACAAGGTTTGACAAGAGACCGATCTCCTCTGGTATATTACCACTCAGATTGTTATATTCAAGTCTTAACTGTTTGAGGTTTGAAAGGTTCTTAATTTCTTTCGGAATTAGCCCCTCAAAGGAGTTGTTTGACAGGACTAGGATGGTCAGGTTCCTAGTACTGGCCAGTAATTGTATTGGAATCTGCCCAGTGATGGTGTTGAGTGATAGATCAAGAGAAACCAACTTTGGACATTTAGAAACAAATGGGGGAACCTCTGTGAGATAGTTATAGCTGAGATTGAGTTCTGTTATGGATGCCATGCCCTTAAATTGAGCAGGGTCAGGATTCTCTAAATAATTCCCCTCCAGATCAAGAAGCCATAATTTCTGCAAGTTACTAAGTTGAGTTGGTATTTGTTTTAAGAGTGAGTTGTTAGAGAGACGAAGAACTTGTAACTCTATGAGGTTTCCCATTTCTTGGGGGATTGGATAAGTGAAATTGTTGCTACCCAAATCAAGTATTTTCATATTTGTTGCTTTTCCAATTCCAGCTGGTATCTCTCCAACCAGGTTATTCAAATTGACATTGAAAGTAGTGAGATTGGGAAAGGCAGAAAAATCAAACCTGTTAAGGGTACCATCTAGGCCTGCATTGGGAAGCATTATCTCAACAACACTGCCTTCTTTATCACACGTAATGCCAATCCAGTTGCATGGACTATTGCTGTTGTTTGTAAGATTCCATGAAGGCGGGAAGGGAGAGTTCAAACTTTTCATCCAGGTAATGAGAGACTCTGCTTCTTTCTGAGCTGAAATCTCTGCTAGTATACAAGACAGAACCAGAGAGAAAATTGCCAGCTGAAAAGTTATCTTCATGTTGGCAAATTTGGCAGTGCAATTGGGGGAATAGTTTTTCATAACAAAATTTTGGAGAAAGAGCTAATAATGCATTATTTATGTGGTGTTCCCCCTACAAGTAGTGTAGCTCATGGTTCATCAAGGAGCAAAGTGATAGTAGGGTCCTTTATGTGTGGGTCCTTGTATCAAAAGTCTTTTAGATATTGGAGGTTAGGTGATACGCCTCGTTATGATGCAAGGACAAATGGACAATTGTAAATCGAAAGTCTTCTTCTATTTTTCTATTTTTCTATTTTTTTTTGGGTAGGCAATCAAGAGAAACCTCGTTATGATGCAAGGACAAATGGACAATGTGTAGGTCAAGTGGTGCTTAATATAGAAGGAGTTGCTTTGGCTGAATTCATAAATTATATGTCATGAAAATTACATTAAGGTCGCAATGTAATATCTTGGTTTTGTGCTGAATACTTCTTCCCATGACGTTGGACCGAAAATGAAATGTAAGAACAAGTATATGAAATTGTTTAAATAAGGGTTTAAACATGAACATGGGTAATATCATGATTTTGTGCTGAATGCTTCTTCCCATGACAATATCATAATTTTTTTCACATAGAAGCTCCAGATTCATATTAAATTTTCGTAAGAAAATTTTGAATGGTTGATATGATCGTGTATGGCTCTGTTTATCTTTAATTCCTTGCTGGTTTCATGACAATGTAACACGAAGAAGTTTTCTCATGATATCTGCAAATTGGTGTTTTATAACGTGTTTGTGCATATTTTTGTAAATTCACGATGTATTTAACAAAATTCATATGTAAGTGAAAGTGCTTAACTAATAAGCTGGACATGTTTTAGACTTTAGAATGGAAAAAATATACAAAGAATTACATGGGAAACCAATAACAGTGTTTTAAAATCCCGCCCCACTCTCCGGGTTGACCCGGGTCAACCCTGACCCCTCCCCTCTGAGGATTTGGGTCACAAGTTGGACCATATATGCTTATCGACCCCTCCGACTACCAAAATCCGGCAGGGTTTCAGTGACTCCTGGGTCAGAGGGGTCAAAGGAGGTCACTGCATGTTTTTTTTTATTAAAAAAAAAATTCTATGAAACAACATTGTTTTATTAAAAAAAATAAAATAAAAATGTTTGTAAACCTAAATCTAATCGTTCTCTTCTCTCATAGCGACCTAGACGTTTTCAATCTTCACCTCGCTGCCGTGAATCTTCTAGAAAAGGTAAAAAATTTACCCATTCAATTGAAATTCTTACTGTCGTCGATGGAAAACAAAAACTCATTCTTACTTCCTTTAAATTTTCCTTTGTTAGAGACCTTCTCAAAAGAGGCAGAACCGAGTCAGCGTAGTGACCCCATTAGAATATGAGTTTTGTACTTTGGTATCTTGATACTTTAATTAGGTTGTGTAATATTAACTTGTGGTTGTAATTGGTGAATTATGTTAAGTATATTTTAAATCTTTGATGATTGATGATTTGTTTTTTAATATTTTCATATAGGATATATATATTTATATTTTTTTAATATATAAAATCGGGTCAGCATAGTGACCCTGTGACCCCCCGGTTAAACCCCTGACCTCGACCGGGTTGATGGCCGGCCGGGTTTTTAAACAGTGACCAATAGTCCTCTAAAAAGGAAAAATTCTTCGAGGAATTTATTGTAGTTTGGGATATTATTAACAAATCATCATAATTCATCTGCCTCTTGTAACGTAAGCGTGGTGCTGAATCTCTTCTCTTTGCACGGTACAGATGAATCTTCTCGTGTATAATGACTATAGTATGGTCAGATCTTTCGAGTTATGAATCAAGAAAGGAGAGAGAGTTGTGTGGGCACTGCACACTATAACTTACTTCATAAAGCATAACCACTTAAGTGACTAAAATAGATATATTAATATATATATATAGGGATCAAAAGGTTCTTAAGTAATAACAGCATAACCCAATATTTCTAATAAGCAGGGTAGTTAAAAACTATTTTTAAAACTGCGTTTTTTTAGTTTGTACGATTTATTTTTTTTGTCAAAACGTTTTCATTAACTTATAATCGTTTTTACTTTTTTACGATTTTACGTTTTGTGATATTTTATTTCCGATTTTAATTATCTTGCTAACAAGTCACTAATTATTAATTAGTATATCTATAATAAATGAATTAGAAAGCATGGATAGACATGCAAATTAAGAGCATATTTGGCATAGTTTTTTTAACTTAAAAATTATTTTAAAACTCAAGTTAAAAATAAGAATTCCACACCAAAAAAAAATATTAAAATAATAAAATTAAAAAATAAAACTGAAGTTATTTTGTGATTATACAATTTTTTTAATTAAAAGATACTTTTAAATTTAAGTTATAAATAAACTATTTTTTAAAATAATTTATATAAATTTTATTTTTTTTAATTAAAATTATCATAAAAAGCATGTAAACCTTATATTATCAAGGAAACTTAATCCAAACACAAATATATTTATAAAGAAAGATAAAATTATTTCAAAAAAAAAAAGACAAATACTTATTGATTAATATATTTAAAAAAAAAATAGTTATATAAATATATTTATGTACTAATATATTAATTCATTTAGAATATATTCTTAGCAATCTTTCATTTATCAAATACTTAATTATATACATAAATATTTTCGAATTTTTTGAATATAATAATATATTAAAAATAAATATATTTTTTCATTTATTGATATTTTATTCTCGCTAAACATCATGAATTTTTTAGCGTGTCATTTATATCACTATCATTTTGTATTAATTTTTCTACCAACATTTTGTTTTTTTTTTTCAAACACAGATTATAGATTTTCCTGAAAGTGGTAACTATGCTCTCTTACAAGATCCATTGTCTGTCAAAATATAAGGAAACCATCGCTGTAAATGTGGTATGTGGAACACTTTCGATTTTTTTTTTTTATAAACCATATGTATCTCCACGGGAGACAATGCTGTTCGGAACGAGTCCAGTATTAAAGTTTTAAACCCTCCCAAAAATGATACTGAAAAAGATCAAACACATACTTCTTACCCTCACTTGCTCACTTTCAAGTTCATAAATTTTAATTAGCATCCATCCAAAAGTTGGGAATTGATGATGTTTAAATTTCATATGATCTCCTCATATGGAATATATACATCTATATCCGTGTTCATAAATTTTAATTGGACTTCGTTTATTTAATGTTAATAAAGAGAAAGATAAACAAAAAAAAATTCACACTTGACAGTTGACATCTTATAGGGAATGTGTTGGGGAATCCCAATGTGAGTGAGTCCCCTTACAGGCCCAACACAAACACACATTATAAAACAACAATTTTCAGATATCATGTGAAAATTTCTTCATGTTATGTTGTCATGAAACCAACAAGGAATTAAAGATAAACAGAGCCATACAATATCATATCAACCATTCAAAATTTCCATATAATAAGGAAACGAGTCTTGAAGCAAGTCGTTATCATATCAACCCACCTTATTACAGTTTCGAGTTGTGGAAATAGTCTGTTTGCTTAGGATATGAACCTACCTAAACCTTAAAAAACGATGAGACTTGTCCTCAACTGTCCTTCTCTAAACAATTTCATACAGGGGCAAGTTATATTTACAAACTTTTTTATTTACAAATTCTTACAAACTACGCTAAGTAGGACCGGTCCTACATTAATCACACAGTGTACGACCGGTCCTACTTAGTGTAATTGCAAAAAAAATTTGTAAACGGATCCTGTCCTTTTCATATAAAAAAATTAATTTCTTTTTCGGTTCAACGTCATGGGAAGAAGCATTCCAACTTAACATATATGAATACTTATATTAAAGAAAAATATCATAAACATATATCACACACAAATTTAACGTGGTTCAGTCCAACTTGCTGGTTAGAAAAGATCAAATCCATTATAGATAATATTGCAATAGAAAAAGTTGCAAATCCTTTCCCAACATGACTTTTGGACAAATATCCTTTCTCATTACTACTGCAACTTTTGTGGACGAACTTGCAAACTTTCTGTCAACGCAACTTTTGAGGACAAAGATGCAAACCCTTCAGCACTTCAGTCATAATTTGTTCTCCCTTATTTTGTACTTCAGTACCTGGGTCATTTTTATCTGCATTATGTTCTAATACTTAATAAGAATGAAGATTGAATTAAATCCATCAATCCTGTAGTTTTTATCTATATAGTGTTTAAGATACACGAGTAACATATGTGGAAGAAGCTTAAGCAGCACCTCCGTTCAAAGCTCTCTCTCTAACCTTATCTCAAAATGGGGTTGAGTGCCAATTCACTCTCTTATCCTACACAACCAGTTAACCAACGCATGATTTCCCTCAAAATTTTCACTTTAACTGCACCCACTTGAATTTCCTCAATGTGCTATTCCCTTAAAGAAAATTGCTGAGCCAGAATCCTCAGCAGAGCCTATAATGTACATCTCATCCCTCACATGGACTTGGCGACTTTCTTGGCGAAGAAGAAACTGAAAACTGTTTGAGCTCTTGAACTGTCAATGCTCTTAAAATTGGCCTATCTTCATAGCTAATCACTGAATTTGAGCCTTGAGAGCTGCTCCTCTCAGGGGTACTCGCATACAAAGCTACTGAGCTAGCCTTGTTGCAAGGTGTAGTTTCTGATGAAACCAACCAATTTGAAAGGCTAGCATCAATTACAATTTCCTGGTTCAACTTCTTTGATGATTCTGCGCCAAATGCAGATTGAGACTCTTGATTCAAAATGAAATTCTCTTTCTGAGACATCAATGGTGGTGTTCTTTTAGCCTTAACTTCTTTCCATTGAGTGAGATTTTGTACTGGTTTCAGCACAGGATGAACATAAACACTCCTATCTCGGGCATTGAAATTCAACCCAATTGACCTTCACATCTTTATCACACGTTGGGATTGGGTTCTCCACATCCTCAACACCCACTTGATTAGCAGCACTTCTTGCCCATGAACTTGAGTATACTATTCCATCTTTAAAGTCCTCTCCCAATTCAATACACTCTTCCTTCATATCACTATCACCATCTTCTTCTTCATAATCCTCATCAGTAAGATCACTATCCCAATAACCCATTTCTCCATCTTCATCATCCCTATCTGAGCAATTATGGTACCTATGATTTGTTGGGTAAGACCCCGTTGAAGTCACCAAACTATCTTCAGAGTAAGACTTTGATTGGTTTGATTTTACCAAATCTTCCTCCTCTCTATGTTCTTCACACTTCTCTGGTAGGAAATCAGCAACTTCATCTAGCAAAACAAGCTCGTATGTTTTCACATTGGAATCAAAAGTTACTTTCTATCTGGTGCTGGCACTTAGCTGCACCTCAGGTTTAGCCCTACATCCCAAAACCCATTTATCTGAATCATAAACTTTAATGCCAAAATCAAAAAGAGAAAGACATGCATTGTAGTGAACAATAATAAAAGGTTATTGGAATCTCATTTCCTTATTGAACTTGTGATGCAGTGCTAAACACGGTTTTGGAGTAATCCTGAACAGAAGAAACTGTGGGTTGCTCCAGCTTGCCACAAGCATTTCGCTACAACAGCATTCAGGATTCATTTAAGTTATGTTTGGTTTTGCTCTTTCGCTAAAGCCCAATAGGGTCATAGTGTAAAATGAGCCTAAGAAACCTAAAGCTCATTCTGCTCAGGGTTAGGGTTTCTTAGAACCCATATATATTCTACGTTTATAGTCATCAACCTCACTAGTCTTTACTTGATGGTTGCAGAGGTTGAAGTAAGGTCATCTCCCTGAAAGTAAGAGAGTGCCCACACACTTCCCGTTTCCTCTTGAGACATAGTCTGGAAGATCTGCCACAATCTAGCTTCAAGGAGGTTGTTCGTGTTGCGGCGCTGAGGTGAGCTGTTCGTGAAGAGGAATCATACAAGGGAATATTCTACACGAGACCTTCGCACCAAGAGGTAATTGTGAAACAAGGATGATTCAGTAAGCATACAAATGTACTAGGTCCTAAACCGCTTCCGCATAAACCTTATAGTTCCAACAATTGGTATCAGAGCCTTGGCTGTACATTGGTATGTGAATCTAGTTTCAATATTCGTGTAATTAGTTTTGCTTCATAAAATATGGAACTTATGATTCTATATTTGTTATTCAAATATTTGCATGATTATCCTTTTCATTAAAAATCTATTCTTTGTACGGTTTTGGCTTTAATCCATGGTAGAAATTTCCTTGTATTTTCTTGGGTTGTAACAAGGAGGCTAATCTTATATGATTAGGTTTTCTCCTTGATGTTTTTATTTATTATTCGGAATTTCTGTGTATTTTTTCAAATTTTGTAAAAGTTCAAGATCGTGAAACCGCGAGGAAGATGCGCAGTCAGCCCTGTCAGAGACTTTTCGAGGACTTCCCGATCTCATAATGAGGCGATCTATATGTGGTTGGAAAGAGGACGGAAAGACGAACGCAACGGTGGGTAAATCACCGCCACCTAAGCCTCCACGCGCTGCCACAAGCTTATGCAAGTGGCCACCACTCTCCGGAAAAGAATGAGAGAGTGAGGGAGCGTCCGGCCACCTTTTTGGGTGGTTCCGGCGGCGGTGCTCTTCAAGGCGGTCCTTCCCCTGGAGTTTCGTGCTGAGATGAGTTCGGATGACGGTGCAATGGACGTGACGGCTAGGGTTCCTGTATGTTGACTTAGGGTTTCTCGCCAAAAGTTGGTATTTTGGGCCTTTGGGCCCATGGCTACCATAAAGAAGCTTGAAACAGAACCTATGGACTAGAAGGAAAGGAGCAATCAGTCGCAAAGTTTCCTAATTAATTACTCTGTAATTTTATTTTATTTTTAGGAAACCATGGATTAAGGTCTTTATTATAATTAATTGCCTTAATTGTATGATTAGATGATTTATATGATTGATAACATGGTTTATTGCGATAACATGTCATATAGAATAGGTGGTGTCATATTGTTGCATAACTTGTGTGATTACATGAGCATAATAGCTATTATGTCTTCAGCGACTAGTATGATAGTTATTATGAGATTATTTTGATTTTAAATTATCCTAAGAAATTAATTAATAATTAATATGATTTTTGTTAAAAATATAGATTAATATTTGAATTAATTAATTTTGGATGATTAACATCAAGACAAATAATCGTTATGGAAATTATTTTGATTTCAAATTATCCTCATAAATGATAATTATTATGATTGTTGCAATCTAGATTAATAATTAAATCAGCTATTTGGATGATTTAAAATCTAGAAAAATAATTAAGATAATTTTCTAAGAGAATTCTTTTATTTTGCGAGTGATTTGTGGGTTTTCTGAAATGGTCATGGAATAACACACGATGCATACAGCATTCATGTATCATGAATGTGTGGAGCACACGCTGACGTAAAGTGACAGGATTTTAGGACCTTAATGATTTCAAAATTCAGATAAGCTAAGTGATGCACGTTCATCGGCGCTCTTGCTTACATAGTTTTTGAAATCAAACAAAGGATACTCTCAATTAAAAAATTATTAAAAATTGGAAAAATTGCTTATGTTGAATGGAAGGAGATTTAAATTAAAAAAATTAATTTAACCTTCAAGCGCATTATAGGTCCATTAATAAAATAATCATGTGAAGTCCCATCGAATAAGCATGATTGGATTTTATTAGATTGGACCTAAATAATTATAGGAGAGAATTTAAATTAAGAAATTAATTTAACCTCCAGGCGCATTGTGGGCCTATCAATAAAATAATCATGTGAGGCTCCAACGGATAAGCATGATTGGATTTTATCGAGCCTTAATAATTTCAAAATTTTAATAAAGTATTGTACGGCCCAACGTCGACAATACTAAGTTATTAAAGATAATTTTGAAATTAAACAATCAATTCAACAGAACTTATAAAAAATTCTCAAATAAAATATTGAATGGGTGAAGGTTTTAAATTAAGTATTTAATTTTAAAACCTGCGGGCTCCATTTGTGGGTCCATTAATAAAATGGTCATGTGAAGCCCCGTCGGATAAGCATTATCGGATTTTATTTGATTGGACCTTAATAATTTTAAAATTTTAGTTAGATATTGTACAGCTCGTCGTCAGTAATATTTAGAAACTAAAGATAATTTTAAAATTAAACAATGGTTAATTACATTCAAATTTGGTAAAGTTATTAACCCTCCCGTCGAGGCTCTGATAACGGCACCGAAGGATCAAATAACAATTTTAGTTTTTACAAGTATCTTGCCTGTCGTAAGCCTTGTAAAGATAAACTAAAGGATTTATTAATAATAAACAAGAGTAGTTATAAGAATCTACTTGTACTTCGTTTGTTTATTGCATTATTTGTTTGTAATTGTGTGCTTTATATGTTTTTCAGAAAATATCTTAGAAATGATTTTGAGTCATAAACATCTAGATGGTACCAACTAAGTGGAAAATTATTTTTTAATATTGTTCTAAAACATGAAAGCTAAATATTTGTCCTAACAGTACAAGGGCCATAGCAACTTGCAGAGGATGCTTCTTAGGACGCAATACTCAGATTGGAAAAGGACAAATATGGTAGTTCGCTATTATGTTTTTGTCAGTCTTTCCAAACACTTGCCTAAGCAAATGCACATGGTTAAGAGTGGAGTAGAGATGCTTCAGACTCTTAATTACATGTTTGCTGTGTCTAGCAGCTCAGCTAGATAGAATGCAGTCAACGCAGGTTTTGCTAAAAGTCTTGTTAAATCCAAGGGAAAACCCAAGGGTGGTAACAAGAACAAGATAACTTGGTGATCAGTTGTCAAACCAGTTGCTATGAAGAAGCCGCAAAGCAGGTTCTTCAAAAGCAGACTGAAGGGACACTTAAAGAAAAATTGCCCAGAGGTGATGAAAAGAACCAAATATGGGCATATGAAGGCCTAATCAGTGAATGAATTATTGATTCAGGAATCACTGATTATGTTTGTTACTCTTTGCAGTAGTTCAAACATGGCATACATGTCAGCAATGGACATAGATATTTTAAGCTTGAAAATGGGAACTTGTGTCTGCATTAGCAGTGGAACAAGTTATTTTATCTTTTGATAATTTATGACTTTAGTTTTGGATGACTGTTTATTTATTCTGGATTTGAAGAGGAATTTTATTTTTGTTAGTTGTTTTGTGAAAACATGGTTTAACGGTACAATTTAATTCCTCAGTTTCAATAAGAAGTTCATCTTCTTTTATTCCGGTATATTAAATTGTCTTTATTACTTGAGTTATATATACCATTTAATTTATTATGTTGAATGGAAAGGATGATGAATAAGAATTTTCACCAAAGAAATAAAAGTTTCAAATGAAACATAACTTTGACCTTTGTGATTGAGTCACATTACCTCAAGTAGGAAACATGTTTTGGTTAAAAGAGAGACTGAAAGTTCAAGAATCTTTTAACTAAAAGTTACATGTTAGTCCTATTTGGAAGGTAAAATGGCCAAGCAATCCTACAAGGGGCCAAAAAGATTTACGCAACTATTCAACTGGAACTGGTGCATACTAATGTATGAGGACCAATTAGCGTTCAGACCAGAAGAGGTGATGAGTACTTCATTATATGAGTGTTTACTCTGGATTTGGACAGATGAACCAAGTGCGCCATAAGTTTAAAGCTTTTGGAAATTTTCAAGAGGTTTAAGTTTGAGGGAAAAAATCATGTAGGTGTTCAAATCAAAACACTTTGGTCTGACTAAAGTGTTGGCTACCTGTCTGGTAAGTTCAGGTCTTACCTGATTTAAGAGGGGATAGTTTTCATAACTGTCAACTCTAAGAACGCGTTAGTTGAATGAAGTTGCAGTATGAAAAAATCAAACATTTCTAGACTTGGTGAAGATCATGTTCAGTTATTCATCTTTGCTAATGTTGTTCAAGGGAGATGCCTAGGAGAAGAAATGTACCTTCTTAACTTGGTTCCGTCAAAGTTTGTTGTAATGACACCTAAAGAATTATGGAAAGGGTGCAAGCCCAGATCAAACCATATTCGAATTTAGGGTGCTACGACACACGTCCTACAACAACAGTCAAATAAGATGGAATCTTGTATGGATGAGTGCATATCTTTTGGCTACCCTAAGAGAACTAGAGATGATTTCTTATTTAGTCTTAAGGACAAGATAATCTAAGTGCACTCACATGATTTTCTTAAAGGAGGACTAGAAAAGAAATTATAAGCTCTTAAGTAAGGTTATTCTTGATGAGAATTATCTCAGATCAAGAATTTCCATAATCTCTAGAAGCTTCATCCATTGTTCCCTTGATTGATCAAGAGGGGATAGATATATCTCTAGGTGAACAAACAAGAGAACCGTAATTGGAAATTCAACATGATAATATATAAGTGAAACTAGTAGAAATATTAGTATCACATGTGGAGGAACAATATCAAGAATAAGCGAATCCTCAAGAAATTGAAGATCCACCATTTGACCCACTCTTTGTTTTACCTATAAATACACAAGGTCTAGTGCAGTACATTCGTAGTGGGAGAGAACCTTGTTAACTCTCAAGTTGTCTCTTGTTGAGTGACATTGAACCTACTAGTTACGATAATGCACTAGAAGATGTTGTTGATCAAGTGTTGCTCAAGCTATGAACAATGAGATTAAATACTTGTATTTCAACTCCATTCGGTACTAGTAAAGACACCAAGAGGGGTAAAACCCACAAGGTGCATATGGACATATAAGGCAAAGAGAGGATGGACAGGAAGGTGAAAACCTTCGAAGCTAGCTTGGAGGCAATTTTTGCCAGACGTCATGCTTGAGTCTATCTAGATTCTCTTAGTTGCTTTAAGTCTCAATTATGAGATTTCATTTTGGGAGTTTGATATTAGGATATCTACATACAACAACCAAAAGGGTTTATAGCAAATGGGCATAAACACATGGTATGCAAGTTGTGAAAGTCTACTTCATGGACTTAAGCAAGCATCCAGGTCTTGGAACATTAGTCTTTGATCAGGTTATCAAAATTTTGATTTTGAGAGAACCTTGATGAACGATGTGTATTTGTATGTAAAGAATCCAATGGAAGACAGTAGTTTTTCCTGGTACTTTATGCTCTTTATTGAAAACAACATGGAGGTAATATCAAGCATAAAAAGTTGGCTAAGTTAGGGTTTTGGTATGGAAGTACTGGAGAGGCCAATTATATTCTTGGTAAAAAACTCTTATGAGACCGGAAGAATAAGTTGTTGGCATCACCTCAGACTACTTACATTGACAAAACTTTTTCCAAAATTCAACATGAGAATTCTAAGAGAAGAATTATAATTCTCAGATGTAGAATTAATCTCCCTAAGGAGTAACAAAAGACTCCTGAGAAGGAAGAATGCATGAGCAGGATATTTTATGCTTTGGCAAAGGTAGTCTCATGCATATCGTGTTGGGTGTTAAACCAGACATCTGTCACGCAGTGGGAGTAGTGAGATGGTACCATTCTGGATATAGAGGAACACTAAGATTATTGTTAAGCATGTACTCAAGTATCTTTGGAGAACGAGAGATTATATGTTGGTATATTCTAATGGGAGTCTTGAAAAGCTGAGTTTTCACAAATTCAGTTATTTCAAGTGGATATTGACTCAAGAAATCAACCTTGTGCTATGAGTTTTTCACTAAACTCAGATAGCATTAGAGGTGGATCTTGTAGACCCAGTTACTAAGAGTTTGCATAAACTTGTATTCGAGAGGCATGTTACTTCTTTGGGTCTTAGGAGGATCCCAGACTTGGATTAAGCGAGTGGGAGATATTGGGTTCATTGTGCTCTTGGAGTAAGACAATGAAATAATGTAATCATTTTCTGAATTTTACAAATAAGGTATTATTTATTTTGCGCACTATTTACAAACATCAAGGTCCGGATCAAATTGTGGAGTATATGATCATATGGATACGTTCATGGAGGACATGATCATAGGTTCTCACAATTGATGAATAGATTCACAGCTGTTAAATAAAGTTGGGCACTTTATTTAGGCTGCAATATTTTATGAAATGATTTTGTCCGAATCATTGTAAAATATTAGTGTGAATTAACATTCACATTGAAAGGATCAAGGTGAGATTTGATTAAGATTGTTTTTTCTGTCATAAGGTATCAAATCTCCAGTTAACTATAGTTATGTAATTGCTCTTAATCCTGAGTTTATTATAAATAGGTAATCAAATAGCTTTCATTCTTTGATTTACCAACGGGTGAGGTTCGATCTATTGACGGCCAATAACTCGGTATTTTGGGAGTGAGATTATTTGATTATCGGTATTTATGAGATAAACAACATGGAATTTGTAGGATATGTCCCCTTGATAGGTTTCGATACTTGGATATAAAAGACACTGGCCAGTGCATGTAATCCATTAGAGAAACTATCATAGTCAAGGGGATAAATAATTGATTGAGTTACAAAAAACTTGTCAATCAATTATAGACATTCTACGAAGGAGCGATGCATATTCATGTTATAATTGTTATTAATCTTGGAGTTCAAGTTCGGACTTTTAGTGGAATAGTACCGAATTAGATAATCATTCGTTGATTATCAAGAGCCTTGATTAATAACAGATGGTAGATCCCCAGGCTAGCTCAAGAAAAGGGATGAGACAATTTCAGTTGATGACGACTAGTGGGATACATGGACTTGGGCTTTGGGCTCAAGTTTGTATTCAAGAGCAAGTGGGAGATTGTTGGGTTTTGCTCTTTCACTAAAGCCCAATAGGGTCCAGAGTGTAAGAAGAGCCTAAGAAATCTAAAGCTCATTCTACTCAGGGCTAGGGTTTTCTGGAACCCATATATATTCTACGCTTATAGTCATCAGCCTCACTAGTCTTTACTTGATGGTTGCAGAGGCGAGGTCATCTCCCTGAAAGTAAGAGAGTGCCCACACACTTCCCGTTTCCCCTTGAGACATAGTCTGGAAGATCTGCCACAGTCCAGCTTCAAGGAGGTTGTTCGTATTGCGGCGCTGAGGTGAGCTGTTCGTGAAGAGGAATCATACAAGAGAAGATTCTACACGAGACCTGCGCACCAAGAGGTAATTGTGAAACAAAGATGATTCGGTAAGCATACCAATGTACTAGGTCCTAAACCGCTTCCGCATAAACCCTATAGTTCTAACAAGAGAAACGCTAAAAAAAGTAAAAGTAGTAGCAATTAGCAAACGCTTAAACGCTGTGACCACCAATTAAAAAAAAAAAAAAACATATTTTCTGAGCAACCAAACAAAAGGGTGATGGAATTTCAAAAGAAAATGCAAGCTTTGAGAAGAGAAGATGAAGGGTGTTACACGGTGTATTAAGGTCTATTTACTAAAGATTTTTGCATACCTAGTTTTCAAAATTTTGATATTAAAAAATTAGTTTTATAAATTTAATATATAAATAATTAATTTGTATTTGAAAATAAAATTTTAAAAATTATCTCAGAAGATTTTTTCATATTTAGATAATAATAGAAATTTTGCTTTTAAAATTTAATTATATTGTATTTCTAAAAATTTTATTAATTCTATGTCAAATTGCCAATAGTTAATTTAATTCAATAAAAAAGAAAAAAATATTCACTCGCTATAAAATTATTTTTACGACCTAAAAATTTGTGAAAAATAATTTTAAAAAATTAACCAAACACATCAATTATTATTAAAAGTTATTATTTCCAAAGGAAATGTGACTCTATAGTAGCAAAATAAACAAACACTTAATTACATGCTTTGTGCAGCTTTCAGTCACTAGTCCGTGTACAGTGTACTGTTATGTATGGCTTTCATGTCTCATCATCTTATGCTTCATTCTTACTCTAGGTAGGGTAGGCCCTTCGTATTATAAATTAACGACTTTGGGACTGAAATTAGATCCATGTACATGGCGTCAAAGGCTCAACGCCAGTATAGTTATTGTTAATTAAATCAAGTAACATTAAAAGAGAGTGTTTTGTCCAAGATGCATGCTAGGTGTAGGACGTACTTGAAAGAGTGTTATGCTCAACATTGAAAGAGTGTGGAAGGATGAACTTTGCAATAAATTCTTCTACTCCAGATTAGGCTAGAGACTGCATTAATGATTAAACTTGGAAAGTGGATTAATGGTCCGTTTGAAAGATTTTTTCTTCTCTAAAAAGCTGTTCTTTTATAAACTAAAAATTAATGCTTTTTATTTTATGTGTATTTTTTAATACAGCTTCTGATAAAATAAAAAATAAAATAAAAAGAAGTTAGAAAGAAAGCCAAAAAGGTATTTTACTTGGAAGCCAGGATTTCATACTTTTGAAGAAGAAAAATCAAAATGCTATTTTTATTTTAAAAATGTTTTTTAAAATATTAATCAAAACACAAAATAGCTCAGGCTTTGAAAAATATCCTCTTTTTTAAAGTCATCCAAACGGGTTATTGTTACTTGATAAGGTTTGGTGAAATGGAGGTAGCTGTGCAATGAGACTTTGAGGTATATTTTAGCATTTTTCTTAAAAATATATCGTATTATTATTATTTTTAAATTAAATATTGAATAATTAAAATTATCATAATTTTTATTATTTAATTTGTAAGTTTTTTATTTGATTCTTAATGTTTAACATAAGATTTATAAATTTTTTTTAAAATTGTATGATTTTATTTTCCTAAAGAAATATCAAAATGGACCATCGATGTTTAGGCCTTCATCTCGAGATCTAGCTCGGAGCGAAAAGTGTATGTAAATATAGAAATGCATATAAACGAGGAAGGTGATAATTAAATACAAAGTTTGTTTTGTATATAATGTGATGGACGCATAGAAAGCAAAAGAACATGCACATTTACAAAATTCTTTTCAATATGGGCTTATTTTTAAACATTTTATCAGTGAACAGTTTTGACTATGTGGCTATATAATAAGGGAATATGATCTATTTACAAATTTTTTTTGCAAATTACACTAAATACAATCGGTCGTACACTGCATGATTAAAGTATGACCGGTCGTACTTAGTGTAGTTTGTAAAAGTTTGTAAACAAAAAAGTTTGAAAATATAACATGCCCTTATAATAAGATATATTTCTAGACTCTATATGTAATCATAATTTTAATTTTGGAAAAGATTATATCAAATATGTAATTATTATTATATAATGTAAATGTATTAATCTAAGTCAAGAAGTTTTATATTTTTTTCACTAATTTTTAAAAAAATTATGTCAATTGATTCAAATTTTAAACTCAAAATTAACTCAGTTAACTGTGTAAAATTGGAAAGCCATTAGGATTGGTTTAGTGACGGAGAATTTGAGTAAGTTTTATTAGCTTAGTTAGTTGCTTTGCCTTCCCAGGTATTCAAAAAACAAAAACAGGAATTCTAGATTTATTTGATTGTTATTGTTAAGCAGATACTTACTTTTGATAATATTCTTTATGCTATGCAATTCGAAAATGTGGGGTGGTGGCGCAGTTGGCTAGCGCGTAGGTCTCATAGCTTCTGAGTTATCCTGAGGTCGAGAGTTCGAGCCTCTCTCACCCCACAAATCTTTTATATTTGCCACACCCTATTTATATAGTCAGTTTGTGAAAAATAAAATAAAAAATATGCCATTAAAAATTAGCAATTTAATTTAATTTTTAAAGGGATGGCATCAGATAATTTCACGCCTCTTTCATGTAGAAGTCACTTTGCAACTAATTATACTTTCTAATTTAACTGTTTTCATTCTCTACGGAGAAATTAAGGTAGTATTAAGGGGACAAAAGGAACATAACATTTCTATTATGCTATTTTGTTCTCCTTTGTTCTACTCTTTTTAATGAAACCAAAATGTATTGTTTTTTTTTTAACTCTAGGTCATGTTCTGTTCCACTTCTATTTTTATATACGTCAAACATAAAATAGAACTCATATATTATGTTTTGTCCTATTCTAATATGTCTACTTTCTACACGCTACTTAAAGGTAATTCTATGAGACTAAAATTGAATAAATTTTAAAAAATAGATCAAATTTATGCATCAAAGAAAGATTTTAGTTAAAATGAATTTAACTTTATGTTATGTATATTTATTTTATGGCTTTATTGTTTCTACAATGAATTAGATAAGTTATCTATATTCGTTCGTAAAATGACGTCGTTTTAGGTTAAAAAATTAAAAAATTATAATGAAAAAAACTATTATAACCTTGAAACAAATTATAATTACAAAAATATCTTGATTTTCACCTAAAAATAACGTCGTTTTGGGCTCAATATAGATAAGTTATTTACATTAACTGTAGAAAAAATGAACCCTTATTTCATTTAGCACGATCAATTCCTTGTCTTTCAGTTTTCACAAAAATCATAACAACGTATATTATATGAGACAATTGAATTATTTCATGCAACACATAAAAAAAAGCCTGGCTCACTAAGGAGAAGAAAGAAAAATAAATAAATTTTACCTACTTTTTTTATTTATTAGATGAGATAATTTATCTAATGTAAGAGAAACATATTATTACAAATAATTATTATTTTGTCTCAAAAACAAAATAATTATTACAAATTAAAAAAAGTGGCCTTGCTTCATCAAGTTATTCACTGAGAGGTCTCTGCGTTTCGATGGAAAAAGATGCATTTGATTTGATGCCATGAAGAACAAACCCATATCTTGATTAAGTGAAAGCCATTTTATTCAGCAAAAATTTATTCAGTTCGCATATAGCTCATGACTTTTCTGACACGTCAATAATTTAAAGTTAAACGTCACAAAATAAAGAGAGGGAGGTAAATAAATGACAAAAAGTACAAAACAAAATGTGGTGATTTTTTTTATTAGTTTTAAATTTTTTTGTTAGTTAGCTCATGCAATTGGACATTATATTAATGTACAACTTTAGGTAGAGGTAGTCAAAATTGTAATATCTGACTCCCTCCTTAACTATATAAAATGTTCATTAGAGGCTTCAAACTTCACATGATTTACCAGCATCATGGCAGTGGTAGAAGAAAAAGGCCCTGCAAGTGAGAGAGAAGATTACACTCAAGATGGCACAGTGGACCTGAAAGGTAGACCCGTTTTAAGATCAAACACTGGAAGATGGATTGGAGAGCATGTTCCTTCATAGTAGGTAAATGCATCCCTTTGGGGCCTTAATGCCGTTCTGAAACTTTCTTCAATTTGATGATACCCTTTTTCAGTACTTTTCTTCTATTAATTAACTGTTGCTGATCTCACTCGTAGACATGGTCACAAGGGTTGGATTTTGGATAATCTAAACGTCTCCCACTTGGATTATTATTATGCATTCATGGCTGTACTAAGCTTTATCAACTTCCTTTGCTTTTTGGTTGCTGCCAAGTTCTCCGTCTCTAATGTTGATGCAACACAAAACAAATCGAGCTTGGAGGTGAACCCTGCTTCATCTCAGGACAATAATGGAATAAGCCAAAGCACCCCACAACTAGATGCCAAGTACTAGGGAAAACAGCTTCTATGTTCTTGCTATATAAGACTCTTGAAAATGTACAGAAAGCTTCAGATCTAACCATCTATGACTCCTTATAGCATGCCATTGCTACTTCCAAGTTTAGTTAATTAATTTTCAAAGCATTGTGCCTTTGTTGCTTAAGAGCACCAACAAAATTAGCATGAGCTTTACATCCATGATTAAGTACCTCTGCTGGAAAAAACTTCTGTCAGTGTCTTTTCTTGCATGCAATGATACCCTATAATGCACCGACACCACCGACATCGACACGGGACACGACACGACATTCCGACACGTTAATTTTAAAAAATGTTAAATTTTGGCACGTTGGAACACGTTTTGATATTAAATAATATTTTTAATACATATAATATTATTTACATTCAAATTATATATTGTATTTATTTTAATGAATAATTTTCAAAATATATCACTTTGTTAATTTTTATTAACCGTTGTTCCTTTTATTTTTTTTGTCTTTTCCACTCATTCAATCAGGTTCCGTAATTGTCTCATCCTTTTTAAATTCTTGGATGTCCAAATTTACATATTTGCCCTTTATTTAATATTATAATGGTAATAATTTAAGGATCTTTTTGTCTTTCAACCATCAAAATATTTGTACCCCTACCCTCTAATTTTGACAAACGTGTGACTCTTTCTCTTGGACAAATCTGCTCCGCAACGGCGACATGCAACCAGCATCCAGCGGCGACATGCAACCAGCATCCAGCGGTGACCTGCAACCAGCAGCTAGCGGTGACCTGCAACCAGCAGCCAGCGGCGACCAGCGACGGAGACGGAGAAGGCGAAGGCGCTGACCATGACTCCCTCTCTTTGACAAACCCCTTCCCCTGCAAAGACTAGCGACCAACGGCGACCTGTGACTGCGATGGAGATGAGGGAGACGGCGAAGAAGATGACCAGTAACAGATTACAACTTCTGTAGCTTTGTGATTTCCCCCTCTCTCACTCTGTTCGGATACTTTGTTCATTACTTTTTTTTCACGATTATTTTAATTTGAGCTACAAACGTGTCTGGAAACGTGTCTGAAATTGTTGAATTCGTGTCGGAGTACGTCAAAGTCGCGTGTCGAGATAGTCAACGTGTTCTAAAAAATATTGACCACGTGTCGAAACGTGTCAGTGTCGACACATAAATTTACAAAAAAATAGCGTGTCCGTGTATTATAGACGATACCAACATGAAGAAAGTAATTAAGTTGCTTTTGAGTATTGCTAAAAGCCGTTCAACCATTATGTCTAAAGGCCAGCATTTTAACCTCAACTATCTACACCGTACCTAAAATTCAGTTTAATTAGCTAGCAGAAGTTTTGATATTATAATATATTAATTTTATAAAGAATGAAAAGAAAAAAATATATGTCACTCACATAATTTCATTTATCTTCCAATATAATGTCACGTTTTTTCCCAGTATAATAAGAGGCGCTGTATATTTTTTTTTTGGATATGATTTATCAGTTCATCAATTACTAGTTAATCCACGTGTTTGGTGGTATTCTTTTTTTTTCTTTTAGCTCCAAGCTAAAATGCTAGATTATAAAGTGATAAAAATTCGTGAGGTGTTTTTTAATATCAAAATACCCAATAAGTTTTCTTTTTGGATAACAAGGAAATATTACAGCAAGACAACAGAAAGAAACAGAATCCTAGCTCAGACCATTCTGGGGGATGCTACCCCATCTGGTCTCTCAAGAGAATATGGTTGCACTCTAGGGGAGGTCTGTCCAAAATCTCCAAATTCCAATTGTGATCGTTGGGGGATAATGCTAACCAGTCGGCTACCACATTGCCCTCCCTATACATGTGAGAAAATTCGATTCTCCAGTCTTTTCTAACCAAGAAATTAATCCACTTAATCAGAGTACATAAGGGGTGGCTATCAGTGCACCCTTCCTTCGAGAGATGCACAGCCGTGGTAGAATCACTTTCAATGCAAATGTTCCTGAAGCCTCTATCCCAAGCTAGAGTAAGACCAAAGAAAATACCTTTCAATTCTGCTATTAACGCGTTTCCTTGCCCAGTATAACATCTGAAACCCACCAAAGACAATTCTTTCTAATGTAACTGACTTCCCAATCTCTTGGTGGTTTCAGTTCTTTACTTTATTTCAAGGGTCTTTTTCTAAAGCAAGTTTAATGCTTTGTTTGGGAGTTGATTTTAGAAGGAAAAGGAAAGGAAAAGGAGGGTTTTAGAAAGCCATTTTCTTGTTTGTGAGTTTAAAAAAATGAGGGGAAGAAATTAGAGATTTTTACTAAACCCTCTAAAACCTTCCTTCTTCTTAAAATTAAAGTTTCCTCAAATTGGGGGATTTGAAGGGAAAAATATTAAAATTACTTATCTACCCTTAGCATTAAAATGTGCAAACTACATAAATGTGGATCATTTTTAAATGTGACATTATTAAAAAAGTCTCAAATACCGACAGAATTTATCGACGAAAAATATTTCGTCAAAAATAGTGATGAAATTTTTGATGAAAATCATATACGTCAAAAAAATTCGTCAAAACTAAAGACGAAATTAGAGATGGAACTAGATTTTGACATAATCAGTGACATAAATTTTTTACGGAAAAAAATTCAGTCAAAATTATTGATAGAATCTAAATTCCGTCAAAACTTTCAATGAAAATATTTTCATCCAAAATTTTAACGAAACACATTTCCATTGAAAAGTTTCGACGTAAAACAATTACGTCAAATTTTTTTACGGAAAACATTTTCATCAAAATTTTCTGCAAAAATATTCGACGAAAATATTTCCTTCAAAATTGTGACAAAACATTTCTGTAAAAAAATTTGAAGGAAATTTTTTTTTGTCAAAAATCTTTACGAAATCTAAATTTTGTCAAAACATTTCCCTCAAAATATTTCACAAAATAATATATTCATCGAAATTTTTGACAAAAAGTATTTCCATCAAAATTTCAACGAAACACATTTCCACCGAAAATTTTCATCAAAATTCTTTAAAGAATTTAAATTTTGTCGAAAGTTTTCGACAGAAACATTTTCGTTAAACTTTTTTTTAAAAAAAAAAATTGTAGAAATTTTTAACGAAACACATTTCCATCAAAATTTTTGAGAGAACACATTTCTGTCAAAAAAAATTTGACAGAAAATATTTTCGTAAAAAATTTTGACTGAAAAAATATTTCGATAAAAAATTTTGACTGAAAAAATATTTTGTCAAAATTCTTTACAGAATCTAAATTTCGTTGAAAGTTTGGAATGAAACATTTCCCTCAAAAATTTTGACAAAACAATTTCCGTCGAAATTTTTGTCAGAACACATTTCCATCAAAATTTTGAACGTTTGACAGAATTCTTTTTTCGTTTAAAACATTTGCCAGAGGAAATCATTTTTGTCAAAAATTTTGACGAAAACTAAATTTTCGTCTAAAATTTTGCAAGAAAATTTATTTTTTTAAAAATTTTTAGAGACAAAAAATATTCCAAAAAAAAATAATTTTGTGACGAAATTATCGTCGTTTGCAACGTAGAAAATTAGTCAAAAATATGATCTTTTTTAGTATTGTGAAAAGTACATATATAATTTTGTTAGAAATTTTAAATTTAATTTAATTTGTAAAATATTATAATTATATTTATTTTAAAAATGGGGTAAAATGATAAAAATATCACATTAACCCTCTATTTTCCCCCTTATCATTTTTTGAACTCCCAAACAAGGAAAGGGAATACCCTTCAATTTCCTTCCCTTCCTTCCCCTCCCTCCCCCTTGGATCCCCTTCCTTTCCTTCCCCTCTAAACTCCCAAACAAAGCCTAAAGGTCAAGAATTATGCGTCATAGAATTTGTAAGACTATCTCTAGAACATACAAGTTCTAGAAATTAACCAATCGGATTCAAGCATACAATATTCCTATTAGCATGCAAAAATCTACGGCTCATTCACAATTGATCAGATCATAAACAAGACTATCAATTTAAACAGGTTAATTGCATAATTGAAATACGGATAATAATTGCATCGAAGATTAAACAGCGTTCAAGAATCAATTGGTTCCATCTCGCCCTAACTACATGAAAGACTTTAGCCTTGTTTATTGAAACAGAATTAAAAGATGAAAGAAACTAAAATTTATAAACGAAACGTAAGATCTAGTCTCCATGATGAAGCTTTGACCGTTTCTTCGCTCCTCAGGTCCGGGACGGAGCCTCTCTGCCTCCTAAGTCATCTCTAGCTGCCTCCTAACCTTTCTCTGTCGCATCCTAGAATGAATGGAATAAGCCCTAACGAGCGTTTTTATAGAAATAAAAATGGGCTTTTTAATTTGGACTAGGCTCGCTAAGGATTAATCTTGATTAATTCTTTATTTTTCTTGGTCCTTATCCTTTGCAAGTGCCTTTATCCTTTATAATTGGTGATTTGTTACTTTAAGTCTAAAACAGTATGAAAAGAGATCATAATCTTATCTAGTTGTTGAAATCTTAATATCTTTTGGATTTATTAATTAACACTATATTCTTAATCATATTAATCAATATTTATACTAATTTTGATATTAAAAACATAGTGTCTTTGACAATTATCATTTACCTTAATTATTTTATATCTTTCTAACACACTCTTCGTATAAGAGTCATTTGAGCTTGAAGCGTAAATATGTCAAAAACTCAATTTTTTTGTTTACTTTGTGTTGCACATATCCTTTTTATTTACTTTTTTAATTTCACCACAAAGTAAGAACGGTGAGGATCGAGACTCGTTTCAACTCTGATACGATGTTAATCATAATTCCAACACAAAATCTTAAAGACATTAATAATTTTATATTTCACAGCCGCCAAGAATAAAGCATATGAATTCAATCGGTAAAATTTATTTTAATCAACAGAAACTTATTTGCGCAGGCTCTTAGCTCAAGACTTTTTGCAACACGTCACGCACGTCAACTTCTAAAATCTAATAGCTATGTCGATAATTTATGGGTAAACATCACCTGATACTCAAAAAAAGAAAGAGACGGGAATTGAGTAAAAAATGACAACAAGTACAGAACAAACCCGCGGCCGATTCCTTTTTCTTTTCGGCCTTATGCTTTTTTCTTGTTAGTTAATTAGCTCATGCAAATGGTCAATGTATAACTTTAGGTTGGGAAAACTAAGCTTCTAAAATCAGACTACCCTTCTTATAACCATATATATAAAGCTCATGAGAAGCTAGAAACTCCGCATGATCAAGTAGTTAATTGCTCTTCTCCAACATCATGTCAGTGGTAGAAGAAAAAGGTCCTGCAAGTGGGAAAGAAGATTACACTCAAGATGGCACTGTGGACTTAAAAGGTGGACCCGTTTTAAGATCAAAGACTGGACGATGGAAAGCTTGTTCCTTCATAGTAGGTAAATGAAGCCTTAATTAACTTTGATTTAATTTGAGCCTATTTTTTAATAAGCTAATCCTTTCTTTAAAGAATGATTTTCATATCACTTTCTTTCTTTTTTGAATATGGGATATGCATGTGTATGTGTGTTTTAACTTTTAATTCATAGGGTATGAAGTGTTTGAGAGGATGGCTTACTACGGGATAGCATCAAACCTAGTGGTGTATCTAACAACGAAGCTCCATGAGGGAACTGTGAAATCTTCAAACAACGTTAGCCACTGGGTTGGTTCAGTGTGGATGATGCCACTTGCAGGGGCTTACATAGCCGATGCCTATTTTGGTCGATATTGGACCTTTGTAATTGGATCGTTCATTTATCTTTTGGTAAGAAATGTGACATTTATTGACTTTTATAAGCAATTTGGTGAGAAAAGAGAGAAAAGATTAATGAGATATATGGGACCATTTACTTTTACGTGAATACTAAACCCTTTTAATATTAGGTTTAATATTTTCATTTTTGCTGCAGGAAAAGTTCACTGTTGTATGAACATTGTGGTTTTTTATTAAAAAAACATATTTTTCAATATATTCAAGCTTAACTAAATTGTGATTATGTATGTTACCTACTTTTTATGATTATATACGGGACATGCCCTTGTTTTCTTTGAGCACAGGGAATGTGTTTGTTGACTCTAGCAGTTTCACTACGAGCACTGAGGCCACCACCATGTGCTCAAGGCGTGGAAGACCAGAGTTGTCCGCGGGCTTCATCGTTTCAAAGGGGTATCTTCTTCTTTGCATTGTACATCATTTCAGTGGGCACAGGGGGAACCAAGCCCAATATTTCTACTATGGGAGCAGACCAATTTGATGAGTTTGAGCCCAAAGAAAAATCCCATAAGCTTTCCTTCTTCAATTGGTGGTTCTTTAGCATTTTCTTTGGTACCCTTTTCGCCAACACTTTCTTGGTTTACATACAAGACAAAAGGGGTTGGACCGTTGGATATGCCCTTCCAACCCTTGGGCTTGCTGTTTCAGTGTTGGTGTTTCTGCTAGGATCTCCATTTTATAGGCACAAATTGCCCTCAGGCAGCCCTATAACAAGGATCCTTCAGGTCTTTGTGGCTGCTGGGAGGAAGTGGAAGGTACATGTCCCAGATGATCCAAAAGAGCTACATGAGCTTAACATGAAAGACTATGTGAGTAACGGAAGAAACAGAATTGATAAAAGCTCTGCATTAAGGTTAAAGTCTAATTCCTTTTAACTACTTCAAACTTCACTGTTTTTCCATGTCACTGAAATTTGGCATGAATCATTTTCGTTTGCATACATCTCACTCCCTTCTCTGCTTTCAGTTTCCTTGACAAAGCAGCTATTAAGACTGGACAAACTTCATCATGGATGCTTTGTACAATGACCCAAGTTGAGGAAACCAAGCAAATGATAAAAATGATACCTATTTTGATTACAACAATTATTCCAAGCACCTTGACAGTTCAAGCTAGCACACTCTTCATCAAACAAGGCATCACGCTAGACAGGAGTATGGGACCCCATTTTGATATCCCTCCTGCATGTCTTACAGCATTTATAACTATCTTCATGCTGTTAAGCATTGTAATCTATGACCGGTTTTTTGTTCCTGCTATCCGACGCTACACAAAGAACCCCAGAGGGATCACAATGCTGCAGAGATTCGGAATTGGCCTTGTGCTTCACATCTTTGTAATGATTACTGCATGCTTTGCTGAAAGAAAGAGACTCAGTGTTGCAAGAGAAAACAACCTCTTAGGCCAGCATGATACAATTCCACTCACTATTTTCATTCTCCTCCCTCAGTTTGCTTTGGTTGGGGTTGCTGATAACTTCGTTGATGTTGCTAGGTTAGAGTTCTTCTATGATCAAGCACCAAATGGCATGAAAAGTCTGGGAACTTCATATTTCACAACCAGCTTGGGTCTTGGAAGTTTTTTCAGTAGTTTTCTTCTATCAACTGTTGCTGATCTCACTCGTAGACATGGTCACAAGGGTTGGATTTTGGATAATCTAAACGTCTCCCATTTAGATTATTATTATGCATTCATGGCTGTACTAAGCTTTATCAACTTCCTTTGCTTTTTGGTTGTTGCCAAGTTATTTTCCTATAACGTTGATGCAACAGTAAACAAATCGGGCTTGGAGATGATTTCTGCTTAATGGAATAAGCCAAAGAACTCCACAACCATATGTCAAGTGCTAAGGAAAACACCACCACCTCTATTCCCGCTGTTAGACTTAAGAGAGAATATAGAGCGCTGCAGATCTATACTGCTGTGACTCCTTTTCTTTGCTTATAGACTTGCCACTTTAGAGCTTTGTTAAAGACGTTGTGTTTAAGAACATTGAAGAAATCATGGTTTCACATCCATGATAAAACATCCCTGCTGAGAAAATTTCCACCGGTGTTCTTTCTTGCATCCAAACATTAATAAATCAGCAACTTATTATCGGTTACTTTCAAGTACTTCTAATAATTCTCAAAAAGTTAATAGCTTTTGACATTTACTCATTGTAGAAGGCCGCCTCTCATAATCTTGAGTGCATTTTCAGTGCACCGATTGTATGTGGGATTTCCACTCAAAAAAAGACACATGGATTAAACAAAAAATTCTCTTTTCCCGTATAACTAGCACATTCTCTCTCCGATTTTGATGGTGTCGAGAGTACCTTAAAAATTTCGCATAATCTGATTTCAAAAAGTTGGGGATCCGGTCGATTCATAACGTTAACAGGCATGATTGCCCGTATATTACATGCTAAGTCACAAAGACATGCCGGAAAAGCAAACAATCAAACTACTTGACATTACATAAACAAAATACCTTAATTGGCAAGCAAGATATAAATTCAACTGAAATCCTGTACACTATTGAACAAAACTTTAGCCGAATAAACACCCTATTAAAAAAATGGACAATAAATCAGCTACTCATTGCATTTTAGCTAACAAAAGGCTGCAACTTACATGCAGCAATTGACTCCAGAATCCACGACGTGACCAATGACTTGCTAACCAGTATTAGCAGCTAACTTGTCTGCCTCATTCAGTCTCTGCCAAATAATTGAAACTTCATCGCCCAACTTACATCCTTGTGGGGGATTAGGATCGTAAACTACCAGCAACTTTGAAGCCGTTTTGCTTTCATGTCTTTTTGCTTCCGAGTCATCCTTGCTTTTCAAAACAGTATCTCGAGCATTGAAGTTCAACCCAATTGACTTCACATCTCTATCACACGTTGGGATTGGACTCTCCAGCTCCTCAATATCCACTTGATTAGCAGCACTTCTTGCCCATGAACTTGAGTATACTATTCCATCTTCAAAGTCCTCTCCCAATTCAATATACTCTTCTTCCATATCACTATCACCATCTTCTTCTTCATGATCCTCATCAGTGAGATCACTATCCCAATAACCCATTTCTCCATCTTCATCATCCCTATCTGAGCAATTATGGTACCTGTAGTTTTTTTGGGTAAGACCGAGTTGAAGTCACCGAACTATCTTCAGAGTAAGACTTTGATTGGCTTGAATAATTACCAAAGCTTCACGTTCTTCACACTTCACTGGCGTTGGAAATCAGCAACTTCATCGGGCAAAACTGGCTCGTATGTTTTCACATTGGGATCAAAAGTTACTTTCTTTCTGGTGCTGGCGCTAAGCTGTTCCTCAGGTTTAGCCCTAAACCCATTAAACTGAATCATAAACTTTAAGGCCAAAACCAAAAGGAGAAAAGCATGCCCAGTTATGAACAAAAATAGAAGGTTGGAAACTAATTTGCTTACTGTTCTTGTGATGCAGTGCTAAATACGGTAATAGAGTAATCCTGAATAGAAGAGATAGTGCGTTGCTCCAGCTTGCTACAAGCATTTCGCTACAATAGCAACCAGGATTCAATTACGTTAGAGAAACGCTTAAAAATTCAACAGAAGTAGTAGCAAAAGCGTCAGCGCTGTGACCAACAATTTAAGAAAAAAAAAAAAAACATTTTTTCATGCTTTTTCCACGCAATGTCTGAGGAACGAAACAAAAGGGTGACGGAATTTCAAAAGAAAATGCAAGCTTGGGGAAGAGAAGATGAAGGGTCACATGGTGTATTTTGCGCCGTTGTTTTCTGCGTTGGAGGAACCAAAACAAGAACGAAAGCAACCCATCATCAGAGTTCTGTCTCTTTCCCTTTCAAAGCCTTGGCGATGGGTTTGTTCTTCCTGGCATCAAATCAAATGCATCTTCCACAGAAACGCAGAGAGCGAGAGGCTTTCAGCGAATAACTTGATGAAGTAGGGCCATTTTCTCTTTTTTAATTTGTAATAATTATTGTTTATATTCAACAAAAAATGAGAAGTGATCGTTAGATTGGGCTCCGACCCATATGAGATTTTTATCCATTTAATTTTTTAATTTGGTATTCGATTTATAATATTTTTCAACGGAGGTTATTGAGTGACAAGGGGACCCAGCGGTACTGAGTGCCGCGAAAAACCCCTGCATCACTCACACATTCGATTTTATTTTATTTTATTTAAGTGACGCCCCCTCCCCCCTCCCCTGGAGAACTTATGGGATTGTGCCACGTGGCACAATCTCGTTAGTTCTGTTTTAGTAAAATTTCGGAATACAATAACTTTTGATTCGGGTATCCAAATCAAATGATTTTTTTTATTTCACATAACTTTTCGAAATCTACACAATGACAGATCATTTGATATATTTTATCTCTCACAAACATAGTTTGAATTTGTAAAAATATGAAACTATTGTTGCAAATTTGAACTATGTTAATAGAAGATAAAATATGTCAAATGAGGTGTCATTGCGTAGATCTCGAAAAGTTATGTGAAATAAAAAAAATCATTTGATTTGGATACTCGAGTCAAAAGTTATTGCCTTCCGTAATTTTACGGTAACGGAACTAACGAGATTGTGCCACGTGGCACAATCTCATGAGTTCCCCCAGGAGAGAGGGCTGACACTCAATTTAAAAAAAAAAAAAAAACATATGTGTGAGAGTGACGCGGGAGATGATTCGCGGCACTCAGTGCCGCTGGGTCCCCCTCACGTCACTCAATGACCCCTTGATAAATATTATAAATCAAATACCAAATTAGTATATTAAAACCTCAATGGATCAAAGAGCCCATTAGACGGTGATGACAGCCTGTAATGTAACACGCAATTTTGTTGGGTGCTCGAAAAAAATTATGGCCACATTTTAATTTTTTAGAAAAAAAAAAAATTGACATGTGTTCTTCTAAAATTTAAAATAGATCCAGTTAATTGAAATTGTGATTCCTTTGAAATTCGGAGAGACCACGAGTCAAAAAAAATTTTAAAGATAATAAATTGGATCCTGGAATATTTGTCGAGGACTCAATAGATATTTTACTCTAAAATAAATATGCATAACATAAATTTAAAATCATTTTAACTAAAATTTATCTTTTAAGTTTTAAGCATAAATTTGATCTCACTTTTGTAAATTATTCAATTTTAGTCTCAGAGAATTAATTTTAACTGTTTAAGTAGCGTTTGATAAACATATTAGAATAGGACAAAACAAAATATATGAGTTTTATTTTATGTTTGACAAATTAAAAATAGATATGAAACAGAACATGACATAGAGTTAACAAAACAATACATTTTGGTTTCATTAAAAATAGTAGTACAAAGGAGAACACAATAGCATAATAGAGATGTTATGTTCATTTTTGTCCCGTTACCAAAATACTACCTTAATTTCACCAAAGAGAAAAAACAGATACATTAGAAAGTATAATTAGGCTGTTCCTTAAATAGTTACTAAGCTAGTTAAATTTTGACTTAACGGTAAAAAGGACATCGTGGGGTGAGAGAGGCTCGAACTCTCGACCTCAGGATAACTCAGAAGCTATGAGACCTACGCGCTAGCCAACTGCGCCACCACCCCGGTTTTACTATTGGTACAAGATAATTTATATTATGAAACTAATAGTTTGATTAAATTAACAATCAAGCAGATCTAGGTGACCCAATAACCCAACCTGATATAGAGTTAGTTAACTTAATTAATTTTAAGTTTTGAAATTTGAATCGATTGAACATAAATTTATAAAGAAAAAAAAAACAGTGAAAAATATAAAACGTCTTGACTTAGATTTATACATTTGCATATTTGGTACTATAATGTTTAAAAATAGACCCACATTAATATTTTGTAAACGTGCATGTTCTTTTGCTTTATATGCTTCGATTTCGATCACATTATATACAAAACAAACTTTGTGTTTTAGGGTCTGTTTGAAAAAAATTTATAATAATTTTTATTATTCAATAAAAATAATAAGAATACGATGTTTTTCTGAAGAAAAATGCTAAAATATACCTCAAACTCAAAGTCTCATTGCAAAGCTACCTCCATCTCACCAAATCTTACCAATTTGTTATGACCCGTTTGAATGGGCTTTACAAAAGAGAATATTTTCAAATTTTGAGCTATTTTTTGTTTTGATTAATATTTTAAAAAGTACTTTTAAAATAAAAAATAGTATTTTGATTTTTTTTCAAAAGCATGAAATCATGGAAAATAAATCTACAATGCGAGGTAGTATCTAGACGGACCAATAGGAATAGGACAATTAGGCTGAAAAGTTTCTAACGAGAGAAAAAAAAATTTAGTATTATAATTATGTAATCCTCGAAGAATTCGCTCGGTGCAACGATGGTACTAAAAATGCGCTCAAAATCCTCGCTTTCAAATAAAGTGATATGTTATTCTACCTAGCTTTGTTTATCACTCTTCAACACCATTAAATCATAATCTCAACTACCTTTATTATTTCTCTCTCCTATTGAGATTCTGATTTAATAGTATTAGTGAGGAGAAAAATTTAAGGCTGCGCATGACAACCATTCTAATTCCTGGCACTGTTTCTGAAAAAAATGATTCTTTTCTATTTCTGTGCCTTGGAAGAGTTCTGAGAATCAGAATTACGTTTGTTAACATATTTTATGTTGTAATCTTTTTCAAAGCTTTGGGCCTAAGAGATTTATGTGTAATCTTTGAAGAGCCCTAACCCCAATTTCAAAAATCCCAAAATTTCACCAAATTCTGATCGCAAGAGAGAGAGAGAGGAAAGGAGACCAAGAACTTCTGTGGTGAAAGGAGGGGTGGTGGTCCAGTGATATGTGGTTGAAGGCCAGTGACGGTTCAGTGTTGGTATGTGAGCTCGAAGGAAGTCGTGAGAGTGTAAGAGAAAACTGATTCTCTTTTTGTGTCCAGAAATAGAAAAGCAGAAATTTTTTGATTCTCTTTTTTGTTCCCCAGCATAAAAAAAAAAAGACAAGTTCATCCCGGGAATAAAAAAATAAACCGATTTTATCAAACACAATTCTCATCCATTGTTGTTCCAGGGAACAGAAATTAAAAAAAAAAAAATTCATTCCAGGAAGGTTGTCATGCACACCCTAAGCGCTCCGGGAGCACTTTTCATTGGATGGGGCGGAGGAGAGAGAGGAAAAGAACAGAGGAGAAAGGGAGCGAAAAATCCATGTGTCACTCCCTTAATGGGAGTGTTATGGACCCGCATAAGGGGTCCATTGAATGGCAGACCCAATAATGAACAATCCAAGATCTGAATCAATTATAATTACGGATAGTATCCATTAATGATACTAATCCTAATGCGACAGCATAGCAAACAGGCTTGGGCCCTTATCAGAGGCACCAAAGGCCCATATCATACTACCCACAAGTAACCTCTATAAATACAAGGTAAACCCTAAAGGTACGTTACGCTCTTTCTCTTACGGTTATGCTGTCACTGTGCACACACACACCCGTTTGGCTAACGTCGTTATTAGTTCGTTGTGCACAATGATCTGCTTGACTCAAGAATATCTCTTTTACAGATACCTTGGAGAGGGCACTAGATCCAAGATTAACATACCAGACCATTGGGCTGAACATCTCTGTCACTAAGACAGAACAGGGAGGACCACCAAAGTCCCGATGCACAGAAAATTTTTCCGTTGGAGAGTGATAGGCAATGATAGGTAGAAAAAAAATATACGTAAAATAACTTATCCTCCAATATAATACCTTTTTGGATTTCTTTCTAACTTATTTTTTTTATCAAAAGTTGTATTCAAACATACACATAAAATAAAATATAATAACCCTCACATGTAGTTGTGAATTTAATTATGAACTAATGATTTTAATCATGATATTGAAGAATAATTATAAGAAAAGTAGAAGAAAAAGAAATAAAGTCACCTTTGGTGAAAAATGAGTTAAAATGACAGTTAAAAGGTAAAAATATGGGTAGGCAAAATTACTCAAAAGGTAAAAGTAAAAATAGAAACAAGACTAGAAAAATATTCTAGTCCATTGGGTAAAGTTTGGTAATGAATAGATGTGACTAAATAGGTAAGCCTTTACCCAGTTGAATTTCACTTAATCTATGTAAGTGAAAATTTTCAAAAGCCTTACTGTTCCCCTTCGTCTTCCGCATATCGGACTCGACAGTAAGGGAAAAGAAAAAAAAAATGGAGATTTTGATTTAAAATATTTTAAAATTCATAACTTGAGCTAGAGACCTCCAAATCACTATGTTCCAAAGCTAAACTTGTGAGAAATTTCGAGAGGAATCCATTGGTACCAGTATTTTTGGGTGGAGTTCACTGTAGAGAGAATTTTTTCTCCCCTAAGATTTTGAATTTCATGGAAAAGATGGGTTTTTATGGAGTTTGAAGCCATGAGAGCTTAGAACCTCATCTCTCCTTTGTTCTAGAGTGCATTGTGGTAAGAAATTCCTTTCCTTTTCATATTTTTATGAATATTGAATTTAGATTTTCATTTTGAAAATTTGGCTTGATTGAGCATGTTAGAGTTTGATTGAGGCTTAGCTCTTGTTGAAAAAAGTGTTTAGATGAGGATTTTAACGGTGAAAATGTGTTCGAAAAAATTAAAGATATCATATTTTTGAATAGTGTCGTATATGTAAATAGTGACGTATACATGAATAGTACTATAGAGATGAATAGTACCATATTTATGCATTGATGATGGATAATAATGAGAATGTGTTCCTTGGTTATAATGTGAGACCAAGTGGACTTGTGGAACAAGAGCATGGACATTGAGCAAGGCTTTTGATTACTTGAGATTGAGGTAAGTATCAAACAATAGTTTGATGTTAAATTTATATGAAATGGATATATGTTTAATTGTGATAAATTCACCATGGATAGGTGTGTTGGTCATTTGTTGAGCATTTTGTTGTCTTGTGGACCCTTTGACTTGGAAGAGGCTAGAAAAATAGCTATTCACGATAAGCTTTCGATCCTTGGGGTTAATCCCCCGTTTGTTCCACAGACTCCGAGGGAGGATGGTAGTTTGATATGGAATGTTGAAAATTATTAGTTATATGTTGCATGTATATGTATGTATGTTTGTTTGCCACACAAGACGATGTTTTCTTGTGTGAGGCATAAGACGGTGTTTCCTTATGCATAGTATGAGACGATGTTTCCTCATACGGTATGTTGCAAGATGGTATTTTCTTGCATAATGCATACTTGTTATATTCTCAGGCCAATAGGATTACATTATTGCACACTGTATTGTCATACATATTTTGATGCATGCATGGATTTTTATATTGTTTATACCAGAAGTGAGCTTAGGGGTGGAGGAGCCCTCTAAGGGTCCCTAGCTTACTGAGGTAATTATATTATCTCACCCCGCGTTATGCGGATTACCATTTCAGGTACAGGAGCTGATGGTGTTGAGGCATTGCGTGGCAAGAGGCCAGATAAGAGATACACTACTTGACATGATTGTCAGGGTCTTGCGGATATTTAGATTTGTACCTGATATACTTTATTTTGAGTTGTATATGCCATGTATTTTTTTGAGAGCTTAGGAGATGTCTATACCAGGTTGATAGTCTGTATATGTTGTTAGTGATGCATGCTCAGGTCTATGTTACTTATTTAATTGCATCTCTTTTGTTTATTTGATGTAATTATATAAGTAACATCATGGACATTATTTTGAGATAGTATGATCATGAGATAGCCTAGGCCATGGATGGCTGGGCAATATGTTTTATCTATGCTTTGGTATGCCTGAATTATGTTAAACTGTCAATCAGGTTGAAATTATCATGATGAGAATTATCCCTAGTGGTCCAAAATACAAACGAAATGTTGTCCGTTTTATTTTGACAATGGAAATGAAAAAGTTTGCAATACATAAAAAAATAAAATAAATTATTCAGTTAAGTTGAACATATTGCGCTTACTATCGTATGAATGTTAATTAACCGGCGATAGACGGGACGTTACATAAGCATTAATTTTTAGTTTATATAAAAAAAACAGCTTTTTAGAGAAGAAAAAATCATTCAAACTGACACTTAATCCACTTTCCAAGTTTAATCATTAATGCCGTCTCTAGCCTAATCTGGAGTTGAAGAATTTATTGCAAAGTTCATTCTCCCACACTCTTTCAATGTCGAGCATAACACTCTTTCAAGTACGTCCTACACCTAGCATGCATCTTGGACATAGCACTCTTTTAATGTTACTTGATTTAATTAACAATAACTATACTGGCGTTGAGCCTTTGACGCCATGTACATGGATTTAATTAATCACATACAATAGATGCTTAAGGAAATTACAATTTTCTAATCTCAGTCTCAAAGTCTTTAATTTATAATACGAAGGGCCTACCCTACCTAGAGTAAGAATGAAGCATAAAATGATGAGACATGAAGGCCATACATAACAGTACAGCGGACTAGTGACTGAAAGGTGCACAAAGTATATAATTAAGTGTTTGTTTATTTTGCTATTAGAGTCACATTTCCTTTGGTAATTGATGTGTTTGGTTAATTTTTTAAAATTATTTTTCACAAACTTTTAGGTTGTAAAAATAATTTTGTAACAAGTGAATATTTTTTTCCTTTTTTATTGAATTAAATTAACAATTAACATAGAATTAATAAAAAATTTAGAAATACACTTATAGTTACATTTTAAAAGCAATTTTTTATTATTATCTAAATATGAAAAAATCTTCTGAGATAATTTTTAAAATTATATTTTCAAATACAAATTAATTATTTATATATTAAATTTTTTAAATTAATTTTTTAATATCAACATTTTGAAAACTAGGTATGCAAAAATCTTTAGTAAATAGACCTGAAATATATTCAGTGAAAGCCATTTTTTTCAGCAAAAGTTTATTCAGTTCGCATATGGCTCATGACTTTTATGACATGTCAATCTCACGTCAATAATTTAAAGTTAAACGTGACAAAATAACAAGAGGGAGGTAAATAAATGACAAAAAGTACAAAACAAAATGTGGTGACGTTTTTTTATTATTTTTAGATTTCTTTGTTAGTTAGCTCATGCAATTGGACAATATATTAATGTACAACTTTAGGTAGAGGTAGTCAAAATTGTAAAATCTGACTCCCTCCTTAACTATATAAAATGTTCATGAGAGGTTTCAAACTTCACATGATTCACCAGCACCATGGCAGTGGTAGAAGAAAAAGGCCCTGCAAGTGGGAGAGAAGATTACACTCAAGATGGCACAGTGGACCTAAAAGGTAGACCCGTTTCAAGATCAAATACTGGAAGATGGAGAGCATGTTCCTTCATAGTAGGTAAATGCAGCCATTTGGGGCCTTAGTGCCATTATGATACTTTTTTCAATTTGACCCTTTCTTGGATGGGTTTCATTTTTCTCATCTTAATGGAACAAAGTTATCTGATGCAAAAAATAAAATTAATTATGTATTACGAATAATATATAGTTATAATAATAAAAAAATAAAAATTCTGTCATATCAGTCGACAATGTCTCAATGTCTGAAGAGAAAGGAAAACAAAGTAATTTTAATATTATAACTATATACTACCCATAGTATATAGTTATTTTTTTTATTTTATTTTTTGCATGAGATAATATTTTTCCCAGAGAAGGAAATCTGATTTTGGATACCTCAAATGCTTAATTTATTTTTCCTTCATATTATTTTCAGGGATTACCTACTTACCCTTTATCACAGTGAATTGACAATAATTTATTGTTTGTTAATTATATTTAATATTTGACAATTTACTTGAGCATAGTAACCTTATATTTATGATAACAGAACTGATTAATGTCACTTCTGAATATGATAAATGCACGTGTTTACATACAGGTTATGAAATGATTGAGAGGATGTCATACTATGGGGTAGCATCAAACCTAGTGCTGTATCTAACAAAGAAGCTTCATGAAGGCACTGTGAAATCTTCAAACAACGTTACCAACTGGGTGGGTACAGTATGGATAATGCCAGCTGCAGGAGCTTACATAGCCGATGCCTATCTTGGTCGATATTGGACCTTTGTAATATCTTCAGCCATTTACCTTTTGGTATGAAATGTGATGTTAGTTTTATTTTATTTTCACCATTTCAATATTACTTGTTTATGCATATTGGTCAACTCCACTAAATTGTGATTATGCATGTTTCTATCTTTTATGGGTTTAATGTTTCTCCACTTATCCATGTATAAAAGTACGTAAGACTCTCTCTTTTTTTTCTTTATATGGTCCCATATACTTTTTATGTGTGTAGGAGATAAATTTATCTGTTACAATATGAGAAACATTAAACTTATTTTTTATATTAATAAACCATAACTAGGACATGCCCTTGTTTTCTTTAACTGTAGGGAATGTGTTTGTTGACTCTAGCAGTGTCACTACCAGCACTGAGACCACCACCATGTGCTCAAGGTGTAGAAGACAAGGATTGCCAACGAGCATCCTCATTGCAAGTGGGTATTTTCTTCTTTGCCTTATACATCATTGCAGCAGGGACAGGGGGAACCAAGCCCAACATTTCTACAATGGGAGCAGACCAATTTGATGAGTTTGAGCCCAAAGAGAGGTCCCAAAAGCTTTCCTTCTACAATTGGTGGGTGTTTTATATTCTAATTGGTACCATCTTTGCCCAAACTGTGTTGGTTTATATACAAGACAATGTGGGTTTTGGCCTTGGATATGGGATTCCAACCATTGGGCTTGCTGTTTCAATATTGGTGTTTCTGTTAGGAACTCCACTTTATAGGCATAGGTTGCCCTTAGGTAGCCCTTTAACTAGGATGGCTCAGGTCTTTGTGGCTGCTATGAGGAAGTGGAAGGTACATGTCCCATACGATCCAAAAGAGCTACATGAACTAAGCACAGAAGAGTATACAATTAAAGGGAGAAACAGAATTTACCACAGCTCTTCAATAAGGTTACTAATCTAATTACTTTTTAGTTTTTACCATTTCAAATTTCACATCAACTCGATAATTTTGTGTTTATATCTCTTTTCCTAGACATTTAACACAATCCTATAAAAATTGTGAATATTTACAAAGAAATAGATAGACTTTAAATTTTTCAAAGAGAAATTGTTAATATACTAAAGGCTCCTCAATTTATGAGAGTAGGAGTGAGAATAAATTCTTCGTAATTTCTACTCAATTTTGACCTTATATTTTTTGCAAAAAAATCTTTTCCAAACTCAAACATATAATCTATTCATTTCATAAGTAGCAACCATACTATTCTGGATGGCCCATTTCTATACAGTCCAATGACTTGAGCCCAAGCCTTCTCCCTCCCTCCACGTCAACCCTACCAACCCTCCATACATTCTGCCCTCAAGGCGACTGCACCCCCTAGGTGAGACACCAAAATGTCTCACCTTGGGATTCTAATCTCCTGGGAGACCGTCCCAGACACCATAAATAGTAACCCCCAACGTCATACACTGACATTGCCGAAGCAGGGGCTATATCACTGCTATTATAGCAGTGTCAGCCTCCCTTAGCTGATCCCAAGGAGGGTTGATCCCCACTCACCAACTCATGCAGAGCAGATGTCTCATCTCCCTATAAATACCTCCCCCATTTAGAAGAAGAGGCATCTTATGTATCGTTACTCTGCTCGTAATCCTTGAGTTACACACATACACATACCCCCCATTGTTACCTGTTAGCATTCATACTTGGGATAGTGCTTCCTAGCTTGGTCTCTACTTGTTCTAGACATACATTGACTCTTATCCCTGAAGGAAACATAATGGACTTATAGATCCCAACGGTACACATATCATTACTATAAACCTCCAAATTTTATTTTAACATATGAGAATTATTCACTTTTTCCATGTCACAAAAATTTGGTATGGATCATCTGCAAAAATATTCCATCAACAATATTCTTATAACCTTGACAAATGCTTGCAGCTTCCTAGACAAAGCTGCAATAAAGACCGATCAAACTTCACCATGGAAGCTTTGTACGGTGACTCAAGTTGAGGAAACCAAGCAAATGACAAAAATGATTCCTATTTTAATGACTACATGTATTCCAAGCACCATGATAGCTCAAACCAGCACACTCTTCATCAGACAAGGCACCACTCTAGACAGGAGTATGGGACCCCATTTTGAAATCCCTCCTGCATGTCTTACAGCATTTATAAACATCTTCATGCTGATAAGTGTTGTAATCTATGACCGTTTTTTTGTTCCTTGGATCCGACGTTACACAAAGAACCCCAGAGGGATCTCATTGCTGCAGAGACTTGGAGTTGGCCTTGTGCTTCACGTCATTATAATGATTACTGCATGCTTTGCTGAAAGAAAGAGACTCTGTGTTGCAAGAGAAAACAACCTCTTAGGCCTGCATGATACTCTTCCTCTGACTATTTTCATCCTCCTCCCTCAGTTTGCTTTGACAGGGATTGCTGATACCTTTGTTGATGTTGCTAAGCTAGAGTTCTTCTATGATCAAGCACCTGAAACCATGAAAAGTCTTGGAACATCTTATTTCACAACCACCTTGAGCATTGGAAGTTTTTTCAGTACTTTTCTTCTATCAAGTGTTGCTGATCTCACTCGTAGACATGGTCATAAGGGTTGGATTTTGGATAATCTAAACGTCTCCCACTTGGATTATTATTATGCATTCATGGCTGTACTAAGCTTGATCAACTTCCTTTGCTTTTTGGTTGCTGCAAAGTTCTTTGTCTATAATGTTGACGCAACACAAAACAAATCAGGCTTGGAGGTGAACCCTGCTTCATCCCAGGACAATAATGGAATAAGCCAAAGCACCCCACAACTAGATGCCAAGTGCTAGGGAAAACAGCTTCTATGTTCTTGCTATATAAGACTCTTGAGAATGTAAAGAAAGCAATGATACGAACATGAAGAAAAGTAATTCAGTTTCTTCTCAGTTGCTTTTGAGTATTATTGGTAAAAACCCTTCAGCCATTATATGTCAAAATTAAGGCCAGCATTCTAACCTCAACTATCGTCACCGTACCTAAAATCAATTTAATTAGCTAGCGGAAGTTTTGATATTATATTATGTTAATGTTGTAAAGAATGAAAAGAAAAAATATATATATCTTACATAATTTCATTTATCTTCCAATATAATTTGATTTTTTTCCCGGTCTAATAAGAGGCGCCACGAGTTGCTAAAGTTCAATACTTGAGGCGCCACATAATTCTTTTTTCTTTTAGCTCCAAGCTAAAATGCTAGATTATAAAGTGATAAAAAAACTTTAGGTATTTTTTAATATCAAAATACCCAATAAACTTTACTTCTTCATCTTCTGAACCTGTAAATAGAACTCCAAAATCTACACTTTCAAGTATCAAAATACTCATCTTCTCGCATGAAAATATTTCTCACAAGGAGAATGCATACACCTATATCCTTTGACCACCACTCTTGCTTTGCGTTTGAATGTTGACCAGTCAAAGTTAAACTCTGTTTTGAACACTTATTTGACTCCAATAACTTTGTGGTTGTTTGGTCTTTCAACAAGATGCCATTAATCATCTCCACCGAATATTATGCGTTGCTTTTCTCCAAAAGCCAATTTTATTTGTTGGCCTTGGTTGAACTTGTAGTGCCACAAAGATTAAAAATTAGGAAAAATATTTCTTTAAAATGAGATTGATTCTAAAACAAGCACGTAAAGATAATATTCATCCTTAAATGTTAGTGGGTTAAGATCATCATACACTGTAAATTAAATAAACAAGAGATGCACCCTTCCTCACTTTGAAAACAAACACATTTCAAAAAAATCTTAATTTAAAAATTAGAGGTGTTTCAACCTTCATGATAACATGATATATATGTCTGCTACCTACATGATATGTTATGTTATGTCTGCTATCCACATACACCCTTCTAGAAACTATTACTTCATTTAAGGGAAAACTTCGTAACCCCTATGTAAGTTTCCTAACAATCACTTATTCTCTCTGAAATTTTTAATCTTTTACACTCTTACTTAAAGTTTTTTTATCACTTACCCTCTAACTTGATTTTTCATCCAAAACTAAAATTATCAAAGTTAATTTTTTTAAAAAAATACCAAAACTATCCTTAAAACAAAAAAATATATACATATATGCAAAAGAACACGAAAAGGATCCAATTCACCATAAAGGGTGAGTTATGGTGAAAAAAATAAAAAATACCCAAAATCCAAAATAAGCTTTTACCACATAAAATAACACAAAAAGGATCCAGTTCACCATAAAGGGTGGGTTATGTTGTGCGAGAGTTGATTTTTGGAGGAAAGGAAGGCAAAAGGGTCATAAAAAAATAAACACAAAAAACAGAAATCACAGAACCACAAGCTTCAAACAAAGAGAGATATGCACCCAGATCTATGAAATTCAACACAACAAAGCTTACAAATTTTTCTCCTCCTCCTATTTCAGAGTTGTTTAGTGTTGAGTTTTGTGTTCTCTCTCTTACTCTACAGTAATAAAGAAGAAGGGTACGGCACATTAGATGAAGACAAAGCGACGCAAGTTGTAGCACGGGATATCCTCTACATTATTTTTTTTTTGTTTTATTTTAAATGTAGTTAGGGTATTTTTCAAAAAAATTAACTCTCTTAATTTTATTTTTGGATGAAAAATTAAATTAGGGAATAAGTGATAAAAACTCTTAAGAATATAAATGATTCAAGATTTTGGAAAGGTTTTTTTTTTTTTTTTTTTAAAGTTTTCCCATTCATTGGCAACAACTACAAACCGGAATCTTTATTGAGGTCAAGTGTATATATGGATGTATTCGTATAAAAAAAATGCTTTCGGCATGGACAATTTTCTTTCTTTAGTTTCAAGGCCAAGTTTATATAATACGAAGTGCTTGCTCAAGGTAAGAACGAAGCATGAGATAGAGACACGTGGCCCATAGCATTGCACGTAACTATTGAATTAAAAAGTGAATAAAACATGGGAAAAATGTCTATCATTTAAAATTACACAACTTACATCCTTTCACTCTCACAAAGGTGGGACCCACACCTTTATTTTTTTTTTTGTCAACTCTCTCTCCTCCTTTATCTATCTCTTTCTCTCTCTTAAAATGACACAACTTTACATATAACTTCAATAACAAAAAGCCATTTTAATCAACAGAATTTTTTTTGTGTAAGCTCTTCGCTCAAGACATTTTGCAACATATCACGTCACGTCAACTTCTAAAATCTAATAGCTATGACGATAATTTATAGGTAAACATCACCCAATACTCAAAAAAATAAAGAGACGGGAAATGAGTGAAAAATGACAACAAGTACAAAACAAACCGCGGCGGCGCGGCCGATTCCTTTTGTTTTTTTTTTTGTTCTTTCGGCCTTATGTTTTTTTCTTGTTAGTTGGCTCATGCAAATGGACAATGTATAACTTTAGGTTGGGAAAGCTAAGCTTCTAAAATCAGATTACCCTTCTTGTAACCATATATATAAAGCTCATGAGAAGCTAGAAACCTCGCATGATCAAGTTGTTGTTCTTCTCCAACATCATGTCAGTGGCAGAAGAAAAAGGCCCCGCAGGTGGGAAAGAAGATTACACTCAAGATGGCACTGTGGACTTAAAAGGTAGACCCATTTTAAGATCAAAGACTGGACGATGGAAAGCTTGTTCCTTCATAGTAGGTAAATGAAGCCTTAACTTTGATTTCAGCCTTTTTTTTAATACGCTAATCCTTTCTTTAAAGAATGATTATCACTTGTTTTTTAATATGGATTATGCATGTGTCTGTGTGTGTGTGTAATTTATAGGGTATGAAGCGTTTGAGAGGATGGCTTACTACGGGATAGCATCAAACCTAGTGGTGTATCTAACAACGAAGCTTCATGAGGGCACTGTGAAATCTTCAAACAACGTTACCAACTGGGTGGGTTCAGTGTGGTTGATGCCACTTGCAGGGGCTTACATAGCCGATGCCTATTTTGGTCGATATTGGACCTTTGTAATTGCATCCTTCATTTATCTTTTGGTAAGAAATGTTAGATTTATTTTCATCATTCTAATATTACTTAGTGGTAAAGAAAGATTGGACTTGAAAACATTAAACTTGGATGAACATTGTGCTTTTTTAATATATATATATATATATATATATATATATATATATATATATATGAAAAAATATTTCTACAGCAACTATAGATAAGCTTATCTACAGCTACCTTTTTATAACTATGTTCTCTCGGGAGAATATAGTTATAACACTAAAGTTATTTTTTTTTCTCTCTCCACGTCAGCAGATCAGGTTCTGAAAAGTAAATGAGGAGAGAGAAAAAGAAAGCAACTTTAGTGTTATCACTATGTTCTTCCGAGAAACATAATTATAAAAGGTAGTTGTAGATAAGCTTATCTAAAGTAGCTGCAGAAATGTTTACCTCATATATATATATATATATATGGGGAAGGATATTCTTACGCCGGTGTAACAGTTAGAAGTCTTACACTCAATCTTGACCATTGATCCACTTGTATACAATGGCTCACATTACTAAAAAATTAGAGCTCTTAGATATAAGTGAGATCAACGGACAAGATTAAGAGAGTAACTTACACTGGCGTAAAATGATTCTCACCCTATATATATATATATATATATATATATATATATATATATATATATGGGATAGGATCAACTTACACCGGTGTAAGAATAATAAATCTTACATCAAATCTTAATCGTTGATTTCCGTGCATCCAATGGTTGAGATTTATTGGGAATTAAAAATTAATTAATGAGTGAGACCTAATAAATCTTAACCGTCAGATGTAGAAAATCAATGATTAGGATTTGGTGTAAGATTTATTATTCTTACACCGGTGTAAGATGATCTTGCCCCTATATATATATATATATATATATATGAGTAAATACCCTTTTGGATCCCTAACAAAAAACGCGGTCCCCACTTTAGTCCCTTACAAAAATAAATTAGTCAGTTAGTCTTTAATAAATTCAAAGTGGACCCATTTTAGTCATTTTGAGGGACTAATATGGGTCTTTTTTGAATTTGTGAGGGACCACGATTTTAACTAAATAGGTCCACTTTGAATTTGTTAGGGACTAACTGACTAATTTATTTGTGTAAGGGACTAAAGTGGAGACCGTGTTTTTTGTTAGGGACCAAGAAGGGTATTTACTATATATATATATATATATATATATATATATATATATATATATATATATATATATACGAGGAAGGTTATACTTACAACCTATTTTTATTTACAACTATATCTTAACCGTTGATTTCCGTCACTCAATGGTTATTATTTTCACAATTTAAACATATTAATTAATTATTAATTTGCAATAAATGATAACCGTGATTGACGGAAATCAACGGTTAAGATATAGTTCTAAACAAAAATAGATTGTAAGTATAACCTTTATATATATATATACATATATATATGGGTTTACATTTCTGCAGCTGCTTTACGTACAACAACGACAGGTGTGGGGAATCATATATGTGGTAATATCATTTCTGCAACCACTTTATGTACAGCAACGACAGGTGTATATGATTCCCCACATTTAATGCGTTCATTTTTTGTATGGTTATGATTCTCCATATATATAGCAAGTATTTGACTGTAGCACGTACAACAGCTGCAGAAGTGTAAACCCCTGTATAGTTATGATTTATTATATTGTACTGTCACTGTATATAACATTTTGTACTGTCAGCTAAAAACGATGTCAATTTGTGTGGAATAAAGAAAGTTTGCGTTCAAAATTAATTGTAAGAAATAAAAATATTATATTTATTTTTATTTTTGTATGATTATGATTATCCATACATAATATTTTATAATTATTTTTATCTTTGTATAGTTATCGATGTTACCTGTTTTTTATGATTATAATTTATAAACGGGACATGCCCTTGCTTTCTTTGAGCACAGGGAATGAGTTTGTTGACTCTAGCAGTTTCACTACCAGCACTGAGGCCACCACCATGTGCTCAAGGCGTGGCAGACCAGAGTTGCCCTCGGGCTTCATCGTTCCAAAGGGGTATATTCTTCTTTGCCTTATACATCATTGCAATGGGCACAGGGGGAACCAAGCCCAATATTTCTACTATGGGAGCAGACCAATTTGATGAGTTTGAGCCTAAAGAGAGATCCCATAAGCTTTCCTTCTTCAATTGGTGGTACTTTAGTATTTTCTTTGGTACCCTTTTCTCCAACACTTTCTTGGTTTACATACAAGACAAAAGGAGTTGGACCGTTGGATATGGGATTCCAACCCTTGGGCTTGCTGTTTCAGTATTGGTGTTTCTGCTAGGATCTCCATTTTATAGGCACAAATTGCCTTCTGGTAGCCCTATAACAAGGATCCTTCAGGTATTTGTGGCTGCTGGGAGGAAGCGGAAGGTACATGTCCCAGATGATCCAAAAGAGCTACATGAACTTAACATAGAAGACTATACAAGTAACGGCAGAAACAGAATTGATCGCAGCTCTGCATTAAGGTTAAAGTCATTACTTTTTACTACTTCAAACTTCACAATTTTTCCATGTCACGTATATTTGGCATGAATCATTTCTGTTAGAGAAATATAAAGTCATTAACGTTACCTCACCCAAAAACTTAAGATTTTAGGTTGAATTGATACTTTACATTGTATCAGCACCTCGATGTCACGGATTCGATTCTCACCAATGATGCATCATTCACCGTTCAAGTTCAATTGGCTCTCGTATTAGTGGCGTGGCGTGTTAGAGAAACATAAAGTTATTTTTGAGTTGAATTAGTTCTTTACAAGTTTTTATTTGCATAAACCTCACTCCCTTCTCTGTTTTCAGTTTCCTTGACAAAGCAGCTATTAAGACTGGACAAACTTCATCGTGGATGCTTTCTACAGTGACCCAAGTTGAGGAAACCAAGCAAATGATAAAAATGATACCTATTTTGATTACAACAATTATTCCAAGCACCTTGACAGTTCAAGCGAACACACTCTTCATCAAACAAGGCACCACCCTAGACAGGAGTATGGGACCCCATTTTGATATCCCTCCTGCATGTCTTACAGCATTTATAACTATCTTCTTGCTGTTAAGCGTTGTAATCTATGACCGACTTTTTGTTCCTGCTCTCCGACGCTACACAAAGAACCCCAGAGGGATCACAATGCTGCAGAGAATTGGAATTGGCCTTGTGCTGCACGTGATTCTCATGATCATTGCATGCTTTGCTGAAAGAAAGAGACTCAGTGTTGCAAGAGAAAACAACCTCTTAGGCCAGCATGATACAATTCCACTCACTATTTTCATTCTCCTCCCTCAGTTCGCCTTGGTTGGGATTGCTGAGAGCTACATTGATATTGCCAAGATAGAGTTCTTCTATGATCAAGCACCAAATGGCATGAAAAGTTTGGGAACATCATATTTCACAACCACCTTGGGTCTTGGAAGTTTTTTCAGTAGTTTTCTTCTATCAACTGTTGTTGATATCACCGAGAGACAAGGTCACAAGGGTTGGGTTTTGGATAATCTAAACGTCTCCCATTTAGATTATTATTATGCATTCATGGCTGTACTAAGCTTTATCAACTTCCTTTGCTTTTTGGTTGTTGCCAAGTTGTTTTCCTATAACGTTGATGCAACAGAAAACAAATCGGGCTTGGAGATGATTTCTGCTTCATCTCCAGTAAAGGAATAAGCCAAAGCACTCCACAACCAGATGTCAAGTGCTAAGGAAAACACCACCTCTATTCCGAGCTGCAGAACTATTCTGCTGTGACTCCTTTTCTTAGCTTAGACTTGCCACTTTAGAGCTTAGTTAATGACGAAAGCTGTGTTTAAGAACATTGAATAAATCATGGTGAGTTTCACATCCATGATAAAACATCCCTGCTGAGAAAATTTCCGCCGGTGTTCTTTCTTGCATCCAAACATTAATAAATCAGCAACTACTATTCGGTTACTTCTAAGTACTTCTAGAAACACTTAACCATTATATGCTAAAAATACCAGCTTATTAACCTAAACTATATTCCCCGTGCCTAAAATTCAATTACGTAAGTATGGAATATAATAAAACTAACCACCAGAAACGTAGAATCTGCTCTGAATGGTCTTGAAGTTAAGCAGGACCAAAAATAAATAAAACAAAAAATTGCTAAGAACACACTCTGCAACATACTTCTTATTATTACATAAAATCTTATTTCGATCCCACTAATAAAGGGTAAACCTAGAGTTTCGTAAAACTAGTATGAAATTTTTATCCAATAATAATAACTGTTAATAAAAAGTATTGCTAATATTTCTCAAAAAGTTAATACTTTTGATATTTACTCATTGTAGCCCCTTTTATTATAAGATCTCCTTTCTGGGATATAGCCCCTAGGAGTATCAGTATAAATATACCGACCGCTTCAAGAATCAATGACTATCCCCACATACTAACACGAGACTTTTCAGTGTGCTTTTTCCTCACTCGCGCACTTTCTGGGAAAACTTCCCAGGAGGTCACCCATCCCAGAATTGCTCCAAGTCAAGCACGCTTAACTATAGAGTTCTTCCGTTCTGGGATACCGAAAAGAAGATGCATCTTGTTAGTATAGGTAGTACCAATTAATTCTTATAAGCTATCCCAAACTGTGCAGTCTCATACCTGCACAGTCTTTGGAATCCCTCTCTTTCGGGTGTCGATTCGATTCATTCATGCATGTAACCCCCTGCCGGAAGCCTGTCAAGAGTCGCTCCTTGTTCGTGCCTCTTTGCACCGGCGATCACTCCCTGCCCTCGTCAGCGCTCGGGATGTTACAAGTATAGGTATAGGTTAAGATCTCTTTGCGAGATACAACCCCTGAAGTATAGCCTAGGAGTATGTATGTGTATGAAATTTGTATGGGTATGAAATATATGATGTCTTCTACGCTATGCTATCTGACATTTATGCAGGAAGCGAACTCATAGGTGGAGACTACTCCATAAACCCTAGGTTTACTGAGATGGTTAATCTCACCCCATCTGGGGACTTACTTTTTAGGTACTACAATAGTAGGAGAGCTCTCATAGAGCAAGAGACCAGTTCAGGATGGCTAAAGATACTAGCTAGAGTAGAGAACTAGTGTAGCATTCTGGAGCATCACTATATACGTATATGTTTTGTTGAGCATGATATGTTATGTTCATGCATATGTACAGTATGGATTTCCATTTTGAGAGGCATATGTAGCCTATAGATAATTGTATACAGATGACATGATTATGTATAAGCGTGTATGTTGTTAAAGTAGGTTGATATCAGTAGTGGCATGGAGCCATATTCTAGTATGTATATATGGATTAGACTTTTTTGTTTATCAGGTGTTATGTATGATAGTGGGATTTGATCCCTGGATTAATTTAATTTACAGCTGTTATGCTGTCCGTAAAGACTCTATTCGAAATGGTATTTAGTATCATATTCGGATAGTGATTATATCATTAATTATGGTCACGGGTTATTAAGTATGGATTTTATACAGGTACAGGACTGTATAGATATGTTGTATTGAAAAACAAATTATGCACGACGATACGTAAAGATAAATTAAAAGGAAAAAAGTTAAGTCAGTTTGTTACTCGGTGTAACAGTGATACTTTTACGTTAAGTATTCCCTAAAATAATTAACTATGATGATTTTTGTAACCATTTGTATGTTAACAAACCGGCTGCAGACAGGGTGTTACAGCCCTCAATAGGCTGATGAGATACCTCAAAAGGTACTAAAAATTATGCTCTACACGATTATGTTTATCCTTCAGTTGTGGATGGATATTTTGATGCGTCATAGCGCTCAGAAATAGGAAACATCAAGTCAACTAGTGGATATGTATTCACTTTGGGTGGAGCTGCTATTACTTGGAAATCCAAAAGACAAACTTGTGTTGCATTGTCGTCTATGGAATCAAAACTTTTTACTTTAGCCTTAGTCGGTGAAGAAGCAGAGAAAATAAAGAATTTGAATATGGATATTCCTTTGACTCAGCCAAAGATTAATTCTTTAAGTTTGTTCTGTGATAATCAAGCAACTATCCTAGTTGTTAAAAATGCTATCTTTAATTCAAAGAGAGGACATGTGAAACTGAGACTTGCATTGTTGAATTATCTAAGAGAACAAGGAGTTATCACCTTGATCGATGTGAGATCGAAGGATAACTTGGCTGATGCTCTCACAAAAAGTATACTTAAAGATTGATTATTCAAAATAATGGGGTTAAAGACAATGTAGACGAGTCTTAATTTCCATTTACGTACTTTCTAATTGTGTATTTTGAATTATCAAATCTTTCTTTTGTTAGCTAAAATGATAAGCACAATTCATATGTTTCATCAATGTTCATGGTTGCTGATTAATTTGAAATAGGGTAAGTTGTCTCATTTCAAACATATGAAAATAACTTCATCCTAATTCAAAGGTTCTACCTAGGAAACGTGTCATTCCAAACTTGATGATACAATATTCCAACCAGGCTGGACCATCCTTTTGGTTAAATGATTTCATTCCAAACTTGATGCTAGATTATTTGACTTTGAGAAATTGGTAATTATAACATTCCACATTGAAACATTAAAATAGTTGTTTGCATAAGAAGCCTGTTGATCTTGTTCTTAATTGAAACTTGACATCATGTGATTAGATTATTGTAAGTGACTTGACTGTTGTTCCTATTCATTGAAACTAGACAATGGTTATTCTCTTACAAATAAACCTAAGTATATGGTACTTTGCAAATCAAATTGTTCAACCTTGTTCATAATTTATGAAACTGGCTTGATGCTAATGAACATGATATTATGATGTTTTATGACATTGATATATGTTCTTCTTTGTCTAATGTTATGTTCCTTTAGTAGAACTAGATATCTTTGGTAGATTATTCAACTGATTGAATTCATGATAATATGAAATTCATATTTGATATTATATAGAGGATGCAAAAATGCAGGAGAGCTTAATGAATAGGATCTTGATCAAGATGACCTGCTTGAAGAATGAATATATCATTTAGAGTGTGTAGAGACTTGACATTTCACCTGCTATTACCCATTTTGATGGAGTCCATTTATTTGAAACTTGCATTTTGCTATCTTTATTTTACGAACATGGTTGATTGTGAACGGATTTTGAGACTTATTTTGGATGCTGGGATTTGGATGAGTTTAGAAGGAATCTAAAACTCTAAATATTTATTTTGCTATGTTGATCTCAGAACAGATGCATGATAATAATGTTTATTTATTTAGATTACAAATGATTATTGAGTTTAATATCTTACTATTAAAATTCTTGACTAATCCAAGTTGATTGTCTTGGACTGGATGTGAATTATTCATACTTGTTTGAACATTACTGATGCAACTCGGCAAGTGTACCGATCGTTCAAGTAATAAAGTGATAAGTAAGTTATCGTCTCCACAGGGATTGTGAGCGAATATCTTATAAACGTCCTCTCAAGATATAAAACTCAAGTGATTTGAAGAACAATAGAAATTAAAGGCAAAGACGTATTTTTGGATTTTAAAATAAGAGAATAATGCAAAATGATTTAGGTAAAAATATGAGAGATATTGCAGGTAAGTACACTTGTCCTATGATCCCCACTTTTTACTACGGATTGATTCACAATGCTCAATTAAAATAAACAACCAAACAATTTATCATCCAAACAATTATTAGCTAAACCTCAATTCCTTGCAAATTTAGCCCTTTAATCACAATTAGAACCCCAATTCCTTGCAATGTTTCAATTGAGATCAAGATTAAATGTTTGTAATCAAGAATGCGTTTATTCCTAGCACGCATGTTAATTATTATCCTACCCCCTTTCTGGACCAAAACCCCAATTATATTCCTATCTAGGGTTTTAACCCTCAGATTATCATTCAATACTAAACTGATTAGATTTAATATAAACGATAAGCAATATGCACAGAGTAGGCATAAATCAATTAAATTAAAGAGCGAAAAGTAAACCAATCCATAAATAAAAAAAGGTTCACATAGGGTTTGTGACCCTACCCACAATGAAGGAAACTAGCCAGACATGGTCATAGCTGAATTACAATGATTCATAAAAGAAGAATAAGAATTCAAAAGGAAGAGAAAATAATCTCCAAGATCAATCTCCGCAAAAAGCTCCAGAAGTTCTTTTCAAGCTCTCTGTCCATCTCCTTTTTGTCTTCTGATTCCCCCTTTTTAATTTTGCACGCACGCGTTCAAAACACGGTGTCTTCCTGCTCGAAAACCGGCGCTGATGGCGCCTTTTTGTACTGAATTTGAATTAATCCACGCTATCAGCGCCGGTCATACTTCTTCCGCGCTGATGGCGCGGATTTTTCTCTGAAAATGCATTTATTCTGCGCTGATAGCGTCGCCCATCTGATCCAAATTTTCCTTCTGCGCAAATTCTCATTTTCCATGCTAAATTCCTATCCAAATATAAACTTGAGTGAGAAATAACATTGAAAATGAAAAACTAACAATTAATCCATAAAATGTATTGATAAGTATGCTCTTTTGACCTTAAAGCTTAGTATTTTAACTTGGAAAATCAAATATATTACAACCACATCAATTACACTAGTCACTCTATTGAATTGTTTTGTATGGTGAACAAAGGGAACAAAACTTTGGTACATCGGATATACTCAACTGGATACATCTTTTTTCCACATTTGAAAAAAAAAATTCCCAACACATTGAAAAAAATTCCCGTTTTGGAAAAAAGATGTACCAGTTGAGTACATTTGATGCACCAAATTTTGTTCGAACATAGGAGGAGATTGTTAAATATATTAATAATATAATTCAATAGTATGTTCAGATACAAGCTCAATAAATAATAGCATGATTATTTAGGTCCATATGAATTTTCTAAGCTAGAGGTAATACTGTTTGAGTGTTCCAAATTTAATATCTCTTCGTGTAATACTTCAAACACCTCTAAATTCTCCTCTCTCAAACCTATAATCTCCAACGTACACCGTTCTAGAAATTGTTATTTCATTTGACTACTGGCAATAACTACAAACCGGAATCTTTATTGCGGCCAGTGTATATATGGATGTATTCGTATAAAAAAAAATGCTTTCGGCATTTACAACTTATACGCGTGAAGCATGAGATAGAGACATGTAGTCACATAACTTATATGGACGTAGCTTTGCACATAACTATTGACTTAAAAAGTGAATAAAGCATTATAAAATAAATAAATAAATAAAGGTGAACAAAGCATATAAATTCAATCAGTAAAAGCCATTTTAATCAAGAGAAAGTTTTTTGTGTAAGCACATAGCTCAAGACTTGTTGCAACATGTCACGTCACGTCAACTTCTAAAATCTAATAGCTACGTCGATAATTTATGGGTAAACATCACCAATACTCAAAAAAAGAAAGAGTGCGGAAAATGAGTGAAAAATGACAACAAGTACAGAACAAACCACGGCCGGTTCCTCTTTTTTTTTCTTTTCTTCCGGCCTTAAGTTTTTTTCTTGTTAGTTAGCTCATGCAAATGGACAGTGCTTAATTTTAGGTTGGGAAAGCTAATCTTCTAATTAAAATCAGATTACCCTTCTTAATTATAACCATATATATAAAGCTCATGAGAAGCTAGAAACCTCGCATGATCAAGTTGTTAATTGCTCTTCTCCAACATCATGTCAGTGGTAGAAGAAAAAGGCCCTGCAAGTGGGAAAGAAGATTACACTCAAGATGGCACTGTGGACTTAAAAGGTAGACCCGTTTTAAGATCAAAGACTGGACGATGGAAAGCTTGTTCCTTCATAGTAGGTAAATGAAGCCTTTTGCGGCCTTAACTTTGATTTAAGCCTTTTTTTTAATACGCTAATCCTTTCTTTAAAGAATGATTATCACTTGTTTTTGAATATGGATTATGCATGTGTCTGTGTGTGTGTGTAATTTATAGGGTATGAAGTGTTTGAGAGGATGGCTTACTACGGGATAGCAACAAACCTAGTGGTGTATCTAACGACAAAGCTCCATGAGGGCACTGTGAAATCTTCAAACAACGTTAGCCACTGGGTTGGTTCAGTGTGGATGATGCCACTTGCAGGGGCTTACGTAGCCGATGCCTATTTAGGTCGATATTGGACCTTCGTAATTGGATCGTTCATTTATCTTTCGGTAAGAAATGTTAGATTTATTTTTCACCATTTTAATATTACTTACCGGTAAAGAAAGGTTGGACTTGATAACAATCTTGGTTGAATATTGTGGTTTTTTTATTAAAAAAAATCAAAATATTCATTCTCAACTAACTAAATTGTGATTATGCATGTGTTCAAGACCTGGCCTCAGAGCCCCAATCTTTTATTAGCTGGTCCTTAGAGGCTCATTTGAGCAGGGATGTACATAATGTTCAAATCATTCAAACTATTTTAAAAACTGAATCAAATCAATTAAAAAAATAGGATTTTTTTTTTTAAACAGCTTAAAAAATCTATCCACTTCTTAATTTTGGATGTGATTTGGATATCCATTTATCAAATGGTTTGTATATACTAAATAATCAAATCATATTCATTTTATTTTATTTTCATTAACCGTTTTTTATTTTTATTTTGTAACCCTAACTTCAATATTCTGATTTGTCTGCTTTCAATTATTCCTTAATCTGATGATAAGTGAATGAGGTGACTTAACGTCTGCATAGCTCAATTGTTCAAGATGAGAAAAACCAGGGGAGTTGTATAACAGATTGAATAATATTTGAAAATGACGGAAAGTAGGGCCTCGTTTGGAGTTTGGTTAATTGGTCACGACCATTGAAAGGAAACGAACAAAGCATTCATAAAACTAGAAGAAGAATCTAAATGCAAATGAACACCCCAAACTCTAATTTGAAGCTCGAAACGCGTACCAGAGAAGCGGTGAGGAACGCGTAAGCGAAAAATGCAAAGAAACGTGGGATCCTCTAGCTTGGAGAGCAAGCAAGGAGTGTCGGTGCCGTCGTTTAATGGCAAAACGACATCGCTACAGATATGAACCGTAAGCAGAGCAACCACAAAACCGATTTTGAACTTACAACAAGTTTATAGTTCATAAACGTTTTTGATTTAAAATTGGAAGGTTTTGGAACCGACATTTTAAAACCCAATTTAAAAAAAAAAAAAGGGTTTGGTTTGAAAATCAAAGTATTTAAAATCAATTTGGTTCCATTTTGATCAAAACCAGTTATGAACCTTGGATGCACGTCCTTATGTTTGACCAGTCTCTTGACTCTCTAAAGTGTTTCCTATTATAGATACTCTTTTCACTTATTGAAAGAGACATTTTACATCAATTTCATTTGAGTTATTTCTCTGCCTAAATATAGACATAAGCTCTACTACACTCACAGTTCACTATGTTACCTATTTTTCATGATTATAAACGGGACATGCCCTTGTTTTCTTTGGGCACAGGGAATGTGTTTGTTGACTCTAGCAGTTTCACTACGAGCACTGAGGCCACCACCATGTGCTCAAGGCGTGGCAGACCAGAGTTGTCCGCGGGCTTCATCGTTTCAAAGGGGTATCTTCTTCTTTGCATTGTACATCATTGCAGTGGGCACAGGGGGAACCAAGCCCAATATTTCTACTATGGGAGCAGACCAATTTGATGAGTTTGAGCCCAAAGAGAGATCCCATAAGCTTTCCTTCTTCAATTGGTGGTTCTTTAGCATTTTCTTTGGTACCCTTTTCTCCAACACTTTCTTGGTTTACATACAAGACAAAGTGAGTTGGACAGTTGGATATGCCCTTCCAACCCTTGGGCTTGCTGTTTCAGTATTGTTGTTTCTGCTAGGATCTCCATTTTATAGGCACAAATTGCCTTCAGGTAGCCCTATAACAAGGATCCTTCAGGTACTTGTGGCTGCTGGGAGAAAGTGGAAGGTACATGTCCCAGATGATCCTAAAGAGCTACATGAGCTCAACATTGAAGACTATGCAAGTAAAGGGAGAAACAGAATTGATAAAAGCTCTGCATTAAGGTTAAACTCTAATTACTTTTTGCTACTTCAAACTTCACTGTTTTTCCATGTCACATATATTTGGCATGAATCATTGTCATTTGCATACATCGATCTCACTCCCTTCTCTGCTTTCAGTTTCCTAGACAAAGCAGCTATTAAGACTGGACAAACTTCATCGTGGATGCTTTGTACAGTAACCCAAGTTGAGGAAACCAAGCAAATGATAAAAATGATACCTATTTTGATTACAACAATTATTCCAAGCACCTTGACAGTTCAAGCGAGCACACTCTTCATCAAACAAGGCATCACGCTAGACAGGAGTATGGGACCCCATTTTGAAATCCCTCCTGCATCTCTTACGGCATTTATAACTATCTTCATGCTGTTAAGCATTGTAATCTATGACCGGCTTTTTGTTCCAGCTATCCGACGCTACACAAAGAATCCCAGAGGGATCACAATGCTGCAGAGACTTGGAATTGGCCTTGTGCTGCACGTGATTATCATGGTCACTGCATGCTTTGCTGAAAGAAAGAGACTCAGTGTTGCAAGAGAAAACAACCTCTTAGGCCAGCATGATACAATTCCACTCACTATTTTCATTCTCCTCCCTCAGTTTGCCTTGGCTGGGGTCGCTGATAACTTCTTTGAAGTTGCCAAGATAGAGCTCTTCTATGATCAAGCACCAAATGGCATGAAAAGTCTGGGAACATCATATTTCACAACCAGCTTGGGTATTGGAAGTTTTTTCGGTAGTTTTATTCTATCAACTGTTGTTGATATAACCGAGAGACAAGGTCACAAGGGTTGGGTTTTGGATAATCTAAACGTCTCCCATTTAGATTATTATTATGCATTCATGGCTGTACTAAGCTTTATCAACTTCCTTTGCTTTTTGGTTGTTGCTAAGTTCTTTTCCTATAACGTTGATGCAACAGAAAACAAATCGGGCTTGGAGATGACTTCTGCTTCATCCCCAGTAATGGAATAAGCCAAAGCAATCCACAACCAGATGTCAAGTGTAACACTCCGTTCTAGAACCGGTTTGTTAACATTGCTTTATGATATTAAGCGCAGTTACAATCACATTGGTTCAATTAAAAATCCGGATAAATTTTTTCATTTTCCTTTTTAAAACTTACTTGTTTTTCCTTTTTAACAACGCCAAGTTTGAAATAACCAATTGCGTGACCATAACCTTATTACTTTGCGGAATAATCAAAACTAAACTTAACATCGTATCATTATTTTGTTCGAGTTCAATACTAAACTCTCTTCACATATTATTAAATTGGAATTTCTATACTTACTTTATAGTTCTCATCTCATACTATGTTATAGATCTCATATATAGCTTCGCGTGGGTTCAAATCGCGCTCAAATCAGAGATCTCAAGCTCAAGTTATGACTATTTTAATAAAATAGGTTGGTGCTGTCTCGGGATGCGCGCCCGAGCGCTCAAATGGGCGCTCGCGCGCCCACTGCGAAGAATTTTGATCACCATCAGGTCATTCAGAGCGCTTGGGCGGGTTTCTACGCGCTTGAGTATTTCATAATCATCAATCAACTACTTAATTCATACCACAACACAAGTATGAGCTTACCAATTCCAAGGAGCTAATTGAGCTCCATCGCTTGCTCCAATGGTAGGTCACTCAAGGTTGGTCCAAATGCCTCACTCCTAGGCATCATATGGACACAATCAATATCCAACCAAACCAACCATTTATCACAATTGCAAGAAAATCCACAAACTAAGTATACAACCTAGAAATTTTCAAAGCATAATCAAATAGCTAAATAAGTTCATTTCTACCGATTAAACGTCATTCCTAGCATTTTTCATAACATGTACTAAGTCTCAATCCACCTAGAACATAGCCAATATACTCTCATAATCACAAACCCTAAAACACTATTCATCCAAAACCTAAATCATGCAAAACTTAAGAACTTTGTGTGAAAGAGAGTGGAAAACTCACCACAATGGATCACACTACAAGGATTTGTTGCCCTCAAGCTTCCATGGAGGTAGAAGCTCCCAAAACCCCACACTTTTACAAAAGGGTCAAATTTTTGGAGGATAATATCTCACTCCACAAGGACTCCCACTCAAAACCAAGCCTTGATTATGGAAGAGGGGAAGATTTGGAGTAGGTTAGGCTTTGGAATGGATGGATTTGGTCAACTCTAGGGTTTCCCCCTCTCTTCCTCCTCTCTTTCTCCTTCTCCTTCTTTTCCTTTCTTTCTTTCTTTCTTTTCTGTTTGCAGCTCGACGGGTGGGAACGGATTTTTGGGTTCTCTTGTATTGTTTGTCACTTAACTTTGTGTTAAGTGGCTTTATGTGGGTATTGGTTCATCTATCTATTCAACTCCATTAATTACCAAACTTTACCCAAATGTCTGGAATATTTTTCTAGGAATATTTCCACTTCCATTTTTATATTTTGGGCACTTTTGCATGCACCCATTAATACCCCTTAAATTTCAGTGGGTACACTTTTTACCTCCAAAGTGACTCCAATTCATTTAATTAAGTCTTATACTTAATTTTACTCACTAATACATGCTTAATTATTTAATTACATGTAATTTACTAATTAATTAGGCTAGGGCTATTATAGTCACCTCACCTTTTTACGATTTTGTCCGCAAAATCAAGAACATACCTATCCTTAAACTCAGGATATTGCCGGAGAAGCTCGTCTTCCCGCTCCCAAGTGGACTCTTCAGGCGTCCTTCCTTCCCATTGAACCTTCACCATAGGAATGGATTTATTCCTCAGCCTCTTTTCATCTCTTTCGAGTATTTTCAGTGGCCCAACGGGAGTTTTCAAATTCTCTCGGATCTCAACATCATCAGGTTGAACCACATGAGAAGGATCAGCTACATATCTCCTCAGCTGAGAAACATGGAATACATCGTGCAAATTTGATAATTGAGGAGGTAAGGCAAGCTGGCAGGCAACCGGTCCTACCCTACGAAGAATCTGGTAGGGTTCAATAAATCTCGGACTCAGCTTCCTCACTCACAGGGCTCGTCCAACACCCGTAACCGGTGACAACTTTAGGAATACATGATCTCCCTCCTCAAACTCTAGAGGCCGGTGCTTGAGATCATAATAACTTTTCTGACGATCCTTAGCCTTTCTCAGACGATCCCTAATCATTTTGATCTGCTCAGTAGTCTCCTGAACAAAATCCAATCCAAACCGCTCTGTGTCTCCAACCTCTGACCAGCAAGTAGGCGTCCTACACCTGCGACCATACAAGGCCTCGTAGGGAGCCATACCCAGACTAGCATGAAAACTATTATTATAAGAGAACTCAACCAGCGGGAGATATCGATCCCATGCAGTACCCTGCTCCAGGGTGCAAGCCCTCAGCATATCCTCCAACGTCTGAATGGTCCTCTCAGTCTGACCATCCGTCTGTGGGTGATAAGCAGTGCTCAGTCTCAACTGAGTGCCAAGAGCCTCCTGCAATGCTCCCCAGAAGCGAGAAGTGAACTTCGGTCCCCGATCACTAACAATGCTCTCAGGCACCCCATGAAGCCTCACAATCTCCTTCACATAGAGCCTAGTTAATCTCTCAGCAGAGAAGTCTACCCGTACTGGCAAAAAGTGTGCGGATTTTGTCAATCTATCCACAATCACCCATATAGAATCATAACTAGCCTGTGTTCGCGGCAAACCCACTACGAAATCCATGGAGATACTCTCCCATTTCAATTCAGGAACATCCAGAGATTGCAACATACCAGAAGGCTTTTGATGCTCAATCTTGACCTTCTGACAAATGAGACACTTAGAGACAAATTCGGCAATGTCTTTCTTCATACCAGGCCACCAGAAATTAATCTTTAGATCCTGATACATCTTTGTAGCTCCCGGATGGACGGTAAATTGACCCTTATAGGCCTCCGTCATTACTTCCTCCGTCAACTGCCTAGGTACGACAATACGACCCTGATATAATAGTATACCTTCATCATTGCAGGATACACCACTCTGGCCCTTCAGCCGTTTTGCACTCTCATTTTGCAGTTGAGCTTCTTTAATTCTGGTCATCATTTCATTTTCGATGCTTGTAATTTCGATGCCACAAATTCTACATGGAAAGATTTTAGATAATTTCATATCTCTAAACCTCTCAATCACATCATAGTCTCTAATTATCATGCTTGCTAAGCTCACAGATTTACGGCTCAGTGCATCAGCTACAACATTAGCCTTGCCAGGATGATATTTCAATTCAAAATCGTAGTCCTTTAGGAACTCAGTCCACCGTCGTTGTCTCATATTTAACTCCTTTTGATCAAACAAGTATTTCAAACTCTTGTGATCGCTAAATATGGCAAATTTCATTCCATATAAGAAGTGCCTCCACTGTTTCAATCCAAAAACGATTGCAGCAAGCTCTAGGTCATGGGTTGGATAATTTTCTTCATGCGGTTTCAATTGCCTCGATGCATAAGCTACCACTCGCCTATCTTGCATCAGCACACATCCCAATCCCTTTTTGGAAGCATCGCTGTATAACTCAAATTCACCTTCCGGATCAGGAAGTACTAACACCGGAGCTGTTGTCAATTTTTCCTTAAGCTTCTGGAAACATTCTTCGCATTCATGCGTCCAAATAAATGGAGCATCCTTCCGGGTCAAACGGGTTAATGGCAAAACCATTGCCGAGAATCCATTTATAAATCTCCGGTAATAACCGGCCAAACCCAGAAAACTCCTTACTTCTGTTACAGTCTTGGGTCTCTCCCAATCAATAACTGCCTCTATCTTACTCGGATCAACCGCCACTCCATTTATAAAAATTTTGACAAAAATATTTTTCGTCAAAAAATTTGAGGGAAATGATTGGAGGGAATTTAGATTCCGTAAAGAAATTTGACAAAAAAAAAAATTTCGTCGGAAGTTTTTATAGAAATATTTTCCATCAAAAAAAAAATTCTGAAATATTTGTCGTCAAAATTTTTTACGAAAATATTTTTCGTCAAAATTTTCGCTGTAAATGTGTTTTGTTGGAAATATTTTTTGACAAAAATTTGGACAAAAATATTTTCCGTAAAAAAATTTCACTAAATTATTTTCTGTCAATTTTTTTTATGAATGTGTTTTGTCAAAAAAAAATTACAGAATTTTTTTTCGTTGAAAAGTTTGACAGAATTGTTTCTGTCGAAAGTTTCGACGAAATTTAGATTCTATCAAGAATTTTGACTGAAATATTTTGTCCCTCAAAAATTTATGTCAGTGATTATGACAAAATCTTGTTCCGTCTCTAGTTTTGACGGAAAAAAAAAAATTGTCTCTATTTTCCACGTAATATGATTTTCATCAAAATTTTCGACGAAATATTTTTCTTCGATAAATTTTGTTAGTATTTGAGACTTTTCTAATAATGTCACATTTAAAAATGATTCATATTTATGTAATTTTCACATTTTAATGTTAAGGATAAAAGATAATACTTATTTGTTCTTTAATTGTAAAATAGTTTGGTTATGGATAATCATGGATAACCAATTATTTTTATGATTTGGTAAATAACCAGTTTATAAAATAAAATGCAGTTTCATATGAAACCGAGATTTAAAAATAACCGGTTTTTAAAATGTGGAGCAATTTGGTTATGGATCGATTTGGTTCTTTTGAACATTTTAAATGTAGGAAATCTTAGATTTATGCGAAAGCGGTTTAGGACCTAGTACATTGGTATGCTTACCGAATCATCTTTGTTTCACAATTACCTCTCGGTGCGCAGGTCTCGTGTAGAATCTTCCCTTATAGGATTCCTCTTCACGAACAGCTCACCTCAGCGCCGCAGCACGAACAACCTCCTTGAAGCTGGACTGTGGCAGATCTTCCAAACTATCTCTCGAGGAGGAAGGGGAAGTGTGTGGGCACTGATTAGATTCTGAGCTTGCCTCTTTCTCACAAAAAAGACCTAGGAGGCTGATGACTTAAGAGGTACTATTTATATGGGTTCCAAGAAACCCTAGCTCATTGGGCTCTAGGTTCCTTGGGCTCTTCTCATACTAATAACCCATTTGGGCTTTAGTAAAAGAGCAAACCCAACAATCTCCCACTTGCTCTTTTGGATACAAACTTGAGTCGTAAAACCCAAGATCATGTAACCCATAAGTCATCATCTATCCGAAAAATACCTCATCCCTTGTCTCAAGCTAGCTTGGGGATCTACCATCTGTTATTAATCAAGGCTCCTGATAATCAACGAATGATTATCTAATTCGGAGCTACTCCACTAAAAGCCCGAACTTGAACTCCAAGATTAACAACACTTATAACATGAATATGCATCGCCCCTTTGTAGAATGTCTATAATTGATTGACAAGTTTTCTGTAACTCAATCAATTATTTATTCCCTTGACTATGATAGTTTCTCTGATGGATTACATGCACTGGCCAGTGTCTTTAATATCCAAGTACCGAAACATATCAAGGGGACATATCCTACAAATTCCATGTTGTTTATCTCATAAATACCGATAATCAAATAATCTCACTCCCAAAATACCGAGTTATTGGCCGTCAATAGATCGAACCTCATCTGTTGGTAAATCAAAGAATGAAAACTATTTGATTACCTATTTATAATAAACTCAGGATTAAGAGCAATCACGTAACTATAGTTAACTGGAGATTTGATACATTATGACAGAAAAACAACCTTAATCAAATCTCTCCTTGATCCTTTCAATGTGAATGTTAATTCACACCAATATTTTACAATGATTCGGATAAAATCATTTCATAAAATATTGCAGCCTGAATAAAGTGCCCAACTTTATTTAATGACTGTGACTCCATTCATCAATTGTGAGAACCTATGATCATGTCCTCCATGAACGTATTCATATGATCATATACTCCACAATTTGATCCGGACCTTTATGTTTGTAAATAGTGCGCAAAATAAATAAATAAAACCTTATTTATGAAATTCAGAAAATTATTTTATTGTTTCATCGTCTTACTCCAAGAGCACAATGAAACCAATAACTCCCACTTGCTTAATGCAAGTCTGGGATCCTCCTAAGACCCAAAGAAGTAACATGCCTCTCGAACACAAGTTCAGGCAAACTCTTAGTAACTGGGTCTGCAAGGTCCACCTCTAATGCTATCTGAGTTTAGTGAAAAACTCATAGCTCGAGGTTGATTTTCTTGAGTCAATATCAACTTGAAATAACTGAATTTTTGAAAACTCAGCTTTTCAAGACTCCCACTAGAATATACCAGCATATAATCTCTCGTTCTCCAAAGATACTTGAGTACATGCTTAGCAATAATCTAGTATTCCTCTAGGTTCAAAATGGTACTATCTCACTACTCCCACTACGTGACAGATGTCTGGTTTAACGCCCAACATGATATGCATGAGTCTACCTTTGCCAAAGCATAAGATATCCTACTTATGCATTCTTCCTTCTTAGAAGTCTTTGGTTACTCCTTAGGAAAATGAATTCCACATCTGAGAACTATAATTCTTCTCTTAGAATTCTCATGTTGAATTTTGGCAAGAGTTTTGTCAATGTAAGTAGCCTGAGGTGATGCCAACAACTTATTCTTCCGGTCTCATAAGAGTTTTATACCAAGAATATAATTGGCTTCCCCAGTACTTCCATACCAAAACACTAACTTAGCCAACTCTTTATGCTTGATATTACCTCCACATTGTTTCTAATAAGGAGCATATCATCTACATAAAGTACCAGAAAAGCTACTGTCTTCCGTTGTATCCTTTACATACAAATACACATCATTCATCAAGGTTCTCTCAAAATCAAAATTTTGATAACCTGATCAAAACTGATGTTTCAAGACCTGGATGCTTGCTTAAGTCTATGAAATAGACTTTCACAACTTGCATACCGTGTGTTCCTACTCATTTTCTATAAACCCTTTTGGTTGTTGTATGTAGATATCCTGACATCCAACTCCCAAAATGAAATCTCATAATTGAGACTTATAGCAACTAAGAGAATCTGGATAGACTCAAGCATGGCGTCTGGCAAAAAATGCCTCCAAGCTAGCTTTGAAGGTTTTCACCTTTCTGTCCATCCTCTTTTTGCCTTTTATGTCCACATGCACCTTGTGGGTTTTACCCCTCTTGGTGTCTTTACTAGGACCGAACAGAGTTGAAATACAAGTATTTCATCTCATTGTTCATAGCCTTAGCAACACTTGATCAACAACATCTTCTAGTGCATTATCGTAACTAGTAGGATCAATATCACTCAACAAGAGACAACTTGAGAGTTAACAAGGTTCTCTCCCACTACGAATGTACTGCACTAGACCTTGTGTATTTATAGGTAAAACAAAGAGTGGGTCAAATGATGGATCTTCAATTTCTTGAGGATCCGCTTATCCTTGATATTGTTCCTTTACATGTGATACTAATATTTCTACTAGTTTCACTTATATATTATCATGTTGAATTTCCAATCATGGTTCTCTTGTTTGTTCACTTAGAGATATATCTATCCCCTCTTGAACAATCAAGGGAACAGTGGATGAAGCTTCTACAGAATCTGAAAATTCTTGATCTGAGATAAATCTCATCAAGAATAACCTAACTTAAGAGCTTATAATTTCTTATCTAGTCCTCCTTTAAGAAAATCATGTGAGTGCTCACTTAGAGTATCTTGTCCTTGAGACTAAATAAGAAATCATCCCTAGTTCTCTTAGGGTAGCCAAAAGATATGCACTCTTCCATACAAGATTCCATCTCATTTGACTGCTATTGTAGGACGTGTGTCGTAGCACCCTAAATCCGAATATGGTTTGATATGGGCTTGCACCCCTTCCATAATTCTTTAGGTGTCTTTACAACAAAATTTGACGGAACCAAGTTAAGAAGGTAGATTTCCTTCTCTTAGGCATCTCGCTTGAACAACATTGACAAAGATGAATAACTGAATATGATCTTCACCAAGTCTAGAAATGTTTAATTTTCACATACTGCAACTTCATTCAACTAACGCATTCTTAGAGTTGACAGTTACAAAACTATCCCCTCTTAAATCAGGTAAGACCTGAACTTACCAGACAGGTAGCCAACACTTTAGTCAGACCAAAGTGTTTTTGATTTGAACACCTACATGCTTTTCTACCTCAGACTAAACCTCTTGGAATTTCCAAAAGCTTTAGACTTATGGCGCACTTGGTTCATCTATCCAAATCCAGAGTAAACATTCATATAATGAAGTACTCATCACCTCTTCTGGTCTGAACACTAATTGGTCCACATACATTAGTATGTACCAGTTCCAGTTGAATAGTTGCGCAAACCTTTTTGGCCCTTGTAGGATTGCTTGGCTACTTTACCTTCCAAATAGGACTAACATGTAGCTGTTAGTTAAAAGATTATTGAACTTTCAGTCCCTCTTTTAACTAAAATATATTTCCTACTTGAGATAATATGACTCAATCACAAAGGTCAAAGTTATGTTTCATTTGAAACTTTTATTTCTTTGGTGAAAGTTCTTGTTCATCATCATTTCCATTCAACATAACAAATTTAAAAAGGGTATAGGACATAGGTAATAAAGACTATTTAAACAATGTACCAGAACAAAACAAGACGAAGATGAACTTCGAAATGTAACTGAGGAATCAATTGCATTGTCAAACCATGTTTTAACCAAAACAACTAACAAAAATTGAATTCCTCTTGAAATCCGGAACAAATAAACAGTCACCCAAAACCATAGTCATTAAATAACTTGTCCTACTGCAAATGCATACACAAGTTTCCATTTTCAAGCTTAAAATATCTATGTCCATTGCTGACAGGTATGCCATGTTTGAACTACTACAAAGAGTAACAAACATAATCAGTGATTCCTGAATCAATAATTCATTCACTGATCAGGCCTTGATATGCCCATGTCAGGTTCTTTTCATCACCTCTGGACAATTTTTCTTTCAGTATCCCTTCAGTCTGCACTTGAAGAACTTGCCTTGCGGCTTCTTCATAGCAACTGGTTTGACAACTGATAACCAAGTTATTTTGTTCTTGTTACCACCCTTGGGTTTCCCTTTGGATTTAACAAGACTCTTAGCAAAACCTGCACCGACTGCATTTTGTCTAGCAGAGCTGCTAGACGCAGCAAACATGTCATTAAGAGTCTGAAGCATTTTTACTCCACTCTTAATCATGTACACTTGCTTCTGCAAGTATTTGGAAAGACTGACAATAATATAGCAGCGAACTACCATATCTGCCCTTTCCCAATCTGAGAAATGCATCTTAGTTTCCTTAGACGCATTCTCTGCAGGTTGCTATGGCCCTCGCATTGTCAGGACAAATTTTAGCTTCCATGTTTTAGAACAATATCAAAGATTTGTTTTTCACTTGTTCATAGTTGGTACCATCTAGAGGTTTTCGACTCAAAATCATTTCTAAGATATTTTCTGAAAAACATATAAAGCACACAATTACAAACAAATAATGCAATAAACAAACGAAGTGCGAGTAGATTCTCATAACTACTCTTGTTTATTGTTAACAATCCTTCAGTTTATCTTTACAAGGCTTACGATGGGCAAGTCACTTGTAAAAACCAAAATTGTTATTTGAGCCTTCAGTGCCATTGCCAGAGCCTCGATGGGAGGGTTAACAATTTTACCAAAGTTGAATGTAATTAACCATTGTTTAATTTCAAAATTATCCTTAGTGTCTAAGCATTGCCGACGATGGGCCGTACAATACTTTACTAAAATTTTGAAATTATTAAGATTTAATCTAGTGAAATCTGATTATCCTTATCCGATGGGGCTTCAGCGATAACCATTTCATAATAAACCCACAAATGGAGCCCGCAGGTTTTAAAATTAATTAATTTTTAAAATCTTCACCCATTCAACATTTTTGTTTGAGAATTTTCATAAGCCCAGTCGAATTCATTGTTTAATTTCAAAATTATCTTTAATAACTTAGTATTATCGACGATGGGCCGTACAATACTTTATTAAAATTTTGAAATTATTAAGGCCCAATAAAATCCAATCATGCTTATCCGTTGGTGCCTCACATGATTATTTTATTGATAGGCCCACAATGCGCCTGGAGGTTAAATTAATTTCTTAATTTAAATCTCCTCCCATAGATATTTAAGTCTAATCTAATAAAATTCAATCATGCTTATTCGATGGGACTTCACATGATTATTTTATTAATGGTCCTATAATGCGCTTGAAGGTTAAATTAATCTCTTAATTTAAATCTCCTTCCATTCAACATAAGCAACATTTTCTAATTTCCAAGAATTATTTAATTGAGAGTATCCTTTGTTTGATTTCAAAAACTATATAAGTAAGAGCGCCGATAAACGTGCACTAAGCTTAACATAATTTTGAAAGCATTAAGGTCCTGAAATCCGGTCACTTTACGTCAGCGTGTGCTCCAAACAATCATGATACATGAATGTTGTATGCAGCGTGTGTTATTCCATGACCATTTCAGAAAACCCACAAATTACTCGCAAAATAAAAGAATTCTCTTAGGAAATTTTCTCTAATTATTTTTCTAGATTTAAATCATCCAAATAGCTGACTTAATTATTAATCTAGATTGCAACAATCATAATAATTATCATTTATGAGGATAATTTGAAATCAAAATAATTTCCATAACGATTATTTGTCTTGATGTTAATTATCCAAAATTAATTAATTCAATTATTAATCTAGATTTTTAATAAAAATCATAATAATTATTAATTAATTTCTTAGGATGATTTAAAATCAAAATAATCTCATAATAACTATCATACTAGTCGCTGAAGACATAATAGCTATTATGCTCATGCAATCATACAAGTTATGCAACAATATGGCACCACCTATTCTATATGGCATGTTATCGCAATAAAGCATGTTATCAATCATATAATTTATATCAATCAATAAAAGCATGAAATAATAAAATCTAATTACTTTAATCCATGACATTCCTATTTTAAAGAAAATTAAAAAAATGTTATAACTTTGGAATTCAACTTTCGCCTAGCCCATAGTATCTGTCTCAAGCCCCTTTAGGGTTTCATGGGCCCAAAAGCCCAAAGACCCAATCCTTTGGCGAGAAACCCTAGGACGCGAAAGAGGAACCCTAGCCGTCAGGTCTGCCGCGCCGTCACCCGAAGTCAAATCAGGCTGAAACTCCAGGGGAAGGACCGCCACGTAGAGACGAGTGCACCGCCGCCGGAACCACCCAAAAAGGTGGTTGGACGCTACCTCACTCTCCCATTCTTTGTCAGAGAGTGGCGACCACTCTCAGACGCTTGTGGAGGCGCGTGGAGGAGCGTGAAGGCTCCGATGGCGGCGATCCACCCACTGTTGGGTTCTTCTTTCCGTCCTCTTTCCAACCATATATAGATCGCCCCATTCTGAGATCGGTAAGTCCTCGAAAAGTCTCTGACAGTGCTGACTGCGCATCTTCCTCGCGATTTCTCGATATTGAACTTTTACAAAATATTGAAAAAATACACAGAAATTCCAAAAATAAACAAAAACAGCAAGGAGGAAACCTAATCATATGGGATTAGCCTCCTTGTTACAAATCGAGAAATACACGAGAGACCCTAACCATGGATTAAAGCATTTTTACCGATTAAAATTTAAACTTTTATGAAAATGAATTATAAATTACACATGCTAGATTCATACCATAATCCTAGAACCCTAGGTGCCACACTTCAAGAAGCAAAACTAATTACATGAATAGTGAAACTAGATTCACATACCAATGTACAGCCAAGGCTCTGATACCAATTGTAGGAAATCTTAGATTTATGCGGAAGCGGTTTAGGACCTAGTACATTGGTATGCTTACCGAATCATCCTTGTTTCACAATTACCTCTCGGTGCGCAGGTCTCGTGTAGAATCTTCCCTTGTAGGATTCCTCTTCACGAACAGCTCACCTCAGCGCCGCAGCACGAACAACCTCCTTGAAGCTGGACTGTGGCAGATCTTCCAAACTATCTCTCGAGGAGGAAGGGGAAGTGTGTGGGCACTGATTAGATTCTGAGCTTGCCTCTTTCTCACAAAAAAGACTTAAGAGGCTGATGACTTAAGAGGTACTATTTATATGGGTTCCAAGAAACCCTAGCTCATTGGGCTCTAGGTTCCTTGGGCTCTTCTCATACTAATAACCCATTTGGGCTTTAGTAAAAGAGCAAACCCAACATTAAACACCCCTAGACACATGTTCCCCGGACATTTGGCAAAAAGTTTGGAATTGGAAAGGTGCACAACGGATACAGGTCTTTGTGTGGAAACTTTTGCATATTAAGATCCTAACTACAGCCACATGTGCATCTTGGGACAATAGTGACTCTTATTGCTCAATCTATCATACTCACATTGAATCCACCATGCATGCTCTAAGGGATTGTGAGGAGGTTCGAGCACTTTGGCTAAAGCTGATTGCGCCAACGTAGACTCAATGGTTTTTTAACAAAGATGATAGCGAATAGGTTCAGGCTAACCTCCAATGGAAAGGAGCAAGTATTGATGGGTTAGATTGGGACTCAATGTTCAGGATAACTTGCTAGCAAATGTGGAAATGGAGAAACGAGATTGCTCATGGTGAGAGGCGCAACAACCAACACCATTCTAAGCAAAACCTTCTCGACTTAGTCAATAACAACAAACAAGCTTTTGCAACAACTTTGCACCGAGAGGCAATAACCAAGCATGAAGCCTGGATTTCTTGGCAAGCTCCAGAGGAAGGATGGGTGAAGATCAACACAGATGGAGCGGGTAAGGGTAACCCAAGTTCGACTGATTTACAAAGGAGATCAAGACCAATGGAATGGAGAATTCTCTTGGAAAATAAGGACATGTAATACTTATAGTGCAAAATTATAGGACATTTTGAAAAGTATGGAATTTGCCTGAGAGAAAGGATATAAGAAAGTGATTTTGGAAAGTGACTCGGTTATAACCGTCACCACTTACCTTTAAGAGTAAGGTTGCTCGAGAGAGCCAGATGGTAACTTGAATTCGGGCTTGACTAGCCAGACCATGGAGTGTTCATTTGCAACATTGGTATCGAGAAGCAAATACTTGTGCAAATTAATTAGCAAATCATCTTCTAGTCACAAGATCACAAGTTCTTCGGCTCCGCTTCTCCATACCTTAGTTTTCTATTTCTTGCGGACCTTGCATCAGTAGGTAGAAATAGAATAATTAATATTCTCTTACGTTCTTGTTTTTTCTTTGTTGCTTGGCTTTAAGCCACTTCTTGTTACCAAAAAAAATTAAAAAATATAGACAATTAAACTACTGGATATTACATAAACAAAATACCTAACTGGCAAGCAAGATATAAATTCTATTGAAATCCTGTACACGACTGAACAAAACAAAAACAGAATCCATTGCATTTTAGCTAACAAAAGGCTGCAACTTAAATGCAGCAATTGACTCCAGAATCCACGTGTAATCAATGACTTGGTAACCAGTATTAGCAGCTAACTCGTCTGCTTCATTCAGTCTCTGCCAAATAATTGAAACTTCATCGCCCAACTTACATCCTTGTGGGGGATTAGGATCGTAAACAACCAGCAACTTTGAAGCAATTTCGCACTCATGTCTTTTTGCTTCCAATTCATCCTTGCTTTTCAAAACAGAACCTCCGCCCCCTTTAACTAAGTCTTCAAGATTTTCCTTTTTAATCGACACATAATCCCCAGAAAAATAAAACTTTAAGCCACTGAATAGCTTTGGCTCCTGCAATCACAACAATTAGAATATTAATACTAAAACTCATAACAAGAGATTTACCGAGTAATCTAACAATAAATATCAAGACATCAGGGGTCACAAAAAGAAAAGAGACTAAAATGTTAAAAGTCACTGCTGGGCTAAACAGAACAAATAGAGCATATCCGACTAGATATTTCAGTAGCAAGACACACAAAATAAGAGGCATTCATCAACCAAGATCCTTGATATTATAAAGATGACAGTGGAAAAGACAATTCATGCCGTTGTATGAACATTTTATGCAAATAAAGAATATTTACATTGGCCAATGCCCGAAGTCGGCCAGCTTTTGGGCCACCATAACACCCATGGTTGTCGAGACTAATTTCATATGGTTCTTCTTCTACTGGATTCATTGCTTCCATGGATGCTTTTATCCCTACAATAGAAGATAGATAGCATCAACAAGAATAAGCATAAAAAAACAAAATGCATAACAAGCACCCTCGAAAAGGATAGTAACACCACTTAGTCATAAATGAGTGTCAAATCAAGTAACCAACATTAGAAGACAAAGAATCTAAATAACTTACAGTCCATTTTTACAATCCATCGTCCATTTAGAATTCCCATGAGAACTTTCAGTGTCCTGCAGCAAGCTCCATTTGCATCAGTTGCTGCAATCACATGGGTGACATCTGAGGTCCAGGACTTGGTCACTGTAGCACCAACCCTGCTTGCAAAATTGATCAAATGTACCTGCACCGTCAAAAGAGGGGGAATATGAAAAACAACGGTTGGGAAATTATCTCATTTAGTTTAAAATAGATAACCACAGGATGATGCACCATACTTCATCAGGTGGAGTGTTTAACAAAAAAAACACAAATATTTATAAATAAGCACTTTTATCAAGGTAAGAGAGTTCAACTTATCAAAAGATTCAGCATCAATTATGAAATATTGCAATGTAATATCCATATGAAATTGTAACTAGAGGTCCCAAGAAAGAAAAATAGTAAAGATGACGAAGATAACAAAAAGACATAGTCACGGCAAGTAACATTTATACTAGCTTCAAACTAACCTTTTCATCGGTTGATAGAGCAGATCCACAAAAAACCAATTTTTGACCATCATCCTGCGAAGCTTCCAGAGGGTTTAACTGCTGAAATGGCCTGGATGAAGGACAAAAACTTAGAAATAGTATCAAAGCTTGACAGGAAATAAATTACATGTTCACAATAGCAAAATAATATGCTATAATTTACTTCTATAAGGAGAGGGTATTGTGGCAAACGAAACAGTAATAGTGAACTAAACCCTGAAATCTACTCAAATACTTGAGTATGCTATTAGAGAACTATCTATGAAATATGCAAAATTCTCTCATTTGGGAAATGAACTATATTGTTTATTATCAGAGTAGTATGCATTGTGCTTTAACTTATGCTTTTATCTGCTGACATCAATTGTAAGAAGTAAATAAGCAATTGACTTGAAATCCTGAAAACTCATAAAAATGTTGGAAAATAAAGCAGTGCATGCCATTTTAACGATGCCATGGTACTAATAGTAAAAACCAAGTTAAAGTATCGTACACGTTAATATAATTGCTACAAACTTAAATAGATTCTGACTTAGAAGAAAACATACAGTTGAGATGAAGCAAGATGCTTCTCAGTTGAGTGTTTTCTAGGCCTTGATTTCTCATTTGGAAATCTGACATTAGAATGAACAGGACAGAGCAAGAGAAAATCCCCCTGAACCAGAAAATGCACCAACAAAGTTTAAATAAATGCACAAAAGCACAAAAATAAATTATTTCTAAACAACTGCCAAAAAATAACTTTAAAGAGTACATGATGCCAGCGGCATGTTGAGATATCCATTGCACAAGGAACATGATAAGTTCTTCTACAGGATTTGACGTAGCAGCCGAGAGCAGCTCCCTTTAGACCACATTTGCTGCATTTAAGCTTTGCTCCCCTAGCTACTTCAGCCTTCAAATTCTTAATAGCTTCGTCAACAAAATACACTTGTGGTGCCCTGGATTCCCAAAGTTTAAAGCATACTTATCAGAGCCAAATGCTAACAGAAAGCTAAAAGAGAACAAAAGTATTCAACAAAGGCATATTAAAAAAAAAAAATTGAACAATCAGGACTTAATATCTGTTTTTAGGTTGCTCTGTAAGTCCTAACAATTCCACCAAAAGCATAAATCAGAAAGATATAGTAATGAAAAATACAAACTCAAAATAGAGTTAGTGTACCAATCAATGCAAATCCTATGCACATGTATGACATTTGGTTGCATTGCTGCATCTCCTGTAACTGAACTCCCATTTGCATAATGCAGCATTGGCCCGGTAACCTACAATAATCCGCCATAAAGACCAAAATAGTTTCAACAATTTATCCACAAGCATGTGTAGCAAGAGAATAACAGTTTTCAGGGAAAGGGGAATGGACAGAGGCTCTGATATGTGCAAGAAACTAAAGCAAATCAAATATTACCTCTGAGGTTTTAGAGGATTGGCAAAAAGAACAGATACTTGTGCTTGGATACAAGTCATTTGGTGCATTTGCGGGCATCGGTGCACCAGGGTCCTTTGCAAAATTAACGTCCTGACCAGAGTGGGAACCCACAAGCTTATTATGATGTGTGGTGCTATGTTGAATATGATCATCTCCAAAGGTAATATTTTTTTGTCTCTTCAGCTCTCTCGTAAGACCCTCTGTTTCAGAGGCCGAACTTTCAGGCCTGAACTGTGCCATTCTTTTTTTTAAATTTCCATTTCCAGTACCTGCTCTCTTCAATGAATAATCTTCCAATCTCTCAGGAGGCAACGGCTGAAAGGAAGAGTTAGTCATTTTCATAAAATGAAGTAAGGCACAAAATAAATTTTTTATTTCAAATTGCCAAGCATTGGAAATGGACAAATTATGGACGTTGGACTTAAAAGAGAAATACCAATGTTTCAAATACTTTTTCGACTTGTCTTAAATCTCCTTATGTTTTTATAACAGTCCCATAGCATGTCTCATCGAATAATGTCATCATTCATCAAGCTTGCATTATATGTGGTAGTTACAATTGCCACATCAAAATTTACACAGGGACAACCAGCATAAGAATAAAAAAAAATTAAAAGTCATCCAAGGCTTACATCATAATTGCTTACATATGAATTATGATGGTTATTTTTTTAATACCAATTGAATAAAATTTGTCAATTGATTGTTTTGGAAACAGGTTCCTGATTTCTACCGTTGGAAATGACAACCAGTAGTTATTGGGAAGTGAAATGGTAATTAATAGTTAGTGGGAAGTGAAACTATAATTAATAGTTAGTGGAAAATGAAACTGTAATTAATATAGGATTTAGGGTTTGAAACAGTAGTATTTAATGAAGAATCAATAAGGTCCTACGAAATAGTTAAAATTCAAATCGTAAATACAAGTTGTATTTATTTCTCCATGTAAATAAATATTAGTACGCTAAGTGCAAATCATTCAAGCAATTCACTCAATATTTTCTATAGATACTAATTCATGAGAGTGAGAAACCAAGTCAATGGGCCTAGCAAAGATGGGAAGCTGCTTTTAACTGTGAAAATAAAGAAGACCATAAATAAGAGTTTATTTTCTTACATGCTCACTGTCTTGATCACTGCAGTCAATATCTGAACCTTTGGTATCACAAAAGGGAGAGCTGCCTGGTGCTGATTGTGTCACTAAATTCACATCCATTTCCATAACTCCACAGTCTTCACGGTCCCCAATTTCCATCAGGGAAGATTGCGTTGGATTAGGCTTCCCTGCACTACAAAAGTCAACCCCTCCCCCGCAACACATATCCAGCTCCTCAGCTTTATGGTACACTGCAATATTGGATTTGTGATTCTTGCAAACCCCAACCTCATTAGAACTTGGTAAATTCAGTGGAATCTTAACAGCCTTTTTATCACAATAAGTTGACTTGGGAAATGCTTGGCATGGCTTCAAAACCCTCACATCATCTATATTAAACAATTCATAGAAAAAAAAATAATATCAAACCAGCATGAAGTGATATGCAACTCTCTTTTTCTCCTCAATTGAAAAACTTTCCAAATGCAAAGTAAAATGGCCTCACCAGAAGAACGTTGCTGAAACAGATTAGCACAAAAGGTGGCATCCAAGCTTCTATAGATTGCTACCATGTTTTCCACAAAAGGCACATGCCTTACATCTGCCACCCACAATTAAAGCATAAAGTGTTAATATAGATATCATACCAAAAGACATTCTGGCAACCCACAGCTAGTTAAAAAAAATATTCACCGGATTGGAGCAATTTTTACACATCATCACGGTGCATGCCACCTATAAGGCAATGGTCTACATGGCACAGGGCGCCACATGGACAACACCACTCCTCTATCATTAAAAAATAAAATAAAAATGATATGTGGAAACACCTTGAAGAGTTGTCGGTCCATGTGGCACCTTATAATATGATGCCACCTGGACCTCACCTCTAAGGGGTACCAAGTGGCCTACTCTCCCTAATAATATGACAGCCGATTAGTAATTTTTTTTAATCATAGAGTATATAAGCACTGGTGGAGCTAAGTGGAATGTCAAATGGCGCTTACGTCTAAAAATTGGTTCAACTCACTAAATACGCTTTTTTCAAATTATTTGGTCAATGAGCCAAATAAACTTGCATTCTCCAACATATACATGGGGGAGAGGGGAACATAAACATAATTGAATGAGAAAGAAACATAAATATAACATAACAACACCCAGCACTGCCAAGAGTCACCTTGAATATTATCACTTTTCACTCCTTGAACTTTAAGATCATTAAAGAGAGAGAGAGAGAGAGAGAGAAAATACAATAAAAAAAAATCAGTACTAACAAAACCTATAGCAACACGGGCGAGGATTGGTAATAAGTTACCTATTTGAGCATACTGAGCCTTGCAGACAGCACATTCAGATCTAGCCGTTGTGCAATCATCCAAACAGGAACTGCAAAAACATATATAAAAAAAAATTAAAAAAAAAAGTATTCTGATTTAAAAAAAAAAAAATAAACGAAGAAACTCGGGAAATAAAATCGCCAAGGCTACAACGAAGATGGAGAAGAAGTAACGAACTTGCAGAACAAGTGGTTGCACGGCAGTAACATTGGCCTCTTGAACAAGCTCAGACTACAAGATCCAGCAGGGCCAAAAAAAAAAAAAAAATTAATCAGATTAGTTATTGCCGAACCAAGGAAAAAATAAGAAAAATATTATTAAAAAAAATTCAAAAACCCCCTCTCTCGATTATCGCTTACCTTTTACAAATTTTTTGAATCATTTACACCTTTAATTAAATTTTTTTATCACTACAAAGAAACCCTAAAACCTAAACCTCAAACTTTAAATAAATGATTTAAAATTTTGGAAAGTAAATGATAAAGAAACCTGAAACCCTAAATCCCAAACTTATAAATGATTTAAAATTTCGAGAAGAGTTAAATGATTATGAAAAAAGTTAAGGGGGCTTTTAAAGATTTTCCAAAAAAAAAAAATTGGGAGGAAGAAGAAAGACGAACCAGAGAGGGCACTTGAGTTCGAGACCGAGTTTCTGGAAGTTGAGCATCCATGGATTCAAAAGTTTAGTTTTGCTCTCACCGTGTTTTCTAGAGTCCTCCATTGTTTTGTTTTTTGTGTGTGAACTAGGATCGTGGTGTCGAACAGTGGAGCGAAGTAAGGTTTTATTTGGGTTTTATGTAATGTAACGGCAATCTTTTTACAAATGATGCGTTGGCCGTAGGGTGTCAAAGTAGACGGCTCAGATTTCGTGTTCTTTACCCCGGGCGGGAGATAAGGGATTTATTTTGGCGCCATTTAAAGTTTTCCCACCACTTTTACTTTCAATTTTTCGCTCACTTAGCTGTCCGTCCGGTATTTAAACCTACGGAAAAAACTAGGAGAAATGTTTTCTCCTGTCATTATATTTATGTGTTTCGAAAAAATATATGTTATTTTATAAGATATAGAGTTGTATTATTAAAAATGAAAGAAAGATATAATTTAATATTTTTTATTTAAAATATAAATTAAGAATAATTAGTCATTTTCTCTGTTATAAGTTATAATTTTTATTGGTCGTATCTTTTTTCACTTAAAATAATATGACAAACTCTAAACTCTTTCTTTTGTTTGACCTTTTTTTTTTCAAATATGGGCCCACTAATTTTTTTCTCTGCAAGAAACTGAGGTAGTGTTTGGTTGGGAATTTCGTTAAAATTTTGCTGGCTAAGTGCATGTGGGTATCTGATGAAATCACGTTTGGTTGAAGCTTTTGGATAGATTTTCCCATCAAAGAGCTTTGCCTAGCAAATCATAAAGACAAGCAAAAAACTGATTTCTGCACTGTTGAGAGAGCCGCTTGAATAGGTGGGATTGCTCTGAGAAATCGGATAAATGAAGACAGAGACACATTATCGAAGGTTGTAATAAAACCAAGGTGTTTTTACAAAGATAGTTTTGTAATTTTATTAAGTTTTCCCATTAATATTTTATCTTCAATCAAACACACATTCAGAAATTTAATTCAAATTTTCTGGTAAAATTTTGCCCAACCAAACAACTTTTTTAAAACTTTCCTATCTAACTCATTTTTCCTGAGATCCCTAGTATTTACATTTTCCTAGTATTAAAAAAAAATTCCCCAACCAAACACTACCTGAAGACTTTTTCTGTTACAGGATCAGTGTAAAGCTCTTAAACTTAAAATTTTGGAAATGATGGTACTCTAACAAATTTAGTGAATCAACATTTAAAAAAAGGGACAGGATCTGTTTACAAACTTTTTTGAATTTTTTTACAAATTACACTATATTCTCTCGGGAGAACATAGTGTAGTTTGTAAAAGTTTGTATTCTCCCGGGAGAATATAGTGTAGTTTGTAAGTATAATGACCCAAAATGGTAAATCATAATTAGAGATTTAATTTAAGGATTTAAATGCCATAATTAGGTTCAGTGAGTGATTCCGAGTATTTTGACTGTAATCATGACGATGTTATGAACAGTGCGTTCTGTCGGATAATTCGCAATCTTGGGAATTAACCGGTAGAGGTTAAATAAGGAAAATGATTTGAGAGACATAATTTGACAATTCTGAGGACAAATATGAGTTCGGAATGAAAAATTGTATAGTCTGGCACTTTCCGTGAAAATCTCGTGAATAGTGTTTCTACCGGGTATTTTGTACTGTTGTTGAGCAACCGGTAGAGTCCAGAAAATAAATAAATGATGGAATAAGAGTAAGAAAGTCCAATATATGCCATACAAGTCAAACTAGGCCCAAGAAAATGATAAGTTTATAAGTGTTAAGTTTCAAAAATAAATAAAGTACAGTTAGTGGTTCACAGTGCTTTTCGTCAAAAACGGTGCAGAAACTGTACTGTGAATTATGAATATTGTTTCTTGGGAAATAAAAATGAATGTAAATGTGGACAGAAAAATAAAAATAAGTTCGTAGCTTTAAGTTAAGTTCCGGGTCATTTTAAGTAAAATACGCGATAGAAAAATATCTGTTAAAAAAGGCCACATGTGCTAGCCTTATAAGTGACTCAGTCTCATTATCCCAAATCAGTTTCTCTCTCCTCTCACCCTCTCAAACCCAAGCCGCACCATTGGAGAAAGGGGTAGGGTTTTGAATTTCTCCTTCTTGATTCTCCATCATCTCTACTCCAAATTCAAAGACCCACCACATGAAATTGCTTGTAAACCACCCAATGAACCCATTCCAACCATCAATTTGAGGTTTTGTTGAGTGTGTGAAGAGTTATCCTCTCCTCCAAATTCGTGCACTATTCATCAAGAAGGCAAAAATGAAGTTTTTGGTGGAGATCCTTTTGGTAAAGGACTTCTAGGCTTTGGGGTAGTTGTTGGAGGTAACAAACCTCTATTCTCATGATGTTGTCTTGATTATTTAAGTTATAAATTGATAGATATGTTTTGATGGGAGAGTATTATGAGTTAAAAATTGATTTGTTGATGAATCCTTGGTACCTTGGATGTAAGTAATGAAAAGGAGCATTTTGATGCATGTTAAAAAGTAGAGAAAAATCATATGTTTTCCCTCCTTATGTTCGGCCTTTAATAGGGTAATAAGAGTTATAATGCAAATTTTTATTGTATGTCTGAAGAGGTAAAATATGTTGGAATGTAGTGTAAATGGATGAATTGGTGGAAATGCCAAAGTTGGAAAAAAGTCCTACAAATACTTGCTCTATGTTTTGAACTATAGGATGTTTAGGGGTATATATATATTGGTTACATTTTATTCTAATAAAATGTGTTGCATTTTAATGTACCCATAGATGAGTTAAGAAGTGAAATGACAGGAAAAATGGTTGAAAAATACCTTGAGTCCCTAAGGGTATGCCCGCGACTTTAAAGAAAATAGCGTGATTTATGTGGAAAATTCTTAAGGAAATGCTTGATTAAATTAAAGAACGTCAACAGGTATATAGAGGTCTAGACTTGTGTATTGGCATAGAATTGGCAAAAATATAAAGAAAGGAAAATAAGCGATAAAATGTATGCTTATGAAATAATCATGGCATAGTATCATTTTATTGATGCATTGTAAATTATTCTCTAGGTGTGCCTAGGGATTGAGAAGGATCGGAAATCTCTTGAAGCGATAAAAGTAACTTGTTCCACAAGTAAGCGTATCGGTAAAGCTTCAAGAGGTAAGCTCTATGTTTAAGGAGTCTTTTCCTACTTGAGTGCTCCACCATAGTTAGTGAACTATGGTTGGACTCTATGACTGTATTGATACTCTGCATAGGTGCATTCATATAGAGTTATTTGATGATATGATATGTTATGATATGAAATGATATGAAATGATCTGATATGACATGATATGATATGACTGGTTCTGATATAAATTCTGTATTGACTTCTGGTACACTGATGTCTTCTTAGGACTTTCATGAGATTGACTATGTACACCTCTGAGATACTCTGGTTCCGCTTGGGGTCATCCCTTGGGAACACGTGCGTTGAATTCCGCTTGGGGTCATCCCTTGGGAATTACAGCGCACACCTCTGTTATGATATGGTTATATGTTCTGTTCTGTTATGATATCTGTTATATGTTGTACTGGTATACTCTATATCTTACTTTCATGCAGGAGTGAGCCAGTGGTATGGAGAATTCTCTATAAACCTGGAGCTTACTGAGATTTGAAATCTTACCCCTCGTTGGGGCAACATTTTCAGGTGCACAGACTTCCGGTGAGCCTTCGTTAGGCAGGGACACGACACGGGGCTGAGACGTTTGACGGATCAGTATTTTGAGTAGCTGTAGGCTACTAATCTTTTTAGAGTGTACCTATGTATTTCGTATTTCCGTAGTGATGGATCATTATGTTAGATCCTGTATTTTGTATATGACCTGTATATGTCTTGTACATGTCATTCAGTGGATGCATGTACCTTTTGTATTCAGGCATGTTGATATGACTATGTAGTATTCAGTTATGTTTCTGTATTGGACTGCATGTTGTTAGATTAGTGGCACGGAGCCAAATTCTGCATGCTCCCATGGATGGGTATCTGATTATATTGCATGACTGGTACTTCTGAATATGAATATTATTGAATTGTCTATCAGGAATTCTTGGGAGTGGGATTGGAAAATCCCCAGTCGTCCGATTTACAGAGGTTACTCTGTCCGATTTTTTTGTTATACTTTGTATGAAGCTAAGAAGAAAAAGAAAAAGTTAACCCGTATTTCCGTAAGATAAGTCTTCTGCTGTATCTGTTTATATCATATGTATGTTAATTGAACCGGCTCGAGACGGAGATGTTACATTTATGGTATCAGAGCGGTTTCTCTAGGAGAGCCTGTGAAATATTGCATAAATTGTTCGGGTTATTATGTTCTAGAGTGTTTTCCTTGGAGTACTATGATATGCATGTCTGATCACTGAGTGTGAGCGTAGCTAACTCATTCCTTTGTGTGAAATATGCAGAATTATGGTTCGCCCAAGAAGGACTCCGGATCCTCCTATTGACCCGACAAATCCAACTATAGCTGATTTGGCTAGGCCTCGTGTAACTCATCGGGGTGGTTCTTTACAGCGAGATCCAATGATAACGGCCTTAACTGAAATGCAGCAAAATATGGCTGCAGCTAGGCAGCGAGAGCTGGAAGTAATGATGAAAGCAAATCAAGATCTGATAGAGGCTAATAGGGTGGCCAATCAACAAATGATGGAAGCAAGCAGACTGGCAAATGTTGAAATGATGAGATTATTATTGGCTGAAGTAAGGGCTGGTGGACAAGGTCCACAGCCACAGCCACAACCACAACCACAACAGCTTGTCCCTCCTTCTGAAAATCCCATTGTGGTGGAGGGTGAAGGAAATAATGATATGAATGAAGAATCTAGTCACAGGGGTGGTGTGACACAGCCAACCACTAATAGAGAGCAAAGAGAAAGAATGTTTAATGCCTTCCGAAAACATTCACCACCAAATTACAAAGGAGGCATTGATCCGATTGCAGCAATTCAGTGGTTAGAGGAGTTGGATCGCATTTTTACTGTCATGGAGTGTGATGATCAGCAGAAATTGTTGTATGCTTTTTATATGTTGCAGAATGGTGCAGCCGATTGGTGGAGAAATACCCGTCAGCCCTTGGAATGTCTGGGTCATGTTATTACTTGGCCTTTATTTGAAAGGCAATTCTTGCTGAAATACTTCCCGGCGGAAGCCCGGATAAGGAAGAAGGGTGAATTTGAAGAACTAAAGCAGGGTCAGATGTCTATTGATGAATACTTGAATAAGTTCAATAAGCTGGCCAAATACTCTCATTTCCAGAGAGCTCCACCTACAGAGGATGACTTGATTTTTAAATTTCATAGAGGATTACATGATAACATCTCTGAAAAACTTGCAAGTGACTCATTTGATACTTTTGCTGCACTTGTTAAAAAGTGTAAAAATATTCAAGAATATTACAGAAGGAAGCACAAGGACCAAGCAGCTTCTAATTCTGGTCCTAAAAGTAATACTGGAAATTCTAAGGGAAAAGGTTTGTAGGTGAAGCAGTCTGATGGTAAGTTCAAGAAGATAGGGAATTCAAAGCAGGGGAATTTTAAATCTGTTCCTCAATGTTTTATCTGTGGAAGAGCCCATGCAGGGGTCTGCAGGAAAGAAAAAGGGCTTTGTTATAAGTGTGGTCAACCCGGGCATTTTATTAAAGACTGCCCCTTTAGTGGGGGACAGGTTTCTGCAATTCAGGCTACCCGGCCCCTATGATGATTGAGGAGCCATCTCTACCTCCTACTGCCCGAGTGTATGCAGTGACTCAGCCAGAGGTTGAGAAATCCTCTACTTTGGTGCCAGGTATGATTTCTATTAAAGATGAACTACTTAGTGTATTATTTGATTCTGGTGTCACACATTCTTTTATTGCTGATTATGTAGCCGACGCATTTGGTCTGCCTTTGACAATAATGAAAACTCCTATGCGTATTGTTACGGCTGTGGGGAATGTTTTTAATGAAAAGTATATTTGTGAAGATGTGAAATTCAAGTATGAAGGCAAGGAGTATTCTGCCGATTTTATTGTTTGCATCTTGCATCTGTAAATCTGATTTTGGGAATGGACTAGTTGTCTAAATACTGTGTGAAGATTGACTGCTGTAGTAAAACCATTTCTGTTTCATCTCATGATGAAGAAGGGAAGTCTCCTTACTTATCTGTACTTCGGGTTATAAAAGCCTTAAAGGAAGGAGATTCTGGGTTTATTACGTTAGGAGGTCTGGTAGGCGCCATTAAGGAGCCAATTTCTGGTATTCCGATTGTTTCTGAATTTGAGGATGTCTTTCCGGATGAAATTCTGCACTTTTCTCTAGAGAGGGAAATTGAATTTGCAATTGACTTATTGCCTGGTGTGGGACCTATCTCTCTTGCCCCAAACCGGATGTCACCTCTGGAATTATCTGAATTGAAGAAGCAGATTGAAGACTTATCCAATAAAAATTTTATTAGGCCGAGTGTGTCTCCTTGGGGAGCCCCGGTGATCTTTGTTAAGAAGAAGGATGGGTCTATGAGATTATGTACAGACTACCGGCAGTTGAACAAGGTTACTGTTAAGAATAAGTATCCTTTGCCGCGGATAGATGATTTGTTGGATTAGTTGCGGGGTGCGACTGTATTTTCTAAAATTGACCTCCGGTCCGGGTATCATCAAATCTGGATAAAGCTGGATGATGTTCCGAAGACAGCTTTCAGGTCCCGTTATGGGCACTATGAATACCTGGTTATTCCTTTTGGGCTTACAAATGCACCAGCCGTTTTCATGGGTTATATGAATCGGATCTTTAAAGCCTATCTGGATCAGTTTATGGTGGTCTTTATAGATGACATACTGATATATTCAAAGAGTAAAGAAGAGCATTCTGAGCATCTAAAGGTTGTTTTGCAGATTCTGAGAGAGCATCAGTTGTATGCTAAACCGTCAAAATGTGAATTCTAGCTTTCTGAGATACAATTTCTGGGCCATGTCATCTCATCTGAAGGAGTGGCAGTGGACCCGAGCAAGATTGAAGCAGTGGTAGAATGGGAACGTCCTAAAAATGTTACAGAGATCAGGAGTTTTCTTGGTTTGGCTAGATATTATAGGCGTTTTATTGAGGGATTCTCACGGATGGTATTACCTTTGACACGGTTGACCCGTAAAGGGAACCCATTTGAGTGGACCCAAGAATGTGAAGTGAGCTTTCAAGAGTTAAAAAGGAAGTTGACTACAGCTCCAGTATTGATATTGCCGGATCCTACAAGTAAATTTGTGGTGTATTGTGATGCTTCTAAGTTTGGGTTAGACTGTGTGTTAATGCAGTTCCGTCAGGTGGTCGCTTATGCTTCTCGGCAGTTGAAACCGCATGAGGAGAATTATCCGACACATGATCTTGAGTTGGCAGCCGTAGTGTTCGCATTGAAAATATGGCGACACTTTCTATACGGGGCCGATTTTATTGTTTACAGTGACCACAAAAGTTTAAAATATCTGTTTGATCAGAAGGAGCTGAATATGAGGCAACGCCGATGGGTGGAATTTCTGAAGGATTATGATTTTGAATTGCAATATCACCCTGGTAAAGCCAATGTAGTAGCTGATGCTTTAAGCAGAAAGGCGCTTGGTATGGCCAATTTGATGATTTCCGAGTATAATTTGATTGAGAAATTCAGGGATCTCCACATTCCTGTGAATACAGAAGATAGTCCGCATTTATTGACTACTACGGTAGTCCAGAATTCATTAGTTGAGCGGATTGAAGAAGCTCAATTGCTTGATGAAGAGATTCAGTCTATGAAAGAGCAGGACTTTGTGTCCACTGATAGGTTCGGTCTTAAGTTTTACAAGGATCAGATCAATGTTCCAAAAGGTCAGATGGTAGATGAGGTATTGACTGAGGGTCACATGGGTAAGTACACTATCCATCCTGGTGCTACCAAGATGTACCAAGACTTGAAACGAAATTTCTGGTGGTCGGGAGTGAAGAAAGACATTGCTCTATTTGTGAGTAAGTGTTTGACATGTCAGAAAGTTAAGATTGAGCATTAGAGACCTTCTGGATTACTGCAGCCCTTGGATATTCCGGAATGGAAATGGGTCAGTATTTCTATGGATTTTGTAGTGGCATTACCGAGAACTCAGGCTGGTTTTGATTCTATCTGGGTAGTTGTTGACAGATTGACAAAGTCTGCACATTTCATAAGGGGATCATGTATTTATCCGTTTGTCTCCGACTACGGGTGTTGGGCGTGCTCTAGGAGTGAGGAAGTTGAGTCCTAGGTTCATTGGGTCCTACCAGATTATGAAGAGGGTCGGACCTGTGGCTTACCAGCTTGCCGCCACATCTGTCAAATTTGCATAGTGTTTTTCACATCAGTCAACTTCGAAAATACGTGCCGGATGAATCCCACATTGTACAACCGGACAATATCGAAGTAAGAAAAGACTTGAAGTTTGTTGTGGGACCGTTGAAGGTTCTAGCACGTGATGAAAAAATGTTGAGGAAGAGGACTATTCCCATGATCAAGGTACAATGGGAAGGATTAACTCCTGAGGACGCTACTTGGGAGCGGGAGAATGAGATTCTCCAGCAGTACCCTGAGTTTGACGTCAGGTATATGTTATATTTGATATTTGATTTTGTGGGCAAAATCCTTAAAAGGTGGGGTGAATATAATGACCCAAAATGGTAAATCTTAATTAGAGATTTAATTTAAGGATTTACATGCCATAATTAGGTTCAGTGAGTGATTCCGAGTATTTTAACTGTAATCATGACGATGTTATGAACAGTGCGTTCTGTCAGAGAATTCGCAATCTTGTGAATTAACCGGTAGAGCTTAAATAAGCAAAATGATTTGAGAGACATAATTTGACAATTCTGACGACAAATATGAGTTCAGAATGAAAAATTGTATAGTCTGGCACTTTCCGTGAAAATCTCGTGAACAGTGTTTCTACCGGGTATTTTGTACTGCTGTTGAGCAACCGGTGTGGAACCAATGCACTCCATGAAAAGAATATAAAGGTTCAACGATTTCGATGATAACAAACAAGCATGGAAAGAAAGCTTCAAGGAGCAACCATCAAAAAGAAGTCTAAACAACATCAAGACTCAAGCTTCAAGAGACGTCACTAAGTCCAAACTCAGAGTAATATATTGTAGGACTTAGGATTATTCGTAAATTGATTCTTTACAAGAATGAAGCTCAAAGTTTTTTTTTTAAATACATGCATTAAATCATCGTTTGACATTCAAATACATTCTTAACATGAAAACATACTTTTCAACATTCATAAAATGTTCAAACAATATTTGAAAATGATGTGAATCAAGAGAAAACCATTTTAGGGCGAAAACCAACCTTTCAACAGGTTGGTAATCGATTACCAAACAATGGTAATCGATTACCCTTCATGGTAATCGATTACCCACTCAATGGTAATCGATTACCTACTGTACAGAGACAAAAATAACGGCTATAAAACGGCTAGTTTGCGAAAATGAGTAGGAAAAAGGCCATGGGGGCCCTCTATAAATATAGACTACTGTTCCCATTGATGGGACACACTTATTGATCATCATTACTCATTAATTCTCATCCTATTTGCCTTATTCTTGTCTTCTTGATCATAAATCCTATTTGAGTTTTATTCTTGTAAGAGTGTCATATACCCTTGTTCTTCAACTTGTGTTATTTGTACTTTGAGAGTACTTAGTCATTATTAAACACCTTCCTTGATTACTTGAGTAGCTAGGGGAGTGAACCCTACACACTTGAAAGGTCACCAAATTCCTAAGAAAATTTGGAGTGAAAAAGTGTAAGGCATCAAGAGCCCGAAGTCTTGAAAAGTTGTAGTGGTTTGTCAAGCACCCTCAAGCTTGATAGTTAGTGAAAAGAATTGATCGAGTGGCTTCAGTCTGGACGTAGGTCCAGTGGTGGTGACCGAACCAGGATACATCTAGTTTGCAATCTCTCTAACCTTAATCTCTTTATTTAAGTATTAAAATTGCATCTTAGATTGTCTTTATATATTCACTTGCTTACTTTGTTGATCACTACACTTGCTTTTACTATTAGACACTTCTTTATTAAATCACTTTATTGAAGAAATAGTCTGTAAAACATCAAAGGAGGTACTTTGCGAAAAGATTTTGTAAAACTCAATTCACCCCCCCTCTTGAGTATTGAAGCCACCTGTCCAACAACCGGTAGAGTCCAGAAAATAAATAAATGATGGAATAAGAGTAAGAAAGTCCAATATATGCCATACAAGTCAAACTAGACCCAAGAAAATGATAAGTTTATAAGTGTTAATTTTCAAAAATAAATAAAGTACAGTTAGTGGTTCACAGTGCTTTTCGTCAAAAACGGTGCAGAAACTGTACTGTGAATTATGAATATTGTTTCTTGGGAAATAAAAATGAATGGAAATGTGGACAAAAAAATAAAAATAAGTATGTAGCTTTAAGTTAAGTTCCGGGTCATTTTAAGTAAAATACGCGATAGAAAAATATCTGTTAAAAAAGGCCACATGTGCTAGCCTTATAAGTGACTTAGTCTCATTATCCCAAATCAGTTTCTCTCTCCTTTCACCCTCTCAAACCCAAGCTGCACCATTGGAGAAGGGGGGTAGGGTTTTGAATTTCTCCTTCTTGATTCTCCATCATTTCTACTCCAAATTCAAAGACCCACCACATGAAATTGCTTGTAAACCACCCAATGAACCCATTCCAACCATCAATTTGAGGTTTTGTTGAGTGTGTGAAGAGTTATCCTCTCCTCCAAATTCGTGCACTATTCATCAAGAGGGCAAAAATGAAGTTTTTGGTGGAGATCCTTTTGGTAAAGGACTTCTAGGTTTTGTGGTAGTTGTTGGAGGTAACAAACCTCTATTCTCGTGATGTTGTCTTGATTATTTAAGTTATAAATTGATAGATATGTTTTGATGGGAGAGTATTATGAGTTAAAAATTGATTTGTTGATGAATCCTTGGTACCTTGGATGTAAGTAATGAAAAGGAGCATTTTGATGCATGTTAAAAAGTAGAGAAAAATCATATGTTTTTCCTCCTTATGTTCAGCCTTTAATAGGGTAATAAGAGTTATCATGCAAATTTTTATTGTATGTCTGAAGAGGTAAAATATGTTGGAATGTAGTGTAAATGGATGAATTGGTGGAAATGCCAAAGTTGGAAAAAAATCCTACAAATACTTGCTCTATGTTTCGAACTATAGGATGTTTAGGGGTATATATATATTGGTTACATTTTATTCTAATAAAATGTGTTGCATTTTAATGTACCCATGGATGAGTTAAGAAGTGAAATGACAGGAAAAATGGTTGAAAAATACCTTGAGTCCCTAAGGGTATGCCCGCGACTTTAAAGAAAATAGCGTGATTTATGTGGAAAATTCTTAAGGAAATGCTTGATTAAATTAAAGAACGTCAACGGGTATATAGAGGTCTAGACTTTTGTATTGGCATAGAATTGACAAAAATATAAAGAAAGGAAAATAAGCGATAAAATGTATGCTTATGAAATAATCATGGCATAGTATCATTTTATTGATGCATTGTAAATTATTCTCTAGGTGTGCCTAGGGATTGAGAAGGATCGGAAATCTCTTGAAGCGATAAAAGTAACTTGTTCCACAAGTAAGCGTATTGGTAAAGCTTCAAGAGGTAAGCTCTATGTTTAAGGAGTCTTTTCCTACTTGAGTGCTCCACCATAGTTAGTGTACTATGGTTGGACTCTATGACTGTATTGATACTCTGTATAGGTGCATTCATATAGAGTTATTTGATGATATGATATGATATGAAATGATATGATATGATATGAAATGATCTGATATGACATGATATGATATGACTGGTTCTGATATAAATTCTGTATTGACTTCTGGTACACTGATGTCTTCTTAGGACTTTCATGAGATTGACTATGTACACCTCTGAGATACTCTGGTTCCGCTTGGGGTCATCCCTTAGGAACACGTGCGTTGAATTCCACTTGGGGTCATCCCTTGGGAATTACAGCGCACACCTCTGTTATGATATGGTTATATGTTCTGTTCTGTTATGATATCTGTTATATGTTGTACTGGTATACTCTGTATCTTACTTTCATGCAGGAGTGAGCCAGGGGTATGGAGAATTCTCTATAAACCTGGAGCTTACTGAGATTTGAAATCTTACCCCTCGTTGGGGCAACATTTTCAGGTGCACAGACTTCCGGTGAGCCTTCGTTAGGCAGGGACACGACACGGGGCTGAGACGTTTGACGGATCAGTATTTTGAGTAGCTGTAGGCTACTAATCTTTTTGGAGTGTACCTATGTATTTCGTATTTCCGTAGTGATGGATCATTATGTTAGATCCTGTATTTTGTATATGGCCTGTATATGTCTTGTACATGTCATTCAGTGGATGCATGTACCTTTTGTATTCAGGCATGTTGATATGACTATGTAGTATTCAGTTATGTTTCTGTATTGGACTGCATGTTGTTAGATTAGTGGCACGGAGCCAAATTCTGCATGCGCCCATGGATGGGTATCTGATTATATTGCATGACTGGTACTTCTGAATATGAATATTATTGAACTGTCTATCAGGAACTCTTGGGAGTGGGATTGGAAAATCCTCACTCGTCCGATTTACAGAGGTTACTCTGTCCGATTTTTGGTTATACTTTGTATGAAGCTACGAAGAAAAAGAAAAAGTTAGCCCGTATTTCCGTAAGATAAGTCTTCCGCTGTATCTGTTTATATCATATGTATGTTAATTGAACCGGGTCGAGACGGGGATATTACAGTAAGAGTTTGTAAACAAAAAAGTTTGTAAATATAACCTGTCCCTAAAAAAAAATGCTAATTAGTTTTTAAATATTTTCTAAAATAAAATTGCTTAATTTTTTATTTTAAATTAAAATAAATTAATTTAAACACGATGTAAATTTTGTCTCACAATTTTTTTATATGTAAAAATATTAAATGTGTTAAAGAAAATACTAAAGTGAAATATTTTTTAAAATTTTAAGTAATGAGATATTTATTTTAAATTTAATAAAATTTATATATAAATTATTTAAAATTATACATATTTACTTTAAAAAAATTATTCAATAAACTTAACTTGAAAATATTAACCTTGTTTCATAAACTTAAATTATGAATTGGACTAGACAGTTTATTACTTTTTGAAAATATTATAGTTATCACAATTTTAGACTTATAAGTTTACAACTTATTTGGTTATTGTTAGATTAATTTGAAATCAATAATTTAAAAAAGGAAAATTTTAATTCCATTAATTCCGAATTATTCTAACTATAACCAAATAAGTTGTAAGAGTAATGAAAATATAAAATGATGGTAAGTACAACAACTCTTTCTTAATTTAATAAAGTTATAAATTTTGTTAAACTGTAGCAAATTTGGTTATATTTTTTTTTATGATTTTAGCTCATATTTTATTTATAAAAAAATGCTATAATAATATTTTAGAGCTTTAATTCTTCGTAAAATAATTTTTTAAAAGTTTTTGTATACTAAAATTTTATCATGTGGCATAAAGTATAACTTGGACTTTTTTTATCATATATAATGGTGTAATATAAATGTTAAAAAAATAACAATTAAATTATATATGTTAAAAAAATTACTATGTTTATTCCATATATAGAGTATTAAAAACATGTTTCTACATTTATTAGATTAATAATATCTATATTTAAAATTTTATTAATATCCAATTAACTTTAGATCTCGAGCAGAATGAAAAATATATATATATATATATATATATGTATAATGATAAAAAATAATTTAATTGACTTCCCTATAATTGAATTTAATTGAAGAATCGGTAAATAAATAAAAAAAATACTATTTGAATTAGAAATATATCATTATATAATTATACAATTTTTAATGGATTATAATTACGATAATATACAATATTTATATGAAACACGAAATAGCAATGCCATGGAAGAACTTGTTAAGTAAAATTATATACGAATGGACTAATTAATAATCACTGTATGAATCAATTAGTCTAGACTCAAATCTGTTGATAACTCTCGAATGAGAGTTAATTTGATATATGTATGATAAATTTGCTCAATAAATTTTATATAAAGTTTCTTAATTGCATGATAATTGATCTGAATGTTGCATATTCGTGATTAAGTGCTTTAAGATAATTAAATATGGAAAACAAGACAATATTACTTGATTTTTGTGTAAGAATAAATGACTAGTTGAGTGCTTTGTCTTTGCAGAAAAAGTTGACGCCCGAATGCTGTAGCAGAGAAGCTGACAAAGTAATAATATAGCAATTGGGACGACATAACAAGAGGATAGGGGAACAACTGAAATTCAAATTTCAAAAGTTTTAGTTATTTTTCCAACAAACGAATAAAGCACCAGCAAACAAGAGATAAGGACGTTTTTGAAGATCAAATCACATCTTACATCCCAACAATCAAGGATAACAAACTCTTATCTAATCAGCAACAATATTGGCAGAGTAAATTCAAGAAGATCAATATTTTATCCAATCAAGTGCCAACAGCCCTAAAAAATAAGGATAAGATAAGGTTGCAACAACACAATTCATGGATTTTCGCTCCAAAAGCTGAGGTCCAAGTAACCAACCACTTTTTCTATTTAAAGAGGATTGTCGTACGAATTCAGAAGGCTGGAACGAAAGAATGTAGTACCTCATCACATTTAGAGAGAGAGGGAGAGTTCCCCGGAAGTTGAAGTCAGAAAGCAGTGTCTTGCTATAGCATTGTTGAGGAGAGGAACCTGGTCGCGACATAATTTTGATGCAACATTGTTTAGTTTTCGAATTTGTCTCAGTGTTTTCTCTTCCCTTTTCTTTAATTGTTTTTTATTTCCACCATGAGCTAAATTGCTCCTTGGGTTGGGTGATAAAAGTACCTATAATGGATGCCTAAGCTTTGTTGCTATGAATGTTTGATTAGTTTTTCAACAAGTTTGCTTATTTGTATTCATGCATGCATGTCGATAGATACATATATGACATTGAGAAGGTTGAGGCCGAGAGGTTTCCGAATCCAAACCCTTGTTGAATTGTGTGGATTAATTAGGTGAAGAAAATTAACTTGATTAAGTTGTGGGTAGAGAGATCATTTATACCACATAACCTTTGAATTTGGTAATTAATTTGGCCATAGAGATATGAGAATTAGTTATTGGGTATATATGTTAGGTTGGTCAAAAGCCTAGTACTTTAATGTTTGGTTATTAATTAAGTATTGTTATAATATCATTTCAGTATTGTTGTATCAGGGAAATTGAACGTGACATATATCTCATCCATCACTTTAATGTCTTAGAATTAACTTACTGTTTTTTAGTTTAATTATCTTTTATTTTACAAACCCCACCATAAAAATTAATCATTTTATAGTTTCTTTACTTAAATAATCGTTGCTTTATAAATCATCTCCATGAGAACGATCTTGGACTCATACATTCCTCTATTGTTTGTGACACGTGCACTTGTGTATTTATGTGATTCATTTAATTGATTGCACATTGCACAACAAGTTTTTTAGCGTCGTTGCCGGGGATAATTGTATAAAGTTATTTTTATTTGAGTAAAGAAATTTTCTCTACTTTCTATCTTTTCTTTTCTCTTCTTTCACCTTTTTTTTCCAGGTATTAATTGCAGCGTATGAGCAGTTCTTCATCCGAGCAGGAATTGAATTTTGATCCTGAGATTAAAGGGACGTTTCGAGCAAAAAGGAGACGACAAAGATGCAATACAAGGAAACGGTGAAGGAAGTGGACCTATACCTACCAATGAAGGTCAAGCTCAAGTTGAGATTCCAATCAAAGCACATGCAATTCATACGCTCAATAATTTGCATTCTGGAATCGTTCAACTTGATGTAGCAGCCGAGCATTTTGAGCTGAAGCCAGGGATGTTTAACATGCTGCAGACCATTGATCAATTCAATGGACTGCCTAGTAAAGACCCTCACCTTCACCTCAAGAATTTTATGGATGTAACAGACACTTTCAAGATCAGATGAGTCACATTTGATGCTCTGAAGCTGAAGTTGTTCCCATATTCCCTCACCAACAAAGCTAAAGCATGGTTGAGCTCTTTACAACCACACTCAATCCGAAGTTGGGAGGAGTTGGCTGACAAGTTCTTAATGAAGTTATTTCCTTCTATGAAGGCAGCCTAATATAGTAATGCTATTTCAACCTTCAAGCAATTGCAAAAGGAATCATTTTATGAAGCTTGGAATAAATTTAAAGAGTTGTTAAGGAAGTGCCCCAACCATGGCATTCCCTAATGGATTCAAATGGAGACATTCTACAATGAACTTAATGGACCAACAAAGAGCATGTTTGATGGATCATCTGGAGGAGCCCTTTTAGAAAAGACATATACAGAAGCATATGCAATTTTTGAAAGGATGATAGTCAACAACTATTAGTGGCCTATGGAAAGAGCGAGTTCAACACCAAAGAAGGTTGTTGGAGTTCTCGAACTTGATGCTGTAACATCACTGTCAACACATATTTCAGCTTTAAACAACTCTATCAAGACGCTGAGTCTGTCTACCGAAGCTAAGGCACAACCAATCAATGCCATAAATGATGCTATATCATGTGTTTTATGTAATGGTCCCGTATCTATGATAATTGTCCATAGAACCGTCAATCTGTTCATTTTGTAGGTAATTACAATAGGAACAACAATTCATATTCAAATACCTACAATTCCGAATGTAAGAATCACCTAAATCTTTCCTATTCTCAAGGACAGCATAAAGGACAACAACAAGTATCCTTAGACGGTGGAAAAATGTTGAGAGTATTTTTCGGGGAATTTTACCCTTTGTATATCGTGCCCTACCTTTGCACTGTGCGAAACAAAATCAATTTGCTCGACTGAAACTCCCCTTTACTTATCCAGTGTTCATAAGCTTTCAATTTGCTCTGAAACTTGGCTAATCGAGTTGCTCGTAGATGTTCGTCGCTGTGTTTGACACCGCATTCGAACTGCTTCCACGGTGAGTTCTCTTCCTTGGCTCCCTCTCACTCATACGAGCTGTCTCCACGATTTCTCACTCGTGTGTGTACATGATATGGCATTATTTTCTCTTTCTATATGAAAATGGGGATGGCTTGTTCCCATTTGTATTTGGTCATTCGAGATCCAAGTCCAACATTTTGTCTTTTTTCTTCTTCTTTTCCAAAAGTGGAGTTGCGTATAAAGGAGGTGTGCCTTATTCATTTCTTTTGTTCCCATTTGTATTCTCTATGTTCTATTATTTACAAGTTATGGATTTGTGTCTCATGACCTTTACCTACATGGGTATTTGAGTGCTTCCATAAAGTTTCCTGGGGATTACACTGTTGGAGTGGTGATTGCTTTTTTATGTGAGTAACTAGTTCAAAATTCAAATACCTGATCAAATATAAAATTCAAATAACCATTTTCTAGCATAATTTGAAGAAATTATGGCTATCCATATAGATTTTCATCATTTACACTATTTTTCTCCCTATTATTTTCTTTCTTTTTTCCGTTATATGAGTTATAGACCAGATAGTTTAAATTGACTGCAGCTGGCCATCAAACAAGGTTATAGGCATTTTGATGTTGCTGTTGCATATGGGGTAGAGCAGTCAGCAGGGGAAGCCATTGCAGAAGCACTTAAACTTGGACTTATTGTTTCTAGAGATGAACTCTTCAGTACTTACAAACTTTGGGTCACTGACAATCATCTCGAACTTATTGTTCCTGCTTTATGCATTGTGGTCTGTGGAGTAGTGCAGTTCTCTATCATACAAATTGTAATTAAACATCTGGTGACTTGGCTTTATGCAGGATTGTGGGCAGCCTGGATTTACCTTGGCTGAAAGAAAACGACTTGGTAGTTGGTACTAGGATTAAGAGAGTGAGTAATCTCATTATTCATTTTGTTCAATGATTTTTGTTACCTTTGCATCAACATGGCAAAACCTGATACGTGAACATGTTATCATGCAGGATTGGATTCTTCCTTTCACTCAAAGTTGTGACACAGAAAGTTGCAGTCTATCTAACTTGATGATGAGATAGATTGTATGGATCCATTTGATGTTTGTTCTGTCATATAGCATTTGGTACAATTTGTAATGCTTGATTTATAATCAATTTTCATAGAAAAATGATTATTGAGAAAAAGTACATTCCGAAGTTTAGTACCAAAATTTCTGCACAAGAATAACTACATGGAGCTAAGTTATCATGGTCTGGAAATCCAGTTGGAAAGTAAGAATTTGATTTTATTGAGTTTTATACTGTGTCAATTGATTCTCAACATTAATGCTTCTTAAAAATTAAACGGGTGATTACATGAAGCACTTGACTCGGGAGTCATCTCATAAAGCATCTGACTCGTTTTATCAAGACATCAAATCCTAATCTCATGGTAAAAGTGACTTTTTTTATTCAAATCCTTTTGATTCATTTTCATTTTGATGTCTTGTCTGTAATTCATTTTGTTTATGCACTATTATTTCTAGTTGGAAAACATGGCTCGTTTTCTTTGTGAGTTGGGAGTGATGCATTATGCCACCTTTAAGTATTGCCCATCAATGGTTGTTGCCTCAGCTCAACAATCTTTGCAGCAAGATGCACTCTGAATAAGAGCCCCATTTAGAATGAGACTCTTAAGCTACACACTGGTTACTCAGAAGAAGAACTTATGTAAATATCCCTCCTGATATCCTTTAGTATTGTTATTCATTATTATCATTATCATTATTCAATTGTTGAATAATTCTAGTTGAGTTTGTTGGTTCCAAACAGGGTCCGTGCTAAACTACTGGTGAACTTTCACTCTTCTGTTGTTGGGAATGGAAAGCATAAGGCTGTGTGCAGGAAGAACTCTGATCCTAGGAGAGGGTTTGTTGCAGTGCTTCCACCTGCTAAAGTTCTTCTCCCTGAAAGTTCTATCTCAATTTGCCCAAAACATTTTTAGAGTTTTATGTGGGATTATGCAATAATCATTTGTTATTGTATACCTTTTATGTGCGATTTGGCAATAGAATTCATTATATTTTTCTTTTTTACAAGTTCATTTGTACTCGTTTTATGTGGTATTGGGCATTGTATTATTTTTGTGCTCTTTTACAAGCCTATTTGCGCATATGAGTAACACAGAATTTGTCTTACAAATTGCTAGTTTTCTTTTTCTATTTTTCCTCACCTTTCTTATGGGTTCTCAAATCATTTTAACACAAACTCCCTCTAAATTACTTAACCCAAAATTTGATCAAATGATACGAATTTTAACCCTTTCTACACTCAATCAATAGCAGAAACCAAGTAATTTGGCAGTTTCAATCAATGGCAGTTTAAAAATTAAGTTTTTTGTAATCCGAACCGAATTATACCGAATTATTTTATCTTATTTAATATGGCTTTAATTTTCCCGAATCGGTATATGATTAAAATCAGTTTGTGCTTAACTACCATAAAATACTTAATTTTTAAGCTTCTTATATTTGTTTCAAATTACGATAAATATAATTTTTTAAGTTTTCATTTTCTCAAGAAAACATTTATATTTACATGTATAAAGGCAATATTTATTCCGTATCACATCATGCGTTGATATCTAGTATCTCCGAAAACATCTTTCATGCTCACGCAGTACTAGATTTAGAAATGTAAATGATTTTTACCATTTTACCCACCTTTTATGATTATTCTCATTTATATACTTTTTTTTTTATTTTTAATAAAGAAATAAATACTCCTGTAATAAATAAGTAAAATATGCTCGAAATTTACAAACCAAGAGCACATGTATCAATTGTGTATTAATTTTATGCGAATATTGTATTTATTTTACTTTCTATAAAATCTATAATTTTTATTATAAGTGTTAGCGTTGCTAAGTTTTATTTGAATGATTTATTTTATAATTAAATAAATCGAAATTAAATGTTTATGTTTTATGTTTTCTTATCTGGGATGAATTTAAACGAAATTAATTAAGAGTTTTTAAATGAAATTAAAATTTTCTAATTCATTTTATCAAAATTAAATGAATTTATTTAAAAAATCATGTTTTTTTTTTGTTTTATAATTTTACGACAAAATGCAAGAGAATTGCTGTCGTGTTGATTTTTTGTAGTTGAAGTCATCGTTAACTGCATTAAATCGATTGCACAAAAACGACGTTTCGTAAACATCCAGCTCGTCGTGACCGCACCCAATAGATATCGTTTTAAGCATAAACTTCCAAGAACCTGACCAGACCCAGTGCCCATTCCATGCCCGTCTTTGACGAGTGCTTCTTTTTTCCCCCTTTCTAGAAACACGAATAAAATAAGGGTTTGAATTTTATGATTTAAAAAAATATAAATTATGTCATTTTAAAAAGATAAAAAAATAAAATCATAAAGAAATAAATGTTTTTTTATAATTTAAATTTTAAATAAAACAAAATATTATTTTATATATATATTTTAAAAATATAAATTTACGTCATTTATTCTCCTAAAAAATAATTGTATGTAATCTTTCACGTCATTGGAAAAATGATAAAGCTAACAAACCCCATAAAGTAGAAGCAGAAAAAAGGCACACCAACTTAGATTCATGCTTTTTAAAAACGAAAAAAAAAAAAGAAGGTCAAAATTCATTTCGATTGCGTTTTTTCAATTAGCTGCAACAACTTCTCAACTCGTCGTAACTCATGGTCAGAGTCACACTTTTTTTTCCCTCCTTTCTCTCTCCTCTCTCATAACATAACCACAATGATGAACAAACCATTCCTCTGCTTGCACGTCCTCTTTGCCTTTCTCGCCGTCGCCGGAGCCTCCTCCGTCGACGGCGCTGAGCTCGACTACTCCAAGCTCTCCGGCGTTATAATCCCAGGCTTCGCATCTACCCAGCTCCGAGCATGGTCTATTCTCGACTGTCCTTACTCCCCGCTCGATTTCAACCCTCTCGATTTGGTTTGGCTTGACACCACGAAAGTACGTCGCCATCTCTCTCTCTTTCCGTTGTTTTACGTCGTTTTGCATCCTACTGCATGAGGATCGAATATTGCCGTATTTGGCTACGGCAAAAAAAAAAGAAAAAAGAAAAGCACGAGAGATTTTTATTTTTTTTTCACTCCTTGATCGATTTGTGATAGTTTTGTCAATTCCTTACGTGTCTATATGTTGACGAAGATGTAAGTTCTGAAAGGATATAAAAACATTGAAAGAATTTGTGCATTTTTGTTCTGCTTGGAACCTAGCTCCAACACTGTTGTCTCCTCTGTTTGTTTTTCTATGTCTGAAATTAGCATTACGAGAAATGACTTAAAGAGTTAAATGTACAGTATACGAGTGTAGTGTTTTCAATTCATTTGTGCTTGCAGCTTCTTTCTGCTGTCAATTGCTGGCTTAAGTGCATGATGCTGGAGCCTTACAACCAGACAGATCACCCTGATTGCAAGTCCCGTCCTGATAGTGGTCTTTCCGGTATTACAGAACTTGATCCAGGTTATATAACAGGTGTGTTTTGAATCTCTCCATGCTGCGTATAATATGCATTTGTCTTGTATTTATCGTAGTTTTTGTTATTTTATGGTTTGACGATGTAATTTTTTATTGGCAGGTCCTCTTTCGTCAGTGTGGAAAGAATGGATTAAGTGGTGTATTGAATTTGGCATAGAAGCTAATGCAATAATTGCTGTTCCTTATGATTGGAGATTGTCACCATCCATGCTTGAAGAGCGGGACCTTTACTTTCATAAGCTAAAGTATGTCTACTACATCTTTGCATATGAGTCACTGTAGTTCAGGCAATTATTTTCTGCTATGATTTGGATAAAATTGCTTGCTTGTTACAAGTTGCATTCAAATTTTAAGGAAGTATTATTGTATCTAACTAGATCATCTATCCCAATAGTATAACAATGTTTTCATTTGGCTGTTTTTTACATTTTGCTAAGGGGCTGCCAATTCGTTTCTGCTAACCAATTAATTTTCCAGTGCTTAAAGGTTACTTAAATGCATACATGATAGTGATAAATCTAGCTGAATTGTCTGTAAAATTTTCTGTTTGCATCTATGCAACCTTCATAAGCAAATAGTATCTCCATTATAGCTTTAGTCTATGTTTGGAAGTTTTAGAGAGAATGGCATGAATGGAAAGGGAAGGGATGGAATTGAAAATAGTTACCTTCTCCATGTTCTTGTATGACTTATGTGGGAAGAAAGCAGAGGGTAAAAGGTTGCAAGTGTAAAATTTTAATAGAACCCTTACACTCTATTTAAATAACCAAACTTATGGTTTAGAATACTAAATGTTTAAAATAAAATAAAAAAACTACTTCCCTTCATAAGCCCCTCAATTTGGAGGGGAACTACAAGTGAGTGTTGGAGGAGGAATAGTTCTCCACACATTCATAAATTTTTGAACTCCAAACTAAGGAGTTGTTTCCATCTCACCCTACTTATTACCCCTCATCTGAATTAATTCTTAGATTTCAAATTCTTCAAACAAAAATAATTGCATGACTGACAATGACATAATAAATTGGTCACACTGTCTGTTCTTGAGAATTAGAGTCTGATTTAATCTAAGACTAAGAGTATTCTTAATGACTTTAGTTTATTCTCCATGTATCTTTGTAAATCTTGGCATTTGGTGATTCTGATAATCCATATAAACACGGAATTTACAAATATACACATGCACATTTGAAATGCTCTAGTATGATATATTGATAAATATTGGTTAACAATAAATGGTTAAATTCTAATAGTATCTGTACACCAGAATTTGGATGCACTATTTCGAAGCTGTAAGTCAATTTTATTTTATTTTTCCTCAAACTGTCAGGCGATTAGATGAAATTGAAATTGACTTGTTAGTTACCGTGAGGATATTTATATTTTTGAAATTGTATTTCTCTTTGCAGATTGACATTTGAAACTGCTTTCAAACTTCGTGGTGGCCCCTCTTTAGTTTTTGCCCATTCACTGGGTAATAATGTTTTTCGATATTTCTTGGAGTGGTTGAAGCTAGAGATTGCCCCAAAACATTATATCCAATGGCTGGATCAACATATTCATGCCTTTTTTGCCGTTGGTATGATTGATTTGTGTGCATTTGTTACCCTTTAAAGGTATTGCTGATAATGATAGTTTAAAAAGCTGATTTTCCTTCTTTGGTTTGTTGTCTCAGGAGCTCCCCTTCTTGGTGCAACTGAAACCATTGAAGCAACACTTTCTGGATTCACATTTGGTCTTCCTATTTCTGAGGTTACCTTTTATTTTTGTAACTTCTCTTTTCATTTGAAGGGATTAGTATTTCACTATTTCTCATGGTGTAGAAGATAATTTTATCTTCTACACACACATAAAAATGTGTGGGGTTCATGTTTTCTTTTTTTCTCTCTTCTTGTCACATGGCCCCTCATGGGCCCCACACACTTTTATGTGTGTGTAAGAGATAAAATTATCTCCTACAACATGAGAAACATTAATCTTCACATGTTGCCAATTTGCCGTCACCCGTTTTTTGCTTTTAGTTCTTCTTGATCACTAAAAAGACAAGCTAGAGCTATGCGCAGCTCCGTAGGAATTTTGTGACTTTAATAGGATGCATGCAACATCTCATTATGCTTTTGTCTTATTACGGCAGCTGGACTTGGGAACTATGTAATATCACATCTAATCAGTAACTTTTGGCATCCAGGCATTGCTTGGGCTGCTTGCATTATTCAGCCGCTTATCAGCATCATAGAACTTCCTTGTTCATTATTCATTTGTGGTCTTGCCTTTTCTCCATAATGTGATTGCAACACATAAATTGTAAATTTCCAAATGTTCTCCCTATTGTCATGTCCCGCTTCTAAATATTCACCTATATGATGGGAGCATGACATGGATGGATTTGGAAAATTGCCTATACTTGCCATTTGAAGTGGGCAGAGTGTCCTAGATTCTGGGATTTAGAGCTTGTACACTAAATTTGGAGAGAGATTATGTTCATTTTCAACTAAAAATTTAGGTTAAATTCAAAGAAATAATTTGCAGTAAGGGGGAAAACAGAGAAGGAAACTTGCGTCTTGATGAAAATGCCCATTATCATCCTATGCTTGAGAAACTGGAAACCAAGCATTTTACTATAAAATTACTTAAATTTCTGAAAAATGAAAAAGAGAAAGATAGAAAAAGAAATACTCCGGATTTTCTAAACCTAGCCGGCATGTATTTTTTTCCACTAAAACCAATTTTTATTATAAATCTATAAGAGAATTGCGAAATTCCAAGATATTTATAGTGTTCTTCAATTAAGCAATGCTGAACTGGTGAGCTACTTCTCTTATACATGACATGCTTCTACGTCCTTTCTTGGTTGATTCAAATCCAAAACTCTTTAACCCTGAACTGCTGATAGAAAAATCTTTCAGATGACATGAAACCTTCTCTCCTTGCTATTATGCATGCATGCTAGAAAAGACTTGTCTGAATAGCTAGCTGGATGTTCTGTAGAAAATAGCAGCTTGAGTTCTTAGTTGTGCGTCATGATTGTCAGGAAGTGATTGAAGTTGCATCTTGTTATTCTATCATCCTCCGTACCCGGTAGATAATCAACACCCAGATAAACATCAAACTGCTATGGGTTGATGGATGGATTGATTTGGACATTTGTTCCATGTTTAATATTGCAGTTTTATAATACATGCTTATCATAATTTTTTTAAGGTATCAGGGAACAGCTCGATTGATGTTCAACTCCTTTTCTTCATCATTATGGATGATGCCTTTTTCCAAGTACTGTAGAACAGACAATAAATATTGGAAGCATTTTTCTGGGGGAAGGCATGTAGGTCATCATCATACATATCACTGTGATGAGCAGGAGTTTCAGTCAAACTTCTCTGGATGGCCAACAAAGATAATCAACATTGAGATTCCTTCAACTCGGGGTAAGATTTGTAAAGAACCATTTTAATTCAAAATTTGAAGCTGTTAGGTGAAGCCGTATTAATGGTTTTATATTATATTTTTCTAACATCATTGATGATTCTTATACATGTGCTAGTGGGCAATCTTGGTATGGTGCTAATGGATTCTAACAACCTATTTGTATTTTCTGCTAGCAGGATTTGATGCATATCCTTCGTTTTCCGAAATACCTCAGGCCAACTTGTCCAACATGGAATGTGGACTACCTACTCAATTATCTTTCTCCGCTCGTGAAATAGCAGATGGCTCCTTTTTCAAGGCAATTGAAGATTTTGACCCAGACAGCAAGAGGCTATTGTACCAGTTAGAGAAGTGAGTGTTATCTCAATAATCATTAGAATATATTTTGCAGGAATATTTTGATCATCTAAAAATATCAAATGCCAAAACTTGAGACTTCTGAAACTTTTTTTTTGTTACTGTATAGAATGTATTAAGTTACCATAAAAATCACTCCCCATTAAACCCCAACTAGCGAGGGTGGAGTATGACAACCCTTATACACAGTGTTACCCTTGCATATTTGCAAAGAGACTGCTTTTTTATTCAAATTTGTGTCCTTTTAGTCATGAAGGAGCAACTTTACCACTATTCCAGGCTTGCCTTGTTGTTCAGGTTTGATATTACTATAAACAGCTTAAATACTTACAACAATGGAAATCATCTGACTGAAAATATGTTCTTACGATATTGTTCTGATGAAGTAAAATATGCAAATAAAACCCCATTTGCCAAAAGAAAAAGTTGTAACTTATTAATTTATAAATATGGTTACAACCAAGAGGTTTAACAAGGAACAGTACATTGGGTGCTTTCATTAACAAGGAATTTATGATTATAAACAAAGAAACAGATGCATCTCTAATATCTGTTTTATTATCTATCCTGAAATAAAGGTTTTGACAAGAATGTTTTCTAAGAGCAAGTTTCCCTTCCTATTATAAAATTTCTAATTTCATGTACTTTCTTTTTTTGGAACATTATTTTACTGATAAGCAAGTTTATATTGTTATTTGTAGTTCTACTATTAAACAGGCATATGTTTGATTGCTTTAATGTTTCAGATCATATCTTGGTGATCCTGTTCTTAATCCACTTACGCCTTGGGAACGGCCACCAATAAAAAATGTCTTCTGCATTTATGGCACTGATTCAAAGACTAAGGTATAATTTATTTCTAATGTATAGCTCAACTGCAAATACTAAAGAATTCCATTTTAGTGAAGTTTGGTTATTGGTTCTTTCAAAAAAGAAAAATCTGAAATTGATAACTTGAAAGTGATGAAACTCTTGCACTAGCTTTACTATTCATTTGAATCCCATTTTGTAGTTTGTTTGAGTTTTGAACTATGTCACGGTTATGTTTTAATTACCATGTCTGACATTGCTATTTTGATTTTTTTTAAGTACCAAATATTGGACCAAAATATATGGTGCACCTGCATGCATAAACAGTGAGTTTTAATTGGTCTTGAAAGCTGCGAAGTGCCCCAATCTTTTAATTTTTTGGGACATCTCTATATGTGTTAAAGTCACATCACAAGTACGAGTGATTTTTTAATTTGATCATTTTATACTCCCCATCATGTTTATTTGCAACTCTTTACGTTATTGCTTTCCCTCAGTATGGTTAGTTTTGTTAAGCAGAGGCCAAATGTAGAAATGATTATTCCGGCCTCTCCATAACCTCGAATATTCAAAGTTCTACAGAAACTTTCGAGACATTCAATGCTTGTTTCTCTCTCTGTGTAAGTCAGTTTAATAGCATTTTCTTCTTTGGTCTTTGCTTCTTTGTGCTCATTGTTGAATATCGAATACTTTCTAGTGGTATAGGGGTGACACTGGTTTACTGATACCATAATAACTTGCAGTTCTCACAGCTAAAATATTTGTCTGTTTTATTTAGCTTCATAAATAATGCACGTTGTCAAAATCTTTGCATGTTAACTATTTTTTTTTCCTGATTTTTCAACATTTACTTGTTTCCTGAGATTCTTTGGGGAGTCTGTTTATCAGAAATTGCGTTATTTTGAATTGTAATTCTGCAATCTGAACTATCAAAAACAGGTTGGTTATTACTTTGCCCCTAGCGGCAAGCCTTACCCTGATAACTGGATCATTACGGATGTCATTTATGAGTTTGAAGGATCTCTAATCTCAAGGTAACGGTCAGTTTTTTATTCGGTAAAAGGGTTTTTTTATAGTTGTAAATGAAAATTCTATTACTCTCTCTCTCTCTCTCTCTCATTCTGTAGTTGTACATAAAGAAGCATTTCATGTTTTATAAAGTTACAAAAATAGTTGCCTCTTCTGCACCTTGTTTTTTTGCTCATATGGTTTTGGGGCCTGGAAGAATACCATCTTTTCCTATCTGCATGTTCAAATTCTTTTCTATTCTTTTCCTATGTTCTCTTCTGTTTGGTTTTTTATCTTTCAAGGGAAAGGGGAAAGGGGGAAGAGGGATTCATAGAGAAGCATATTAACTGTGCAAAACAGTTATCTTGTTAGTTGAACTTGTGTGCAGAATATTTTGACACTGGTAACTCCTTTTTTGCTGTTGTTTTGCAAAGCATTGGTTAATATCCTGTGTCATTTCTGTGCCAATTTGTCATAACCAGTTCCTACAAGAAGGAAATATAGACTAGCTTTTGTTAGTCATCTTCCTTGTTTTTGTTGGGGGGAAGGGGGTAAGGTTTGTTGGTTAAAATTTTGTGTGTTAATTTTGCAAATTAATGTTATCTTTTATAAAACGTGTATAATGGGTAAATAGTTGTTAGTTTGTTACTATTACAGTTATTTTTTTTAAACATTTTTCTGGATATTCTATTTAAACATGTTAAAGTGTTTTTGTCTCAACTTTCAGGTCAGGGAATCTGGCTGAAGGGAACCCTGGAGCCACAAGTGGCGATGAGACGGTAAGCTTAAATTATGTTTCCTTTACTGTGGTTGTGATTATATAGGAAGGCATAATATATTGACCTTCCTGCTTATGTATTTGTACCCTTTTTGGTATTGAGAGCATATCATCTTCATTCAACAATTGGATTACCATAAAGTCAACCCTTTGTAGGTACCATACCAGTCCCTTTCCTGGTGCAAGAATTGGCTTGGACCAAAGGTGAACATAACAAGAGCTCCTCAGGTATTCCAGTCTAAAAATGATTATGTGCGAGCTATGTTTGATTGTTCTTTTTATCTGCAATTAAGTATGATTTGTCATAGTTAGGAAGATTTGCAAACACGTGTCAAATCAATAAATGATTAGTTTGCTGGGACTTACGGTGTTGTATTAATGTTGCATGTCCTTATCTGCTGGACAGATAATTGTGTCCATGAGTCCTAAGCCCATAAGAAGTGTTTGCTGAAAATGTATGATATTGATAAGGAAAACAACATGGAGTTTGTTTTACACTTCATTATGTGTCTAGTGATTTAAAACGTTGCCCCCAAACGGAAAAAAATAAAACAATTTCTACTGTGTTTGCGGGAAACTACTCTAGCATCCAGAGACTCTAACCCTGTTAGTTCTGCATATACTTGTGAATAGCCCCGCTTTAGCGCGCTATAGCGGAGTTGCGTTGCGGTGCAGCGGTTGGCAGCCACTGACCGCACTGCGACGGTCAGGCGAAGTGTAGCGGATGTAGCGGCCACTATTGCGCCGTAGTTTCTGCAAAAGTGTTCTCATCGTAGAAGAAAGAGATTTGCAACTTAGATACAAGTGAAAGTGAAGATGAAGATTTTGATGTTCATGATTTCAATTATGATTATTCCTTAAGTTCTTTTATTTTGACATTTCACTTAAGTGGCAGTTTGAATTTTGAATAATTTTGCCACTTTATTTTGTTGTTACATTATTTAAGACTTTAATTCCTTCAATTTGCTTATGATTTGAATTTTAATGTTTGAAATTATTTATGTTTGAGTTTGAGATCCTTCAAATTTGTTTTTTATGTCACATTTTCACATTTTAAGTTTTGTATTTGTGGAGTACAATTTACTGTATCACTTAGGTACACTTTGCACAGTAGCGTTGTACTGCTACCTGCTATAGCGCTATAGCAGTTTGGAGGGTCAGGCGCTACGCGCCGTTATCCGAGATTAATAAGTATCTAATATAGTGAAAAGGTCATTGAACTTGTTACCTGTATGTTCTCAACCATTTGATTCAGTTTCTGATTTAATAATTTCCTGCAATTAACATCTCAAACTGGAAGCCATCAATTTAAGTCATGCATTTTGATTTATAGAAAACTTTATCTTTTCAGCTTTGATATTTGTTGTTGTCATGCTTCTGTTTTTCATATCTTCATTTAGGTTCGTTTGCATGGATATTATAATTGTATGACAATCTTTTTATTTATCTTTGTTCTGACTTTTCAGTCAGAGCATGATGGTTCAGATGTACAGATTAAATTGAACGTTGAACATCACCATGGAGAAGATGTTGTTTCAAACATGACAAAATCACCTAGGGTTAAGTACATAACATACTATGAAGATTCTGAAAGTCTTCCTGGAAAGAGGACAGCAGTTTGGGAGCTTGATAAAGGTGCATGACCTATCCTTGGAATTGTCATAGACTAACTGATGCTTTTATTTAGGATTAAAATAACGCCAACTAGATCATGATGACCATATAGAAGTCAAGGCTCATAAAATTTATAAACACTTGAAAGAATTCATTAGCAAATGATTAGGGTTTTCAACGTATGAAATTAAATATTGGGCAAGGGAAATTTTTTAATTAAATGATATGTATTATCCCAGGAAAGTATTGTTTACCTGCATGTGTCACTATTTATTGATTTCATAATAAACAATAAATTTGTCTATGCAAATCTTATACAATGAAACAATTGACTGTAAGGATACATAGAAGTAAATTGACGCAATATTCTTGTAGCAAATCACAGGAACATCGTTAGATCACCAGTGCTAATGAGGGAGTTATGGCTTGAGATGTGGCATGATATCCATCCTGATGCAAAATCAGAATTTGTCACAAAAGGTATTTGATGATACTACATTTATAAACAATTTTCAGCGATTCAGCTGAGAATCTCCTATTACTTTTCTCCATTACAGCTAAGCGAGGACCTTTAAGAGATGATGACTGTTATTGGGATTATGGGAAAGCTCGCTGTGCATGGCCAGAATATTGTGAATATAGGTTATTTTCTTTCTCCCCAATTCAAGGTTTGATTTACTTTTTGGGAGGATTATGATTTTGGAAATCTTATCAAACATATTTCCAATTGAGGAAGAATTATCCAAATTCAGAAATAATGATAATTCCATGTTCACAGAATGAGTAATGGTTAAGTAAACTGAATTAACCATAAATCCCAACAGTTTTAAATTTTTCCTTAATTGGAAATTTGGTTGACAAGGCTTTCTCAATTGGAATTATTCGTAACACTTTTTTCCTTGTTGTACTTGTTTTCTGATTTAATTCTTTTAATACATCAGATGTTATCATAATGCAGGTATGTTTTTGGTGATGTTCACCTGGGACAAAGCTGCAGGTTGAGATATAATTCAGCTGATTTGTCGTTGCATTATTTGTAAATAAGAAGGTACTTTCTATTATATTCTTTGTGGTTGCTCTTCTCCATTATTTGGATTGAATATACACTGTTTATATGATTTTAACTTTTAAATAAGATTTTGAGTTGGGTAGCCCTGAGAAATAAGATAGTTATAGATTGCTCATTTGTCATGACTCTGGGACTTGTTGAGTCATTGCCTTAAATCTGCAATTATTCGGTCTTTTGGTGATCTTCTCTCCTTTTAAGTTATTCTCTTGACTAAATTGACTTGCTATTGTCCCCCAATTTGCATGAGTAGTAAAAGTGCATAAATGCATATTTTACTTCCTTGAATAGCTTCTTTACATTGTTATGCAACATCATTGAAGAAATAAGCCATCAAATGCTGTTGCTTAATTATGAAGGTGACATATTTCTACACACCTTAAGCTAAATTAGACTTCTGATGTTAGTAAATTTAATTGATCATAAATTTCAGAATCTAAGATAGAATGCACATTAAACCACCGGGTGCAAGGCAAAAGTAGAAGACAAAAAAGTAGTAGGTTAAAGTCTATAAGTCTATATACTGTAAATAATAATAATAATAATAATAATAACAACATCAACTTTAAACAATAAAATAACATTTTCAGTAAGGCTTAGGTTCTTGCTTTCTTTTCTTATCTGACATTTCATGTTTTCAGTCACAGTCATAATATTATTTGGAATCTAAAATCGTATATATAGATTAGTGGTGCCTTTTTCTTCTTTACTTTTGCTGTTATGATATGCTTTCTCTTTTTTCAACTCAGGTGCTGGTGGGATCACCGCTTAGCAATTTATACTACTGGATGACTCCCTCAATCTGAATATCAGAATCCCTCCTGCGTCTAACAATGATTTTTGGAGTTTGGTCATTCTTCAGCATTCTAGACTTGTGGCCTGTGGGGCCACTGTGTACAAGCAAATTCTTTGTTTGCTTGTTTGGAACTTCTACTCAACCTATTAGCTCGTATTTTATCCACTTCACAATTTACACGGTATATCTTGGCCAGATCTTTGTCAATATTGTACTCTACTATTACTAGCAACGGGAACCTCATTTTGATATACTACTCGGGGCATCTGATATACATCTTCATATGCTCAGAAAAGTTACCAGTTCCTACTTTGTCATCCCTGAGAAATAACAGGCCAGAGTTATGCCGGATCTGTACATCTATATTGGTGTCAATTGGTTGACAGTTTTCTTATTATAGGAAACATACAGGATATAATGATACGCGTAATCCATTTTTTGAAGAAGTTGACGTGGGAAGTGAGAGTACGTATAGACGACAGTAGTGAAGCTGAAAACTTTGTTCTCTGCTTTCATAACACACATTTTTTCACTACAAATTATTCTACCACTACTTTTCACTTTGCTTTAGAATTACACCATAAACATATGCTGAAACTTAGGCTTTGTCTAAGATGTATAATTTGAAGATTGATAATCATGTCTTATATTGTTCGCTTTGATGTTATACGCCCTTTCACAGGGAAAGGAAAAAACAATTTTGTAATGTAATGAGAAACTCTATTTTGTAAACATGATTCATTTTTTCTGTTTCTTCACTTTTATGTTTTTGGTCTATCTTTTCCCCCCCCCTCATCAAGTGAATGGAACATAATACTACTTTTGCATGCAAACCGGGATAACTAATTCCAATCTAATCTAGGCGTATGACAAAATTTTCACATTTATTTATGAAAACTATCGATTTCTAAGATTGATGAGTATTTCTTCGATCTAAACTGCTTAAATTAAATTTAGGATCGTGTCGTGATCTTATGGTTGTATGTGTTCTAGACTGATCTTCACAACCCAATATCGTGGGTCGGCCTCCAGAGGCATATTAATGGGTCATTGTCCTGCATTCCCATAACAAGCACATAGATCTCTCACTTAGTTGTACAACTCCCCATAGTACATGGTGGTGCATTCCCTCCCTCTCTGGAGTGAGGTAATGAACAAAATGGTTATGAATCTTCTCTTTTATTAGTAGTAAATATTTTTCACCTATTTATTCTCATCTTTACTTATGAAAGAGGTATTTTGCATCTATTACTTTTAGGAAAAAGCTACTCTCATATAACATGTTGTTGGAGAGTAGCTCTCTTCCCTATACATTTATCGATTTTCGTGTAACTTAATTTTTATTTATTTTTTATTTTTTTATAAGTGAGATGGCTCTACCCATAATTGTGTTCATGATAGAAGAGAATTACTTTTCTACAATATGAGATTAATAAAGCCCTTAATTTTATGAACAGTTACTCGATTAAAATATAAATCAACTATGCTTAACACATTTTCCTCTCTCAGATATATTTGAAAACACATTGCCGCTGTGCACTAACATATTTGCCCTGAGACATATCTGAGAATACATTATGATGACTCATATGAGAGCCTTGTTCCATACTATTTCCTCTAACAGTACCTCTATAGTAATATGTTTAACCCATCAAGGAATACAGTCTTAGCTCCACTATAGGAACCACTCAATTTGGTGGAACAATGACCAAAATGCCACTGTTCACTAACTTTTTTACCCAAATGTCACGCGAACAGTGTTATTTTCCAATACGCTACGCTTACAAGTTCGCTACAATAGGTAGCGAACTTCATTTGCTGACGTGACACGTTTCTGATGGCCACCTAATTCGCTATTGGAAGTAGTGAACTATGTGGTCAAAATGTCAGTCTGTTCTAATTATTTTCATGACACATGACAGTCTCTCCCAAGTTCGCTATACAGTCTAACAAACTTGGTATAATAAAACTGACAATCTGCTCAAATAAAAATAGGACACGTGGCAGTTTTTACCCAAGTTCACTATACAACCTAGCGATCTTGGTATAATGAAAGTTGGCTCCCTCTGACCACGCCCGTCTATTCTATTCTTTATTGGTAATAGTAATTTTTTCACTTGCCAAAAGTTATTTCCTTCCTCGCATTTTCTCTCTCTTTCTTTTCAAAAGTCCAACTTTTAGTATTTAAAAAAAAAAAAAAAAGTCCAACTTTTACCATAGACACACTAACATTTCACCATCTATTTTTTTTCTTTTTTTTTTATAATGTAATCATCCTCATTTTTTTCTTCCATCTTTTTTTTTCTATCTCTCTCCAAACAAAGAAACTGAAGTGTTGGAAGATATAGGGGTCGGTGTGTGAAGACGTTTTCCTTCCGTACAGTTGAAAAGCAACATGACAACTAGCATGTAGTTCGCTGCACTATGCACTGAACTTGTCCAAGTGAACGCCTAACATTTTTTTACCATAGTTCGCTACTCTCAGTAGCGAACTAGGTACCAAAAAGATGCCACATCAACAAACGAAGTTCGCTGGACATTGTAGCGAACTTGCCCGCGTGGCATATTGAGAAATAATACTGTTCGCGTGGCATTTGGATAAAAAAGTTAGTGAACAGTGGCATTTTGGTCAATGTTCCCAATTTGGTTGCAAGAATGTACGAAGATATAATATGAAATTATTGAAGACCAACACTTAACAGATTGAGCTTTTAGGTGGCGGGATTATTGTTTACATAGTATCATAGCTTCGTGACCAGGGGTCATGAGTTCGATTCTCACTGCCTTCTAATTCCTAGTGGAATTAAGTTAGCACAAGATAAAAAAAAATATGTGCAATATCCACGCTTCAAACTCAAATGATTTTTGCGTGATGAGATATGTCACATAGATATACTATAAATTATTATAGTATCAGTAAACCACCATGATGTAGATGTTCCTGACTCAAACATTATTGCCTCCCGTGGAGGATACCTGTAATTTATCCCAAAAAAAAAATATAATATAAAACTCATTAATCAATGGGAAAGAGTCATTTTAAATGACATAATTTTATGTTATTTTAGATGAAACAACATCATTTTAATGCATATTTAATTAATTTTTAGATTCTCTCTCTTCTATGAAAGTAGGAAGAAAGAGAAAGTAAAAGAAAGAGAATATAAAAAATTATCAATTATGTACCAAAACAACGTTGTTTAATAAACATTTGAAAACCAAACTACAAGTAAATTCAACTTTTCCCTCAGTCTTTTAATAAAAATGCAAGTACTTTAACCTATCTGTGCTATTAATTCGTACAAATCATAAATGTTAATTGTTGCTTTCAAGCAATGAGTAGATAATTCCACAAAATATTGTAGAGGGAGAAGCTTTTCTGCAATATACGGAGCGTGTGCAAAAATGTTCAGTATAGTCATTTTCCGGTTCGTAAAATAAGCCATCACAACACAAGTTCACAACAGAACCCATTGCCCCTTTTGTGTATTAGTAAGCAAATATAAACCTGTAGCATCATTACCAAATATGTTCAAGAATACAACTAGGGATCTTGGGAGAAAGATAAAATGATGCATTAAAAACTTGTCAAGAAAACACGGGCTAGCTGCTCTTTTTTATCTCGAACAAATATTTGAGTTCCATGTAACACCTTCTGTCATCATCTTCAAACTGTAAGACACCAACCAAAGAGTAACAAGCTTATGCATCTATATGGATCAATTGTACAAATTACACGGAATAGAGTAAATCACACGATATTGTTTCTAACAAACTTAAACAAAATGGCCAACTAATGGAAGCTCTTTACTTTTTTCATACATTGGGATTTCAAATTTGTAATAGCCTTTAGCAAATTGAAATATAGTGATTGTAAAATATATAAATGAACATTAAATAACCAACCCTTTAGGTGTGCTTGTAAAATGATCTTTCTTCCAAAATGTCTACCTTTCCATTATCCATTTGCTAAACCAAACACACCCTCATATTGATGCTAAACTAATTTCTTGGCTGGTCTTAATATATGTCTGATGAAGATAAAACTCTCAGTCTCCCTGCTGTTATGACATTACATCTATAATGAAGAATAGCATAATTGACAGTTATCGGATCTTAGTTATTATGAGTTTTGAGTAGCACATAGAAGTTTTCCTATATTTGGGTTGTCTAGAACACCATATACAAACATGCGTATTGAATTGAATTCCCAAAGTTAAAGGAAAAAAAGTAAAAGAAAAATGGATCATAATTTTCAAGTGTTTGACAACATTGAACAAGTTTTAGATCATAGATTTTTAAATAAAATTTCCATAACATTAACTAGATAAAACTTTTTTACTGGAGTTATTCAAAACAAAGCAGATGAGCAACCATATATTTGCCTTGCAGATAGAAAATTCACTATGAAATATATTAAGGTAAGTCCACACATATATTGAAATTATGAACAAAGCATTCAATTGGAAATGTATTTTTACTTCCCCATACCTTAAGTTTAGCTGAGTAAACACCCCTTGCAAGTGCACCAGAGGGAGTGGTGTCCTCTTTCAAGGTATATACATATGGTTCCTTTTGAGGAGCAAAAGTACCCAACATTCCTTTGCTCTGATCAACTGAAAAAGCCCAAGAGTAAGATCAATTTCTAATAATATATGTCAATAAATAAATGCAGTAATTCAACTTCATTTTCATGTGCAAATTATGTTCTCATTTCTATGTTGTACCATACAGATGGCATAAGATTCCTTCATTCAAGAAAACAAGCTGTTGTTTGAAAAGTAACGACGATTAAACATAGCTTGAGACTTTTTTCTTGGAGTTAACCCAGTGTTCTAACATAAATTGCTGGACTGCTAAAACTGAATTAAAATTCAGTATCTCCTAGAAGAAGAGAGGAAGCCCTACCAGACATCATTTACTATTCTACAAGCTAGTTTGCCATTTGTGGTGCTCCCTTTGTCCTTCCAATGGGGTTAATAACACCTAAAAACTTCTCCCCTCAGTAAAACGAGAAAGGACCTTAATGATCACCAAAAACGAAGAATGCTATACAAATAGACCAAATAATCAGTACTATTACCAACTGCTTTTCGAAAATATCAAAACACAATGCCTTAAGGCATTGTATCCGGCAGCTGGAGGGAATTAAGGTTCTAGACCCGATCTCATGAACTCATCAAAGTGAATATTGCATTGATCATTATTTGCATTATCCTATATAAGTGAAGAGCCAGGTTTTAAACTGAGTTATAATAGAACAAGATATTCATAGTTTCAAACCTTTGATTTTTATAAGTCAATCATAATAAACGTACATATTGAAGATTATCTAGCAACAAAGAAAAGTATTAACTACACCACCTTGAAGCCCTCCTTTCCACACAGTGTTGGAGTATGTCAAGCCAGACACAATGTTGTGCAGAACACTAAATTTAAGCTTAAGCTGATAGCGAGACCCCTCCCTGAGAGTGAACAGAGTACGACCATTCTGATTTTCATCCACAGGTAAAGGAGTAACTATTTCACCAAAATCCTCAGAGAGAATTCCAATGGAGAGGAATTTTACTTCAGGCTCCAATTGATCTATAAAAGAAAAAATAAAAAAAAACTAAAGTAGAACCAAGCAAAAAGAGCAATGAAGTATAAAGAAGAATTATAAACAAACTCCTCAAACAAACCTTCTAAATCACTTTCCAAGCAACCTAACAGCTTCTCCTTCCACCTCCTCAGGCTTTCGTCCTCCTGCACACAGGCACACAGCACACGAATCCTCAAAATCAGAAAAATTAGAAGTAAAAATCACTATTTTTTTGTTACATTAGCTTAAATCACTTCATTAACGAGTGATATCATCAACCTATGAGAATCCACTTGGATATCATATGCAGTATTTTTTTAAGGAAAATTCGATACATTGTGAACAATTAAGCCACAGCTGCTTGAAATGGATATTTTGCAAATGGTTTGAGAGACTTTGCAAATACTTTAAATTAGTTGAACCATTTTGCACAAAGCTTGCAAAGTGTTTCACCATTCCATTTTAAATACTTTAACTAGTGAAAATTCAGTTTTGCAGTTCAAGAGAGGATTCTTAACAAAATCCACAAAACCAACAATCCATTCAAAAATAAGAAAAATTCAATCTTCCAAAAAACCCACAATTTCAAAGAAATTGGGGGAAAAAATGCAGAACCAAAGAGAGGTGAAAATCATAAAGACCTTGTCCCTTTCGATCTGCTCCTTGAGAGAAACAAGAGGACCAGGAACAAAGACACCATTTTTATGATCCCCAACGCCTTCAACTTCATCTTCCTCTTCCTCTTCCTCTTCCACCTCTTCCCTACCATCATCAAAAACTTCACTCAGTTTTTCAGTCATTTCTTGTTTGCTTGCATCAAAAACAGAAGCAGAAGAAGGGCCTGGTTCTTCTTGTGCTCTCTTCCCATTCCCACCCTCCATTTCTCTCTCTCTCTCTCTCTCTCTGGATTTTTGGCACAATATTCAAAGAGACAGACACAGAAGTAGTCAACAGAAAAAGAAGTGTTTCATATGTGACTGCCACATTCACATTGTCTTGGCTTTCTCAGTTTCAGTGTTGACTAAACACACTGTACAAATGTTTTTTCAGTGCTTTATCTGTTTTCTATATGTTTCAGCATTTTTCATTCCCATTTGTCCCTACTTTGTCGGCGCAAGAGTAAAACTTTGGTACCTCCAAGGTATCCAAGTGGATACTATCTTTTCTCACATTTGTTAAAAAAATTTATCACTTTTGGAAAAAAAAAAAAAATTTCCCACCATTGAAAAAAAAATTCCTCAAAAAAAAAATGTACCCAATTTCATATATCCGATACACGGAAGCTGATTTTCTCATGTGCTAATTAACATGATCATGTCATATGAGGAGGCAATCATGGATGAGTTAATGGTGATAAGGAAAGAGAGAAAAAAAATATAAAAATAGAAAGTTACATAATCATCACCGTTGATTTAATTATTAATGATTAAGATCCTCCCACCACGTAACATTATCACGTTAAATTACACGTGACAATATCCATTTTCACCTGTACACTCACAAAATTATGGTCCGCGCATGCCTCGCTCACTGCTCCCTCTTCTTTCTGATTTTCGAAACTGCCAATTGCTGCTTTTTTTACACACTCCTTTTGCAATTGGGTCCTTCAACAACATTTTATTTTCAAATAAATATAATGAACAAAAAAATGAAAAAATATAAATAAGAAATAATTTTATCTTCTATATACACATATAAAAATGCTATGTAGAATTATGTGAAGAGAGGAGAGAAAAAAAATAATATAGACCCTATATAATTTTTTTTGGTAAAAAAAACTATTTTTATTTAACATGCACAAGCCGAGTCGGCCGACGGCAACAGCGTGTGTGGTTGACCAAATGCAACCTAACTATTTTCTTCTCCACAAAATGTGTAATGTCCCAAGGGGCGACTTCACATACTTTTATGTGTGTGTAAGAAATAAAATTATTTCTTCGACATACGAAATATTAATTCCAAAAATATATTCTATGAACAATGTATTTTTTAGTTTTTCTATCATTTCACAATTTAAAAATAATAAAATGAAATTCTAATAGTATATTATGTGAATCTCTATTGCAGTATACATCAAGTGCATCATATTTCAAAATTCAAAGAAATTGCATCGGTTTTGTACAAATTTAACCTGTTCAAACTTGTTGAGTTGATTCAAACTTTTTTTTTTGGGTTGGTGGGGTCATCTTGTGAGTCCAAATCTGTTTGGCAAAGAAGAAATTTTTTTTTACCAAGAAAAAAATAATTTTCAAAAAAATGATAAGAATTTTTTTTTTCCTGGCAAGTTACTAAAAAATGTTTGATAGGCCAAAATCTTTTAGGAAATGTTAAGTTAATTCTACTGATGTTGTTGTGTGTTAATTTTTCCACCAAATGAGAAAAACAACTCCACCCCTTCAATGGTAATCTTCCCCAACCATTTTATATAGAAAAGCAAATGATGAGAATTTTTTTTTCATTTTTACTTCACCTCCTACCAAACATAGTCAAATAATTTTTCCTACTCGATTTTTCTATGAATTTTTGTTTCACCTTCTACCAAACACCCCCTTACTATGGTGACCGGGGAGTAATTTTGTCATTTGAAAAAAAATATACCGAAATACTAGTAAGGGGGTGTATCAGTTCATCAACCTATCCAAGTTGATTCAAATCGCAGCGACCGAACCGAAAAATCGATAACCGAATTAATTAAAACCTGAAAAATTGAAAATTGAAAAAAAATCACAAATTTTAATTGAATTGGATCATTTTTTCGGTTTGATGGGTGAGAACCGATCCAATCGAATAGATTAATTTTTCTCTACCTACTTGGGTCTTTCCCTAATCATAGCTAAAAAAATTCTAAACTCAAGACTCATTAACCCATTAGCTAAAACAAAACAAAAAACCTAACCACACCCCATAAGCAAAATCTCGTCTATATATAGTTTCATATCTCATTGTCCAAAAAAGAAAAAGATTATCGTTTAATAATGCTTCAATATTTCAAGAATTTTTTCTACAAAGCCAATACATACAAAATATATGTTATTTGCACAATAATCATCAAACCAATTTTAAGCTTTTCAAAAAACCAAAAACTGATCCAATCCAAACTAAAAAAAATTTGATTGGATTGGATCGGATTTGAAAAAAAATCCAAACGAATGGATGATTACATGATCAAATCGAAGGGATTGGATCAGATAATTTTTATTTTCAAAATCAATCCAATCCAAATTTGGAACACCCTTACTATAATTTGTTTTGGGTAATTATCTATAAATTGAGAATTTATCTCAATTGAAGATGATGTACCATACAACTTTTTAAATTTAGAACTTCAAATGTTACTCTGTTATATTATATTCTTGAAACATTTGACATAGAATATATTATGAATTTCACAAAAAAATCAATTGATGGTAGCTCAGATGAGTGCTCGGGAATTGAGCACAAGAGGATAGAAGCACGTATTCGATCTTATCTAGTACAGTCTTTGAAAAGAGTTTAAAGTTTTAATTCTGGGACCCACACCAAATCTGACTAGTCGTGAGATATCTCAGAAAAAATAAAAATAAATTGACTACAAAACTAGAATTCATACAACCATACGATATATATAATCAAAATAGATGTTAAAAAGAGTTATCTATGGAAAAAAGATAAAACATAGATTATGACTCTCACGCATGAACAAGTATTATCTATAATTTGTTTTGGGTAATTATCTGACAATTGAGATAACTACGGTTTAAATTTAAAACTTGAAACTTTACTCTGTTTTATCCTATAAACACGTGACACATAATAATAAGTATATTTGAAGATAAAGCTAAAATTCATGCAACCATAACATACAGATTAGCGAAACAGATGTTAAAATGAGATATCTGAGAAGAAGTATAAAACAAAAACTAGGACTCTCATGCATGAACAAGTATTATCTATTGTTTTGGATAATTATCTGTAAATCGAGATAAAATTCAAAGCTTCAAAATTTACACTCTGAACGGATTAGACTCACACGGTTGTTAATATTCTGAAAATCTATAAAAGCCTTCATTGATTCTTGCTTTCTCTCCCTGTCTTCCCCTGATTTCGTAATTGTTTCTTGCAGTTCCCATTGCCCTAACACCTGTGTTTAGCTTTCGTTTCTTACATTCCCCACCCATCTGTTAATTAAACCTATCAAATTGAACATGGAAGATCAGTGGCTTACCCTTTCACTCTCCAGAGTTCCAATGCCACAGCCACAGCTGCCGTTACCACCACCACCGTCGTCACTGCCACTCGCAACAACACTCCCTCCCCTTTTTCCATATCCACCATTAGAAGCAGCACCCATGCATCAATTCTCATCACCCCAAGAACCCCTTCAAGAAATACAGTTTTTCCCGCCACCAGAGACTATGTCTTTCCATGTCCACGAGGGGCAAGAGCAAAGCCTATTCGCAAACTTTGATCTTCCACCACAAGAAAATCAAGATCAAGAAGTTGTTCCCTCGTCGACCCACCAAGGACGACGTAAGCGTAAGCTACCGGTTGGGGCCACGAAGAATGGCAAGAGTGAGACAATAACACCACCATACCCTTGGGCTACTTCAAAACGCGCCACCGTTTATAGCCTTGAACAATTGTTATCGCATGGCATGAGGAGAATCAGTGGAACAGTTCAATGCAAGCGATGCGAGGAACAATACGACATTGGATTTGATTTGCAAGAAAAGTTCGATGAGGTTGGTAATTTCACAGCAGAGAACAAGGACAGCATGAGGGATAGGGCACCAGATAGGTGGATGAATCCTGCGCTCCCAACGTGTGAGAGGTGTGGCCAAGAAAATAGCTTGAAGCCTCTCATTACGAAGAAGAAGAAGACAACCAACTGGCTCTTCTTGTTTTTGGGACAGATGCTTGGATGTTGCAAGCTTTCATATTTGAAGTATTTCTGTAAGCACACCAAGAATCACAGAACTGGAGCCAAAGATAGAGTGCTTTATCTCACTTATCTGGGTTTGTGCAAACAACTAAATCCAAAGGGACCCTTCCACACCTAGATCCATTACTATTATTCATAATTCAAGCCTTTTGATTAAGGTCTTTTTCTCCATTGGCTTTTTTTTTTTTCCCAACCGGGTTCATCTAAAACTCAACTTGGTCATTTAGATACTGTAGGATCTTGAGTACCAATAAGAGAAACAGGCTGCTTAATCACAACTCTATGTCTATTCCCATGCTCGTTTTGGATTTTTCTTAATGTTTAAATTTTCTTTTATTGGATAGTGTTAATTGAAATTTGTAGTTGATATATAATATATGGTAAAATCATTTCTGCAGCCGTTTTACGTACAATGTATGGTTATGATTTCTCACATTTAATGCTTTCATCCTTTGTATGATTGTGATTCCTTACATTTAATGCTTTCAAGCATATATATGACAAGTATTTGATTACTGCACTACAACAGCTGCAGAAATGTAAACATCATAATATATACGCTCTTTTATTGGATATTTTATTATTTCGTATCTAAGCTGGTATATTTGGATATTTTGTTATTTTATTCATTTTAAAATTAGACTCCTAATTAATTAAAAAAAAATTAGACTCCTAAGTTTTAAAACTTAATATTTGGTGTATGTAATCTGTGCTTCAAATTTTTATTGTTAATGCTCATATACTTTTTTGGCGGCTAGGAAAACCCATGGTGTAAAAACTATTTTTAGTGGGCTAAGTTTATGGATCTTTTGAAACTTTACCACTCAAACTTCTAAGTATTTGTAGGGTTAAGAACCAAGACTTGACTGCGATTATCAAGTCCTTAGCTATATAACATAACCATTGAGCTAGGGGAGACAACAAACCCAAATGCATCAATGACCATATCTAAATGCTTGACCCAACCAATCAAAATTATTATCTCTAATACCACTATTAGGTGGCTAGATGAAGCCCATGGCCGAAAGATTAGCATCAATAGTCTGATCAATATCCATCATAATAAATGATTTTAATGCTACTTCTAAATTCAAAATCTTAAAACATTGAATTCACCTCCTACCAAACACTCCCTTTCTAGCATTTTGGTATTTTTTTTTTCTTAATTCACAGCATACATAATAAATTCATAAGAATTTAAATTCTCAATTCCGTTATCAAATGAGCCAACATTGATTGGTGTAGTAGTTTATCTTTAATGAATAAAAATATCTTTTTTTAAAAAAAGAAAACAATATCTTGAACAATTATGTATGATTATCTAATTATTATTTGGTAATGGCGTTAAAAAAAACATTTGTAGAAGACTTTACATCAAGTTGTTGAATGATTGGTTTTACTGTTATATAAAAATGGTTAGAAGGTCAAGGCATTTATGTTATAATAATGACCATAATTAGTATTCTCTTTAGGTTTCGTGCAGTATACTAGTTTTCATATTATATTGGGCCATTCTGGTAGGATTGGAGATTGCTTGGAATAAAGGTTTTAGGAACGTATGGGTAGAAGGGGATTCCCTATTAGCTCAGCATCTCATTTTGAAGGAATGCTGCCCTTATCCCATCCTTCCTCTGGACTGATTATGCGTATCGGAGACATGCTAGCAATGCATTGGAACATTCATATTTCACATATCTATCGTGAGGGTTATGGCATAGTAAATTGGTTGGCTGCCTATGCTAACAATTTTTCTTGGGCGGTTCACTTGCTGGAGAATCCTCCTCCGGAGTGTTTGCACCATCTTCTATATAACAATATGGTATAGTTCACTAGACTAAGCTTTGTGCCTAGTTTTTGTTTTTGTCTTGTTTTTTCTTTCCTGATGTTTCAAAAAAGAAGAAGAAAAAATATTACTTCTTGTGCATTTCATCATACTTACTGACCTGGGCTTTACTCACTGACCTGGGCTTTACTCTATGTTTACCTTCTCTCAACATATTTTTGACTAAAATATTCATACACGCCTTTAACTTGTGGATTAATTTTAACTACATCCCTTCAACTAAAAATAACGTTTATACGGTTACTTTTGGTTGAGTTGTAATCCCATCCCTTAAAACTAAAAATACAGTTACTGTCACAACCTCATAGCGAAAGCTTTGATGACATTCGGATCGGAAGACCCTTATAATGCGGTGAAAATAATTCTCTAGTGCTTTTCAAGAACGGGGATTCTATGCTACCCTTTGATTTGTTAAGATATTTTAATGTGATTGGAATGCAAAAGATATATAATAGAATAAAACTCTCTCATTTAGATATTTGAAGATAAAATAGGAGAAAGATTGAATTCTATTATAAATTTAGAAATTATAATAAAAATGAATAGAATGGTAATAGTTATAAATGTATTTTTTTCTTTTTTTCATATTGCCCTTATTTCAAACCTGAGAATATTGAAATTTCATAAGTTGTTCCATGTCATTTCATCTCCTATCTCTTAATTTAGGGGAAAAGATAAATGGGAAAATCTTTGTAATTGTATTTTATTCGATTCCTTTATATCCTTTACCACCAATAAAATTATAAAATAATTAATTCAGTTGAATAATAATTAATTGCATCATTTTCTATAATTAAGTAGCTAAATGAGCTAGATAAATAATCAATGAATTTGTTGCTAATTAATTGATTTAGGTAAAACAATTAGTTAATAATGTATGTTGATTTTGACAGGCTGACAATATCTTACACACTTCGGTTGAGTCTAGTGCTCTGGAGGGTATGAATATATATTGATTGTAGATATGTTTATTATAGCTATGAACAGTTGGGTCAAGATTCAAGAACCCCTTACAACAATTTTTTTTTTTTTTTTAAAAAAAAAAACTTAAAAAAAAAGAACGTTAGAGAATCCTAATCTAACACTGGCACATTTCCTCCGATTCTTTGACAGGTTTTTTACACACATCACCTTGTTGGTTGGATGCATTTCCCTGTGTTTATGATAAGAATCTTAGCACTGTTTGCTAGGTGTATATTTTTTAGAATCCTGAAAAGCTCATTTAGGATTCCAATTAACCTGCGTTTGGTAAAGGTGTTGCAAAAATTTCTCGATGATTCTAGTTTGTCCAGCATTTTCATGGTCAAAGTACCATCAAGAAATACCACAAACTAGGTGGTATTGCTGAATCCAATTTCTCGGACAAACTTGTTTTTTTAGTCAAAATTGACTTTTTTACCCAGAAATATTTTACCAACCAAATAATTTTTTGATAATATTCTCAATATTTAAGGTACAATGCAAATATAATTGTAACATTCTATTAGTTTCGCAATCCAAACCCACGATTCCAATTCCAAGATTCCAACCCCCAGTCCAATCTGGAAAACATAGTGGGTGCTTTGACACCATTTGATAAAACGTTGAAGTGCATCACCCTAAAAATTAGCTTAAAAAGTGAGAGTATTCAAGGCTTTATAAATCTCACGTGAATTGTCCATACAACCGACGTGAGACTCAAGTCTCATACATTGCAAATAAGGTCGTAACAGTTTAATGACAGTTTTAGTACTGAAGACTCAATATATATTAGTTGGTAAAATTGGAAAAAAAAAATAATTCATCTACCTTAACTTATTTTATCCACTCGTTCATGGGTAATGGCACACAGAATCCATTTTTTCAGAAAATGAAAGAGCAGCAGCTCGCAACAAAGGAAAGCAAAGCAAATCATGAAGGATGACTTTCTTATTGACCTATACCGACGTCAAGAATACATAAAAATTATACACGAATATGTATGTCAAGCGTGAGATGGCATCACAAAAATGCTTGCAGAATCAGTCATCTGAAAGGTTCAACTGGTGCTGACTCTTCAAGAAAGTTTGCTGTCTCAAAACATTCTGCAGCTTCTAACATTTTACCCTCAGCTTTGTGGAGAATGCCAAGATTATACCAAGCAGAAGCATTAAATCTGTCATGCCTCAGTGCATCCATCAGAAAGCTTCTGACAGGAGGATTTGATTGATTACTGCACCGTCTTATAACCACAGCAGCCGAGATCAAGCTAGGGACATGTCCGGGATCAATGTTCAAAGCTTCACGAAAAGCTTTTAGAGCCTCTTTGTAAAGGCCCTTTGCTTCGTACATTGTACCTGTCAAATCGAACAAAATGCATTATGCAAGTTTGAAATAACTAAAATGGAAAATTTACTGCTCACTCTCAACCCACCTCCTCCCCCTCTTTTTCTACCTTTCTCAAATTTACATGCAAGAAGCCCATTTTGGGTAACTTATCTTTGCTAAAATTAAACAATGCAAGTGACAAGAACAAAAAAAAAGTGGCAAGCCAGTGGAGCTATTGTGTTGCAGTGACCAAAGAAAACACAGCAGTGCCTGTGAGACCATTCTATAAAATGAGGGTAAAATGAAGCACATACAAGCACAAGCAACAAAACCAGAGCCAAATAGTGCATCCATAAATCTGGAATATCATATTCAAAATTAGAAATTATTCTACAAATACGTAAAAAGGGCTCCAAAGTCCAAAGCCTCTTCCAGTAACATGTTAAACTTTGTTCTCACAAGCACCAGGAAATATTTACATTCATCTAAATGAAAGAAAAGGTTTATCGGTGTAAAAAGTACTTGATCTTCATGAAATTCAATAGTGAAGACAAAAAAAATCTTATTGAAACTATTTAATTAAGGATCCCCCTGATTTACTAGTGCCACTAAGGAATAAACCTCTAATCTCGTGCAAATTACCGGAGCCCCTCACCAACTAGTTCACTCCTCTTGGCTTAGGATTCCCCCGATTTAGGCTGAAAGTTAACATCAACATCAATAATACCTTTATCCTAACTTAGTTAGGGTCGGTAGCAGCACACGAATGAAAAGTACGAAAATTCAACACCGAGCTTACAGTTAGGCCCAACCAATTCTAATAACTAACTTCTTGTTTGATCAAACAGTACACTACACTCTAATATTCAATAACATCACTTAACATCAATCATTACCAAATATTAACCGTTTAACAATTACAACCAGCTTAGCCTCATTTTATTACTATGTAAAGCACCACTCATGCATGTTTTACAGATGCTTCTAGGTGCACATTTTCTGCACCTTTTGTGGAGGCTGTTGTGCAAATAGGCTTAGGTTAGTTTATCATCATAATATTAAAAATTTGGACTAGGTTAGACCTATTTAAATGTTTTATAAGACATGCCATGCTTGACACCCAAGCTCTGTCATTTCTTGGCACCTCACTGCATCCAATGTATTACTATTACATCGCTATAAACAAAGAGTACTATATCAGACAATATCTGCCAGTTATTTTTAAGTGACTATAATTGGTTAATGTCATTTCAAAAAAATCATAAAACAATATTATATGTTTACCTATTGCATGACATCTAGAAGCAGAGTATAGTTTGATGGCCTTAGATTTTGAAAGACACACCTCTGCATCATGCCACTGTGACAGACTTATGTATACATAAGCAAGATCATGCCAAATTTCCACTTCCAAGTTCCTAGCATGATCTCTGTAGTCCTGTTACAAAGAGTATAGGGAAAGAGGGTAAGCAGCTGGAAGCAATGTCTCTTCTGAAGTGAATTTCTTGTGCAAGTAAAATTTTAAAAAAAGAAAAAGGAAAAACATAGGGGGGGGGGTAAAAAAGGTCTCCACACTTTATTTAGTGTTATCTTTGGAGCAGAACTTAGTTTTTGAGTTTTCAGATAAAAGCAGTTGCCTTAAATACATCCTTTAAGAAAAATTCCATATGCATTCCAGACATAAAATATATAAACTTCAATCATTCACTGTGGATCAAATTCATTCACCAAACATGTTTGAACATTTGAAACAAAAAAATAACCAACAAAAAATAGTCAAATCCTCTAATGGATTGCATCTAGACTCCAAAGTATGCACCTATAAAGCTCAGCCATCTAACTTTTCACTAAATAGTTTAGCAGATCTGCAGGGCCATACATGTAAATACAATAAGATGAATTCAATAATCATTAACTTAGAATATATTATTAGGCTTGATTCCTTAAAGAACATATACAAATATGCATATTTCAATTGGCATAAAAAATTAGAAAGAAATTTTTACACCAAATACATCTGGGCCCAACTAATACTGATAACTAACAAGTAACAGCTTTTATAATTTATAAAATCTTGAATTTGTAGTGCATAAGGCTTTAATCATCTATATATCCTAATACTTCCCCACCCAACCCCCCCCCCCCCCCCCCGGGCGGCCGGCCCCCACATGTGGGTTGAATACTTCTGCTGGCACAATATTGGGACATTTTGGTTCAAAATGGGGAGACAGAGATACAAGAGATTTGAACTTATAACCTGCTGCAATGATACGGCCATAATGCACTGCTGACTCTTTCAAGAGCAAAAATTCATCAAGACCAAAAGACCTATACTGCTATACAAACCCAACATCCCCAGTATTTCAACCAAATGGTCTCTTGTTCACATAGGTAATATCTGGTATAGAGGAAGAATAAATAAGTAAAATTTGCTTTAGAAATAAGAAAACAAAGAGAGGAAGATAAAAATACAGCACAATCAGAATCTGAGCTCCTCTTCAAAATCTAAGGAAAATTAGAAATAAGGCTTAATCTAATGCCAATCATGCAGATTCAAAAAAATGTAGCTTTCCACAAAATATTCACAATTTCAGATTAAAAATACTGACTGTCACATAAACATGTGAACCCAGAAGTAGCATGCCTTTAAAAGAGTACCATACTTTAAACAGTTTCATTGTTCTCCTCATTATATCCAAAGGAACTCTTTGATCCTGCTTTTTTTATTTTCAAGATATGCATCCATGTCAAACTGAATAAATGATGACCATGCCTTACACTACTCTCACTATGAGTGTTCACATCAATATGAACAGGCATGGACCATCTGGACACTTCCTTTCATCCACAGTTAAAGAAACATGGTTATAAGTTTCTGCAGCATATATATTTCACAAGTTTATGGGAGACAACATCTAGCCAATTCTGACAGTAATGATCACAAGAAAAAGGACTATGACTCAGAATTATAAATCATCCAGCATTACAACCAACAAACCTTGTATAGCTTCTTCCTTGAACCAAAAGCTTTTCTCTGAACTAGAAGAATAGCAAGTAGCTGACTATATGTTTCAATGGCACTCGTTAACTGGCCCTGTGCAGTTTGCAGTTTAGCTTTTGTCCGTAACAAATCTCCTTGGTCCCATATTCCAGTTTGATCCAAAGCAGCATTGACAATGGATTCAGCATCCAAAAACTGCTTTTGAGCTGATAATATCCGGGCTAACAATAACCACCCTTTAACATTAGATCCAACTTCCAAGTTTAGAAAGCATTCGGCGTAATGAAGTGCAGCATCCAACTTCCTTTGCTCTGCACATTCTAAACTGAAATGGTACAGTAAAAGGGGTTCACACATTCTGGTCATTCTGACCGCAGTTTCCAGGAAATGAAGTGCCTCGGACTGTCTCTCAAACCTCTCAGAATCAGAAATAGCCAATTTTGAGTGTGCTGAAAGTGAAACACCAAGTAAGCAATTGGCAAGACTTTCGAACTGATCACATCTTCCATCCAAGTTATCAAGCATTCTGCGAGCAAAGCTTACCCCATCTTTTGCAAGATCAGGGTTCTCGCAACAAATCTTAGAAGCCATTAACAAAGCAGGAACATGTTTCGGGTCCTCTCTGCTACTCAACAATTTTAGAAGAAGATTCAGTGCTGCCAAGTCCTTACCTGCCCCATAATAACAAAGAGCAAGGGCATGGTATCTTTCTCTTCGATTGATAGTCCCAGGAAGCAATTCTTCCCATTGACTGGCTAAAGCTGTCAAATCCCCTGAAACAGATAGAGCAAATGAAAGGTGGTCCAAAATTGAAGGATCCCATTCAATTTTATTTAGAGAGACTTCTCTTAGCAAAATCATTAAAAGAAGTATAGCCTCCTCTATGTTGTTTGTGGGTACAAATGAGCTGTCCATATGAGAACGAAGATTTGGGGGGATTACTTCCCCTCCGCTATATAGAAGAAAAATAACAAATTCTTTCTGTATCTTTGCTTTGGTCTCTGAATCAAGATTCCACTGAGGAAGGAGCGCATGCCGATAAGATAAAATAACTTCACGGGGACAATCAGCAAGTTTCCATAATTCTGGAAGTAGCTCAACTGCCTTACTCAAAGTCTCCTGCAATTTACATTCAGCACCAAAGTTTTCAGGCAAGCCTTCAGGTAATGAAGACTCAACTATGTCCAAAATAACTTTGCAAGTTTGGGCAGCTTCTGCAAGAGTGATTTGAAATATATATTAGATAACATTTTGGCTACTCATATAGCTCAAAACCTCATAATTCAAAAGGAATGCCCATTTTGCTTGACATTAGATAATTCTTGTCAAATTGTCAAAAGATGGATTGTGTGCCTCGATCTCTAGGTAATGAAGATCTTCTTTAGTCGTTTTGTGAAATCAACAAAGCTATTTTTTAGCTATTACGGAAAATAAAAACATTCATTTTAATTTTTTGAGGTATTCGGCCAAAAGTATAGAAGTGCTAATGTGACAGCCAAAGTAGAAGCTCTGGCATCAAAGAGAAACAATAAATTGGTGCTTCTCCATTGAAACAAAGGCAGAAGAAGAAAAATTATTTGAAGTCATGTAAAGAACCAATTCAACCGAAAAGCTTTTGGGTTGAAATGGTTCTTTATATGGTATCAGAGTCTCCGTGACCAAATGGTCACGAGTTTGATCCTCACCGTCCTACATTCTATTAAAAAAAAAAAATATTATGGAATTTCTTAGCATGGGTAGGGGGCCCGATGCATTGTCCACGCTTCAAACCCAATAAGTATCTGTGTGAAGGGGCGTGAGAGACATATAATATAAACACTATTGATAGGCATTCACTTAATAGCTTAAGCTTTTGGGTTGAAATGATTCTTTATAAGTCAAAATTATTTTTTTAAGTAAGCAAGTGTTTTACAAGAAAACAATTCCTGGAAATGTTAAAACTTCACAATACCAAACAAACACTACATTCAAATAATGAAGGCAGATTATTTAACACGATTATCAAGTCAAGTAATGACGTATATAGGGCGAAAAAAATATGTAAAGATAATCTAAGAAGCTACAATATTTCCCATTGTGATGGGAACAAGTTCTAGAGGAACACTCTGCATAGCAGATGCCTGAATTTGACTAAGCATGCAAACTAAATCTTATGGTTAAAAAGAAGAATCATAGCAGTTAAATCAAACGCATGAAACAGAACCTAATCACCAGTAAATAAGTCAGACGACAGATAAAGGACATGTCATTTTGCAGATAAAAAGAAAATATAAATGAAAAGCCACAGGTTCCTTTACGTTAAATTAAAAATTAAAGAGAGAAATTATGAACCAAAAAACCGGTAAGGGTACCTTTAAACCTCCCAAGAGCCTGCAAGCATTTTGCTTTAAGGAAAACTGCTTCCAACAGTAATCCAGCAGTATGTATAGACATTGGTGGAGTAGTATGATTCTGGGGATGTCTCTTACGGCGTTCTCTTCTTTTGGCAAGGGAAATTTTTATCTTGGGAGTCACTGCGCCTATATCTATTCCCTCAAAAACATGTAAAGCGGATTCTATATTTCCTTCCTGATATTCATATCTTCCTAACAAAGCTCTAGCTTCCTGCAGATTACAGGCATGTAGCAGATTGCATCATGTTCAATAAATAGATCGTCAATGATCAAACAACTCATGCATCAGCCATGATCTGAAAGAAACCAAGGCCTTGATTACATATACACAATAAAATGAGGTAAGATGATATACCAAAATAAAAATAAAAATGAAATAAGATGAATGATTCTGTTAAACTACTAATAGATACATGCCGAGGGCTTTCAACTAATCAACTTTCCACAGATAAAGGCGGAGACAGAAAGATCTGAAAGCAGTTATATAACTATTAATAAGGGCAACCCGGTGCTATAAAGCTTCATCTATACAGAGGATCAGGGAAGAGTCAGACCAGTTGCGTGGGTGTATAATAGGCAGCCTTATCTTGCATTTTCATGATTCGAACATGTGACCTCTGAGTCACATGGCAACAACCCCAACCATTATGCCAAGGCTTCCCTACTAATTATGAATAAAAAAAGGTGCAAACCGTGGTCCCTAACTTGCGAGGGTAGAGGTAAGAATTGTCCTCTTAACTTGTATTTTTACAAAGAGAATGTTTTCTGGACTCAAACCGGTAATAACCTTTCAAAATTTTGAGGAAACGGAATAAACTTGAAATGACTAATTGGGTGTACACAAACACAAGCATGCATATGATTAAGCAGTCTCTCTAGAGTAAGTAAGAAAGAGAAAACGATATGTCAAAGGACTAATTATTCAATATATCATCAAATGGAAAAAAGGCAAGGAATTTTCGAAGAAAAACCAACCTCATAGTTCAAGATGCCACTCTCACGTAAGGACGATTCAGCTTCTTCTATGTTGCCTGTATCCGGCCTCCTCCTCACAACTTGTCCATCACGGCCAGAATTTGCCGAATAATAATCCTTCGATGCAACAGATTCCGACCAAGGAACCATTTCATCTGCTGCTCTTAACTGCTCCCCCGAACACAAGCACTTCATTATCTTCTGCAATCTCCTCCCCTGCCTAACCTTACTCCTCCCCATGCTTTCTGTCTTTACTCACAAACCTCTCCGCTGCACCACTGCCATACATTAAATTTAAACCACAATCATCACCACACACAAAAAAAAAAAAACTCTTCTCTATGCAATTAATTCATATGGATTTGACCGAAATTTCTGATTTGTTGGTTACCGATAGTTTCCTATTCTATTAGATTCAAATTTTGAATTGTCTTTAATAAGAAACTGATAACGCTATTATCAGAATAAGAGAAGTAACATCACGAAATTGAAATCGACGCACAACGATTCAGCAGCTATTAAAATAAATATTAAAAATAATTATTTCCTACATAATTTACTGGTGAATTCAGCTGAAGACACGGTTATAGAACTCGGAAATACAGAGATAAAAATAATGGAAATGGAAAACGAGTAAAGAGAGAGAGAAAGAAGAGTAATCAAATCAATTCACCTTTTGATTTTGGAGAAAGAAAAGCAGAGGAATGAAGGGCAAGGAACATGAACAGTAATGGCCATTGCTGAATTTTCTGCAATCAAAGGCACCTTTGAATGCTTTGAATCAATTAAAGCATTGAAAGCTTCTTTATCCTCTTCGGCTTTTCCTTTTTATGATTTTTCTTCTTTCATTTTTTATTTTTTTATTTTTTATTTTTTATTTTTAAAAAATAAGTTGCAGTTTGGAAAGAATGAGAAGTGGAAAGCGTTCGGGAGAAGACATGAGTTTTTCCAGAGAGAGAGAGAGAGAGGGAACGGAATCGAATGGTTTCGGTGGGACCCACTCTGCTTTTTAGTGATGTTACCTACCACGATAATTGCTTGCCACGTGGTGGCTCTGTGCGCTGGCAATGCAACGCACATTAACATCACTGTCCACTCCCTTAACACCTACCATTTGCCAACCATAATTAATTAATGATTTATTTGTACTTTTAAATAATATTTAACCACAGTCAACGTGTGATTTCAATTTTTTAATAATCTTTCGTCGTAACTAAATTTTAAATTAACAAATAAGATTTTCGGTTAATCTACTCATCAACTGCCATTCAAAAATAATGACACGTCTATATATAACATAATATTTTATTAAATTAATATTTTAATGTATTTTTCGATGACTTCAATTTATTTAAATCTTTTAATATAAATATATTAGATATGAATATGTTTTTTTTTGTTGAAAATCTGATAATACATTTAAATATATTGAATTCATGGTCAAACTTATTAAGATATTATACTCGATAAGATATCATATTATTCATATATATTTTAGTCACTTATGTTAGTAATTAGACAATAAATAAAGGGTTTGTTTTTTCTGATGTTACTTTAGATAACTTTATCTAATGTTCATCAAAATGACGTCGTTTTGTGACGGAAATCATGGTATTTTTGTAATTTTAATTTATTTCAGAGTTATAATAGTCTTTATCACTCTAATTTTGTAATTTTTCAATCCCAAAACAACTTCGTTTCGATGAACATTAGATAAAGTTATCTAAACTAACATCGGAATTTTTTTCTATAAATTAAAAAATAAACTTTTTAATTAAAGAACAATTTTTATAATGTTGGAATAAAGAGGGGGTGGGGGAGAATACAATTAATACTTCATTAAATTACACTTTCCATGTCAGAAAAGAGTAAAAGAGATTTGCCAGGGAACTTTTTTTACTTAAAAGAAAGAAATTAATTATCCCCATGTTTAAAAAAAAATCTCATCAATTTATATTATTTTGATTTAATGAAAGTAGTGATATTTTAAAAAATCATATTAATATTATTGATTAAATATTTGATTTTCAGATTTGTTTTATAGATATTACTTTTTTTATTGCTTTACAAATAATAAATAAAAACTTCGATTTTTATGAAGTCCAAGTGTTTATTGAATAAACGATAGTTAAGAATTAGTTGAAAATGAAAAGTTCTTTAGCTTACTAGTAATAATCAATCTCAGAATTATAATTTTTTGTATGTGAAACAAAAAATACTTATAATTTAGACCCAAAAAAAAAAAAAAACTTATCGGATGTAGTGAGGGGCTGGCCAGTGTATAGTAAATGGTGATATTTACCTGAGGGGTTACTTACATTTATAGACGTGGAGATCCTCTTTGTGCTACAAATTTAAATATTTACCTCACATATTTTATTAATTTAAAATATTTAATTTACATCATAATTAAATAAATAATGAAAATATAATATTAAAAATAAATAAAATATAAAGACAAAAGATAATTAAATTGTTTACAATCCAAGCAACTTTAAAAAACAAACATCAACCACTAAATTACAACCTAGAAAATAAAACATTTACAAACAAAATAGTAAATTAAATATACTCTGTAAAGGGAAATTAAAAAAAAAAAACTTTTCCATCAAAAAAAAAAAACTTATGAATTAAAATATTTGACACAACTAATGTGGCAAGGATTGATTGGAGATTGAGAGAGTGTAGGACTTCAACCTCATTTCCCATTCCTCTAAAGGTGTCAATAGGGGTTGAATTTGATGGGCCAACTTAAATAATATAATAAAGTGTGTTGACTAAACCAATTAAATATATTTAAAATAAGTGATCATCTATTACAAATTAACTATCGCCTGCATAAGTTTAGTCTAATTTAACAGAGAGAGGATACTTTGACACCAGTGTTAAATTTGAAGTTTGACACCTCATCTGAGAGTCGTTAGATCAAAAAAGATCTATGGTGTCACATGCTTACAAATCAACTCTTTTTAGATCTAACGGCTCTCAGATGAAGTGTCAAATTTTAAATTTGACACGGGTGTCAAAGAATCCTACCTCAATTTAATAATTTACTAATTTAAAATGTAGTTGCTTGACTCGTTAAAAGACAACCCACGTGCGGGAGGTCAGCCGAGCTGGCCCGAATTGACATTTTTTAATTTTTTTTGGTTACGAAATTTACACCTTTATTTACCTGTCGGTATTTTTAGAGTCCATCGTAATAAATTCTTACGAGTAGAGTTCTGTCTTAAACTAAAATAATAATAATACAAAAAATCTGACAAAAGATTACTCCAAAAATAAAAATTAAATTAAATGTTTCACTCATAGTAAATAGGGTCAACAAAACGGACTCAGTCCGCCGGACTAACCTATCCCGTCTCATTTGGGGTTACTTATTTTTTGACAGATTAATAGTGAAATGAGTTATTATAAAATATATTCGGGTCAGTGTGCCAAGCCGAGCTTTTCAATCCACCCTCAAAAGTAGAGTAAGACAAATTGATTCATTTTTTGACGGATTGATGATTGATCTGGCCATTCACTTTATCACATCTAATATCAAGTAGGCAAAATTTTTTAAACACCAAATAACAAGTTAGCATCTATATAGCATGCAATGTGGAGGGTTAATTTAAGTGATAGAATGAATAGTTTAAAGAACATATATTTAAATCTTGGAGAGAATTTCTAAAATTAGAGCTAAATAATTATTATGCCGTTTGACTTAAGATTAATTTTATATTCATACTTCTTTTTCCGTCACAGTCCTAGAGATATAAATAAACCTGATTTGTCCTAAAGTGATATTTATTATCGAATATCTTTAAGAAATTTTTTAAGATAAACCAAAAAAATTAAAATTAAAAAGTCAAGCATTTATTATTTTAGTAACACAAAAATATTTTAATAGTAGTTTTTTAAATAATTAAAAGTGTTCAATAGAATATATTAAATACTTCTTGATAATCGGCAATACAGGTTTTGTTATATTATTTTCAAATATTTTCTTAATAATTATCATACTTCTTAATGAAGAAAATATAAAAAAAATGAATGTAGTCAATATCTTAAAAATATAAAATATATTCAATATTTTTTATTTAATAACTTTTGAATGATTATTAAAAAGAATGTGAAAGGAGGATTTAAAATTATTCCTTTAATAAAACCCTTTAATAAAATTATTGGGTTGTGCTATCTAAGACAAGCGTATCTGAACTGGCAAATACTTTTTATTTTATTTTTCTTTCAACTCCAAATATATGCCTTGAAATATATTCTCATCCAACGGTAGAAATGCTCAAAGATATATTACAAAAAAAAAAAAAAAAAAATGCTCAAAGATATAAACGCTAGAGCTTGTAATAGCAATTTCCAAAATTATATACGACAATCCTAAAACTATAAATAAAATAATAAACGTATAACATTAATTTCCAAAGAGAACAAAAATAGTAAATGCAAAATAAAGAGGGAAACATTAATAATTACCGATTTAAGTGGTTTTTCTAAAATATAGGTTTCAAATTCAAACTCAGATTTTTTTGACTATTTTTTCCTTTATTAATTAAAAAATATCATTTTGTCCCTCACCTAAAATATTTCACCAATATGTTTCTGTTTAATCGAGTACAACACGGGCGTAATCATCAAACAGTCAAAAAATGATTTCACCGCAGACTCCGTAATTTAATCGATTAAACCCCAATTATTTGATCGATTAAATAACGTCAGAAACATTTTTAAAAAAATCCCATTTGGCAGAGGGGGTTATTATCAAAACCCTAATCGATTATAACCAAACCCAAACCTAATCGAAAACAACTTTAGTCGCTCATTCCTCTCACTTATTGGTATGTATTCATCGATTTTTTATTTTATTTTTCTTCATTTTTTTGTGATTTATGGACATAGTTTAATTCACTATTATTTGGTTCTATTGGCTTGTGTGTTTTGCTTTGCTTTTTCGATTTGATGACTGTTTAGTTTAGGTTTAGGGTTATGTATATAGTTTAGGGTTTAGGTTTCATACATTTTGTTTTTTTTTTAAGTCAAATTCGATTTCTGAGTTTTCTATTTATTTTTATTTTATTTTGTTTGTTGATATATTATAATATGTGTTATTGTTAATAAAACCCTAAAATTACAGGGTTGTGCTATCTAAGGCCAAGCGTATTTGCACTCGCAAATATTTTGTACTTTCTTTTTCTTTTAACTCCGATGCATCATACATCCCTTGAAATTTTATCTCATCCTACGGTAGAAATGCTCGAAGAAATAAACGCTAGAGCTTGTAATAGCAATTTCCAAAATTATATATGACGAAAGGTTATATTTATTACATTTTTTTCTTACTACTTGTTACAACTAAATTTTAACCATTGATTTCCGTCAATCTAACGGTTATAATTTATTGGGTCATTTTATTAATTAATTATTAATTCTAATAAATTTTAATCGTTAGATTGACGGAAATCAACGGTTAAGATTTGGTAGTAACAAGTAGTAAGAAAAAAGGTAGTAAGTATAACCTTTATAAATAAAATAACAAAGGTATAACATCAATTTCAATCCCAAAACTATGCTCTTTTGGGACAAAATACAGATAACTTATCTACATTAACTGCAGAAATATTTTCTATAAAACCTATATATATAGAGTATGGTTATATTGACAAATTTTTTATTTACAAATTTACAAACTATATTATATCTGACCAATAAGATACTATTGAGTAGAGTGTTAACGGTCAAACATAACGTATTTTGTAAAAAAAAATTGTAAATATAATCTTTTATTTATATTTATAAATATATATATATATATATATATATATATATAAACAAAGGGATTATTCTCATGTGACATGAGAGAATTTTTCTCTCATGCACTCACAATTTAGAAGAGAGAAAATAGAGAATAGAGGAGAGAGAAAAAATAAAGAATGGGTACCATTTTTGATTTGTGAGTGGATGACATAAAAACTCTCTCATATCATATGAGAGTAATATTTCCTATAAACAAAAAGGAAAGTAGGTGAGACACAAAAATAGGAGAGTATCTTTAATGCTAGTGTACTACTGAATTTTCAGCTGTACTGCAACACAAATTGCGACACATAACTTAATTTTCCACATCAATTTGCTTATGTGGCATCAATATACTGCAATTTGTATTGCAATAGTACTGAAAATTGAATATTATTGTAGGACTAAAGATATTTTCCAGAAGTTGATGAAGGTCAGTTCGGGCTCCACCAACTAGTCTCAAGTTGCAAATAAAAGTGTAATAAGACTGATTAAATTTAATAGCTTACTGAAATTTAAAAGTATATATATTCTTATACGAGTTCATTTTTTCCTTTATTTTTATTAGATATTTGTAATCACTTAAATAATAAAATATGTATTTTTTACATTCCTATTACATTAAATGCATTACTTTTTTTAATTTAATAACCACATTTCTAAGAGTTTGCAAACTCCTTAAATTTTAATGAAGCATTGAACTATTGCCCCACACCCTAGTCATAGCGAATATTTATTGGGGAGCTAAGGAGTTAGTTGTCTCCCATTTTATATTTTAAAAGAGTGACATCTAAAATTGTTTCATCTTAAGAAAAGAAGAGAGCCCTGTAATCTAATCAGGCCTTAGCCCATTCTTTCTGGATCATATTGTTTCATAAGTCTTACCTTTTTTTTTTGTTTTTGGTAATCAAGTCTTACCTTTTTATTCTTTATTTTTCATGCATTATATTTTCAACATTCGATTACGAGGAATGATTCATTTACAAATTTTTATAAATTATACTATGTATTTTCGGGAGAACATAATGTAGTTTGTAAACAAAAAATTTGTAAATATAACCCTCCCCTTCGATTATCGAATGAGTACTGATGCACCTCTAAATCTCTTTTAATTATGCATTTTTTTAAAGGATTGTAAATTATGTATCTTTGGGTTTGATATTTGAAAGTATATTACTTTACATGTATCGCAAAGCTCTAATTTTTTTATACAATATTTTATTTCATTGTTGATCTATTGAAATAATCAATAAAAAAACTTTTTCTCAAACTAATTTTGAATTAAGAAATTCTAAAAGTTTGCCTGTCTGATTATGAGTTTGGTAATCAATGAAGCCTGTCCAAATTTATTTTAATTGCCACTCATCCCCCGAAACATTTTGGTCAAGTTACCTTAATATTTGATTTTTTTTTATTATTTTTTTTGCTAACAAATATTTTTTTCACATTCAATTAAGAATACTTGAAGAAATTAAATAGTGAATTTTATCAAATAAACAATTGAGAACTTCAGCAACATAAAATTTGAAGACAGCCAAGTACTCGAGTGAAAGTTCAACAATTTCCGAACCCGGGTATAATAGGATTTAATTAATAGACTAACGGTGTTATGTAGGTACTCATATAATATTTTATAATAAATCATCAATCACAACTATAAAAGATTAATTTGTATAAATATAAGTGCAATATCTATTATCATTTTCCTCCAAGGTATAAGATTCTCTAATTGAGTAACAAAATTTTATGCGAACAAATTGTACCCGCTCTGTAATTTTAAGTTTTGAGTTAGTAACATTATCATTAAAAGTATTTGAGATTTCGCCCACTGAACCTTGTCATCAAAAGCATGAAATACTCTTATAATTCAATCAAGCGAAAGAACATGAAGGAAACAGTGAAAATGGTCATGTTGCGATGTAAGCATATAAACGCTCGAGTCTGACACAGCAGGATTTTTTTGAGGAAGAATATGGATCCCACTCAATGTGAAAATTGATGCACTACATTCAACATGTGAGCCGTTGAGCGTTACGGTTGAACACAGAACACCTCATATTACTGCATTTAATTCATGCACACACTGTATTCAACATGTGAGGCGTTAAGCGTTAAGCGTTTCGTTCGAACCCCTCACAGCAATATTCTTCATATAATTTTGTCACTTACTTAGTCACCGCATTTAATTCCTTGAAAATTTGGGATTCTCTGTTCGGAAACCGGAAATTTTCCATATGAATTAAGTGTTGTGTCTAGCCAAATATATATATATATATATATATATATATATGAGGTAGGATCCTTTGACACTGGTGTCAAATTTTAAATTTGATACCTCATCTTATAGCCGTTAGATCAAAAAAGATCAACGACTCTGATTTGTAAGCATGTGACTCCATTGATCTTTTTTAATCTATCGACCATAAGATGAGCTGTCAAAGAATCCTACCTCTATATGTATATATATATATAAAGTGGGTTAGCCTATAGTAGTTAAATATGCTATTTTTTAAAAAAAAAAATTGTTTAAATTTGTAATCATAAGCCAACTGATCCTTAGATAATTTCTCATTGTAAATGCGTGGGGAAAGAGACTTAATACGAGTTTAGAATAATTTATTTTGAATAAGTAAATATTTTGATTTTTTTAGAGCTTTTTTTTCTTTTTCTTTCAAATGATTATCTTTTATAATTAATCGACTACCATACGCAAGTTTAATCCCAATCAACATAAAAACTGGGTCAAAAATATCTTTATTAACATAAAACCAAAAAAATAAAATAAAAATATCGACATACAGAACAAGTACTAATACCGAATTCACGAGGGTGAGTAATATTATATACTAATTTAGTTTATAACAAGTTCAAAATTACAGAAGAAGAGAAAAAATTCTCTTTGTTGTAATCATACATAAGCAAGTAAATCACAATATCAAAAATGAGAAAGGAGTATAGAATTTTCAAAATTCAAAATTGGTATAATCACTATTATTATATGGGAAAAGTGTTTGTCCTTTTAAATGACACAACTTATATCCTTTCATTCTCATAAAGAGGTGTGACCCACATCTTTATATTTTTCTGTCCACTCTCTCTTCTCTTTTATCTATCTCTTTCTCTTACTTAAAATGACACAACTTTATATCCTTTGAAATGATACACAATCTTTCCTTATTATATTTAACACGATTTTTATGAGTAAGCTCGTGACCTATGCTGATTCTACGAGTGGACTCAAACTTTTAAAAAGATGAGAAGTAGTTAAATTAGGGGATTTATGTTATCAAAAAAAAAATAAAAAAAAATAAAGGGATTTATTATTCTTATGTCACATAAGGTAGAATTTATATCCTACACACACAAATTCAAGATGGGTCCCACTTTATTCTTTTTCTCTCTATTCCTGAAAGTGGACCCCACCTGCACATATGAGTCTGTAGGAGATAATATTTATCTCCTACTACATGAGAAAACTATTACCTTTAAATTAATTCATTAGCACAACATGATCCATACATTCTAATGCAATAAATATATTATACCCTACCAAATTTTTTGAACCTTTTTTAGTTAAGAAAATGTCTGTAAAGAACTTTGGGATACACCACCCCAAAAGCTAGCTCAAAGGGTGATAAAGGCCACATTAGTTGCACATAACCAATGTGAAATTATATATCTCAACACGCCCCCTCACGCAAGAGCCCTTTGGGCTAGAAGCGTAGAATTGCACAGGCCCAATTTCTGATTTACCTTTTTGTGCTTTTTATTTTAATTCTACTTGAAAGTGGGGGCCGTGAGGATCGAACTCGTGATCTTATGGTCAGTTAAGCTCTGATACCATGTAAAAAACCTTGAGATACAATGTCCTAATTAATCGTAATCAGATAAGAACTTGGAATTAGACGAGAGAAAAGCCTTTAATTTGCATGTGCATTCTGTATCGCGGTTTATACAAGAATACTCAAATGCATGTATTTGAAGAAGAAAAAAAGCTAAAAGTTCTGAATACAGTAAACACAACACTTTAGAAACAAATTGCAAAAGTACTTCTGAATTAGTTCTCTTGATAGCTTAGATTACACTAAGGGGCTTTTTGGTATAGGATAATATAGTGGATGTCTAGGAATTATGAAGTGGGAATTATTTATACACACATTTGGTAGAAGGAAATAAGAAAATATGACAGGATATAGTTTAATCCCTGGCATCCATTTTACACTATCATTTCTGATTTCTGATTCTCCTTTAGAAGATGATAATCGTGAGTTCCCAGTTTTTGGATATTTTGGGTGCAATTTCTTAGACTATATTATCCTCGGAGCCCTACCCCAATCAGTCACGACATAAAGCAATGGCCTCTTTTGCTTCTCTCCTCAGCTGTTGCCCCAAAGTAGTCCACAACATCATCCCAAAAAACATTACGAAAATCCAACATCAATACTCCAAAACCAAGACGCTACTTACACGGACAATTGATCATAACATCACGGTTTCACGAAATGGAAGAAGATCAGATGGAAACAAGGTTCAATTTAGGTCACCAACGATGCAGCACGTCGTTCTTTCGTTTTGTTTTGTTATATTTTTAGTTAATCGTATTTTTTTTAAGTTATTCTTGACGAGGGTACTTTTGTCAAATTTTATATATTCCCAGCAATATTATGTTTCAACCAAACACTCATTCAAAAAAAATTAATCTATATTCCTAGTAATATTTTGTCTTATCAAACATCTTTTTCATAAAATTCTTAGACAATTTTTGTTCCAGCTATATTCCAGGTAATCGTAATTTCAGGATACAAAAAATTTCTTCCGTACCAAACGTCCCATAAGAGAAGTTCAAAATAAGGTTGTAGAGTATTAATTTCTTGACAGTTTAATAATATAAACAATGAAATCATTATTTGATATAAATAAGGTTGTAGAGTCTATAACAAAAATGCATTTTTCACACATATCAAATCATAGTTTAAGAGTAAATATCTTTTTTGGTCCCTAACAAAAAACACAGTCCCCACTTTAGTCTTTTACAAAAATAAATTAGTCAGTTAGTCTCTAACAAATTTATAGTGAACCCATTTAGTTGAAATCATGGTTCCTCACAAATTCAAAAAAGACCCATATTAGTCCCTTAAAAGAACTAAAATGGGTCCACTTTGAATTATTTTGTAGAAACTAACTAACTAATTTATTTTTTTAAGAAACTAAAGTAGGGACCGTATTTTTTGTTAGAGACCAAAAAAGATATTTATTCTACTTTAACTACCTAAAAGATAACGTGATACACCATATTTCCTATTAATAATTTATTTTCAATCGCGTGCAAAAGCCAATAGAGAAGAGAGAAACACGAATTATCCGGAAAAGGAAAAACGCACGCGTATACGCAAGAATTAACATTTTATGATTACACGAGTTCCCGGTTATGTATAAGAATCATACCTCTAGCCTTATATTTAGTGCCAGCATTCTACGCTCATAGAAAAAACACAACTTAAGCCAATTATTCATCACTCATTAATTATAGGCATTTAAAAAAATGGGCACGAGGGTTTTCTTTTCAATTACACTAAAACATTATAATAAAAAATAAGAAAACGAAGAAAGAAAACCCATACACCAAAAAGGAAAACCCAATAACACGTTCAACTTGATTTCTTGAGGGTTCGTTTGGTACACGACATTTTGTAGGATTCTTAAGAAACTGAATTTTTCTAAATTTTAAATTTTTAGATATTATCGTAAACTGGATGTAAAAATTATATTTTTGAAATTCGAGATTTCTGGACAAATAAAAATTTCTCCGCCCCGAGAGTAAAACAAAAAGGAAAATGGGAATCCATGAATCAAAAGGATTAAAACTCGCATATAATGGATCCATCATCAAGATTCAGCCACAAATGCATATTTGTGAGATAAAAAAACATAAATAACAACGAGGATTTCATTTTCTTCAATAGTCCCATTCCTTTTCTCCGATGTTAGATTCTAAGATCACACCAACCGTAAGAACTGAGCCAATTGAGTTGGGTTCACAACACCCTTCAGTTTGGTCCCATCCTTCTTCAACAATTTCGCTAGCTCCACGTACTTCTCGTACTTCCGCTGTTCCGACTCCACTCTCTGACTAGGCGCGTGACCCCACCGTCGACCCAAGATTGTACCATTCGTCAGGAATTCGTGGGCCAGGTATCCCGCCAGCAGCTGCCTGTTGAGCTTCGGGTTTGAGCCTTTGTTGCTGCTCATCATCGGCTTCGAGCCTTTTTTGCTCGGCTCCGGCCCAGTTCTCGGCTTATCCGGTTTGATCAGCCCAGGTTTCGGCTTACCCAGCTTGATCAGACCAGTTATCGGCTTATCCGGCTTGATCAACTTGGTGATTGGAGTTGTGGGAGGTGGGTATTTGGGCCTTTCGGAACCGCTACAATTGCCAGTGATAATGGGACTAGCCCACTGCACACGGCGAGAGAGAGGACGCACCGTTTTGTTATTCATGTTTCTCTAAACCGCATGTCACGTCACTGTCATGTTTTTATAACAAAAATAATAATATTAATGACAAAAAAATTCAAGGTATTAAAAAAAAAAAAAAAAGACCAATTCCAATGGTAATTATTATATTCAAGGATATGGGTCTCTAGCGAAAAATGCTGAGAGAGGACAAAATTAAAAATTGATAACAGAGAGGAAGAGGAGGATGATGATGATCTAGGTTGTTGCCGGAATCTGGTTTTTAGATTGTGTTGTGATCAACTGATCACTTGATTTTCTGGAAATTTAGAGAGAGAAAAATGAGAGAGCCAAAAAAAATGGGGCAAAAAGAGAAGCGATGATGACGAGGTAATGTCTGAACAATGAACAGAGGGTAAGTTCCTTGATATTTATAGTGGCTGTTGTTGTTAAATGCCTTTGTAAACTCACAAATATTACAAGAATGCCAGGGTGCTCGTAATGACTAAACTAGCCCTAGTTATCTATGTTGCACTAACAAGAAATATCAGACACCACACGACACGACGAAATTTTAATTTTAAAAAATGTACAATTTTTATATATTAAAATACATTTTGATATTAAATAATATTTTTAATATATATATATATATAATATATTTATATTAATACATATAACAGTCCATGATAAGTCATGTAATTAATCAAATATTCAAATTTCATAACATAAATATAAAACAAAAGTAATTTTTCATACCTTGTTAATTTTTTATGTCAAATTTCCTAACAGAAAAAAATGACTTATAAATAAATTTTGTATTTTTAGTTAAAAAAAATATCAGATGCATGTTAAAGCATTGACCGCATGTCAAAAAAAAGTTAACCGTGTATCGAAACGTGTTTGTGTCGGACGAATGTAATTTTTTTTTTACAAAAGCCGTGTCGGTGCTTTCTTGCTTAGTTATGGAGCTCATTTTCTATAATTCGATTCCTTGCCAAAATAAATATAAAGACAAAGCTAAGGTAAAAGCATTATTTTTTATTATATTTGGTGAAAAGAGTACTGAATACTCTATACTCGTAGAGCACCGAATATATTTTTCTAATTATGCTGAATTTAATTTGTAAATGATGATTTTGATTTAAGTTACCACATTTCTTTTATATTATTTCAGCGTAAGATTAATTTTTATTTATTATTGAATGATATAACTAAGATTTGACACATATAAATAAAGTTTATTTACATAATTTATGCACCTTCTTTGCTATTTCATAGATTTTTGCATATATCATAGTCCATTAAATATTCTATTTAAAATTAAATTTGATTATTTATAGTTTTTTCACTTCAACCTCCACATAAATGTCTTTGTAAACTCGTGACAATATATGAATGCTAAGGGGGTGCTCAAAATAGTTAAATTATCCCTCCATATAGTCCGTAAGAACATACGCTACTTTTTTAATTACGTGACGGACAAGTTGTCACTAGCTTACCATTTACTTGACTTCTATTTTAGCCGTGATAAGTTTACATTCCGCTTGTATAATATGATATATACTCAAATAACTATTTTTTTTTCTCTTATGAGTTTTTTGAATATTATTTAAGTGTAAGATTAATCTTTATTTAGATTTTTTTAAATAAATTATATGTATTCTCTTTGGGAGGTAATCATGTTCGGGACGAGTCTAAAATTAAGACTTTAAACTCCTTCTAAAACTTCTAAAAATGATACTAAAAGAACTGAATACAAGATTACAAAAAAAAAGAACCGAATACATGCTCTCACTCACACATGTTCAATATATACCAACTAAACTACTGTTATTTGAAATCTTTATTTAAATATCAAATAAAGATATTTGGCATCTAAATAAGGCTTTATTTAGATATTTAATGGCAAAATTGAGATACAACTCCAATAAGTAAAGTTGCAAATTAAATTACATGTCTTTTTTTTTTTTTTTCCCGGTAAACATTTACATGTCTTAATTGTCCCTAGTAATCGTTTGGTTTCAAAAGCTAGAGGTATAATAAACAACCGGAATATTAGGATTGGAGGACTGGTATGTGTTACCCACCCCTCCTTATCAAGTGCATGTATATGTCTTGTAACGCATATGACTTTCTCATTTGAGGCATCTCTTTAATAATAAATATGATCACTTTTTAAATATGTGATCATAAATACATATCCGAATATTCAGTGCATATTTATCAACAAATATTCAATGCATAGCTTTCTTTTTTACAAATATTCAATGCATATCCGAACGTTATGAGATATTTTTATTATATTATTTGCTCGTAAGATTAATCGTTATTTAAATATTTGCAGGCATAATTGAGATGCAACTCTTGTAAATAAAGTTTATTCATATAAAGTTCAAGTTGCTAACTAAATTAAAAGTCTTAGTCAACAAAGGTGGGTACAGTTGGTTAAGGGTTTGGTTTATATCCTTCAAGGGTGTGGGTTCAAACCCTGCTTGCCGATGTGAGGACTTTGTTGGTGGGTGATATGTAATCTTTCCCAGAAATCCTTAAAGAGGTTGGGCGGTCTTCCCAGACCCTAATAGGATACCGGTGTCTAACCCCACTTAAACTTTTTGTATTAAAAAAAAAAAAAGTCTTAGTTATCCCTAATAATTGCTTGATTGAAAAATCAAAACTAAAATAGGCAAGCGTAATATTATGATAGGACGATACGTAGGCCTTACCTACAGTTGCTTATCAAGTGCATGTCTAAGTCTTGTAACCAATGTTACGAGACTCAAACTCGTGATCGAACTAGTGGAGATATTGAGTCACTGGATTATTGATTTAATCACTGGATCACTGTTTCAATCGTTTAAATCAGATAAATAAATATAATTGTATATTTTATATTCAATTTTTTTTTAAAAAATAATATAATCTAATGTCATTTATTATATTAATATATATAGTTAGAAAAAAATCATATTTATAATCTAATAAAACAATTCACTTTAATTATGTTCTTATAGTGAATAAATACTAATAGTTCCCATTGATTTCAAGTATTTTCCATTTCTATGACCTCATTCTCCTTAAAGCTTCAAGTGCAACAATGATTATCATTGAGCTCACTATACAACAACTGTTTCATGTTGAAACATACAATAACAAGTGAAATGTAGGATATGGGTTTGTGAACATGACGTCTCCATACGAGATGGACCAATACTTCAAGAACTCAAAGTTCCCATACGAGATGGACCAGTACTTGCCAGTGGTGTTTTCACTACTTAGAGATGGGAAGCAACTGACGGAGCCAAAGAGTTGGAACAGAACACAAAAAAGATTGAACGAAAGAGAAAGAAACTCGAACATGAGAGAGAACCTTGGGAGAGGAGGCAACTGACAGCTTCATCGGAGTCCATGTTAGAGTCTCTGAGCATAGCATAGATCTTGTGGTCAGGCCCAGAATCACCCCCTACAACCCCTACATACCGCCATTGTTGTGGAAGACAAAGCTTAAGGGTTGGTTATTACAGGTTCCACATCGTTTAATTTATAAACAAATACATTCTTTATAAACATTCGAAGGACACAATAATGAAAGCAATTGAATTGGGACGCTGCGGGTTGCTTCCTTTGCATCTCTGTCAGGTCAACCGAGTCGTGGGTTTTTGTAAAAACTGTCGGGTGACTTGCGTAACCGATCTGATATGTTACTCAGACGGGTCAAGTGACCGGTTCATCAATTTGCAGGTCAAATCGACCGGTTCGAGTCAGTTTTAATAACATTGCTTGTAACACAAATGACTTTATCACACACACACACCGGTGTCAAAGGATCCTTCCCTATATATATATATATATATATATATATATATATATATATATAGAGAGAGAGAGAGAGAGAGAGAGAGGCAAGATCAACTTACACCGGTGTAAGAAAAATAATTCTTACACCAGATCTTAACTGTTCATTTACGTGCATCTAACAGTTAAAATTTAAGTTGATCTTATCCTATATTTTTATATATATATATATATATATATATATATATATATATATATATATATATCTATTCAAATATTGAATGCATATTTATTAGAAATTTATAAAATACTTTAATATATTTATTTATGGGTTTGATGTTTATCCTTTTAAAGGACATACATTGTGTCATTTTAAGAGATAGATAGACACAAAGAATGAGAATCATGGGGGAGAAAGTGGATAGATTTTTTAATTTAAATTTTAAGTAAAAAAATATTATTTTGTGTCTATCTCTCTCTTAAAATGACATAATTTTATATCATTTAAAAGGACAAATACTTTTTTCCTTTATTTATTTATACAGGTTTCATGGGTGGATATTTTGTTTCATAACTAAAATGTATTGAACATATAAAATGATGGTAGTTAAGTTGGTGCATGTGAGCTAGGCAGGTGAGTATGAAAGCATGTATTCAATCCTTCTCAGTACTATCTTTGGGAAGGGTTTAAAGTCTTAATCCTGGATCCGCACCGAACAAAATTGCTTGGTATGGAGGATACATGTGGTTTATCCCAAAAAAGAAGAAGCATTGAACATAAAAGCCTTTGTGAACTCGTGAACATTACATGAATGCTAACACTACTAAAAAAAATAGAACTCTTAACCAAATTTGGGACAGAATTTTTTTCCTCCCTCCTCGATAATGGTTTGAGACAAAAATATGATCTTAGTCTTTTTTTGTGACAGAATAATTTCGTTCCTAATATGTAGCTTTTGCCCCTAATGTTGCCTACAAAAAGGGTTTGAGGGAGGGTGAAATCTGTCCCTAAAAAGGATAAAATTAAGGATAGGATTTTTTGTCCCTGTTAAGCACGAAATTTTCCTGACCCTAATTAGGACTGAGTTTATGTGTCGCTATTAGCAACGAAACATGTATGCCCTTATTAAAAATGTTATGTCCCTAATAGCGACGTCGTGATCTTTCATCCTAAAATCTTTCCATACTATAGGAAAAATGTATCTTCTGTGATATGAAATAAAGTTATCTTCTGAAAGCCAAAAACAAATTATTTTTGACTTTTGGATAAAAATAAAGGGTATTTTAAAAATTTTAAAGTCTTCTTTGTATCTTAAATTTTACTTAAATACCCTATATTTTTCCAAAACGATATTATTTTGGAATTGCAGGAGATAATTTTACCTCCTTGAAAGAAGAAACTTAATCCACACACACACACATATATATATATATATTGTTCGGTCCTGGATAGATCGTATTGCTATATCGTAGGGTATGCACTCAGAGATAGTGTATATCAAGTGTATACTAGGCTTATAGTCGAGGTTCCAATCACTGCACACAAGCAATAAGCTTATAGCCAAGGGGTGGGTGTGTGCACAGTGTGGGCAGTATTAGTAAATAGGTTAAAAGTGTTTACCTGGGGTCTTTAGACTCTTATTTATAGGATTATCTTCCTAGGCTTAAGCCTTTTGAAATTCTCCCATTGTACTAGTATTCAACCCCCTTCTGTTGGGATGTGATCCTTATCTTATGCCCTTTGGTTGTTTGGAGTTGTTGAGATGTTGCTGATTCCATATCTCACTAGATATTCTAGTAGGTAGTTGAGATATGATATTCATATCCATAATATATATATATATATATATATATATATATATATGAAGTCTCAATTTGCATCTTTTATCTCATAATAAAGGCATCATACATTATGTTAAACAAAAACTTGTATTAAAATATTTTAATGCATTTGTCTGGAATATACAAATTTAAAGGATAAATATATTTTGAGCTCACAAAACAGGTTTGACATTGACTCGTTTAAGCCACCGGGGGTGGAATATCCTAACCAACCAACCCATTTTAACCTTTAGCTCGTGGATTAAATAGGTTGGATTTATTGCGGAACCCGTCAGTTTTTATTTTATTTTTTTTAATTTTAAATACTAGTTAAGAAAGGTCCAAATTTACTTTTCAAGGCTCACCGTGCTACGGTAATTAAAATTGAAATTTTACTTAAAATTGAAAAGAGAATAAAAAATTGTAAAATATAAAATCTTAACATAAAAATCATTGTAAAAAATCATAAAAAACGTAAAAACGTTTAAAATCTTGATGAAATCATCTTAATTAAAAAAAAAATTGTAAAATCATAAAGCGTAGATTTAAATCGGAACTACATGACTCCCTGCCACTGCCTTCCAAAACTCTCAACATTTTCAGAAGAACAAAAGATAACTCCTTGCTAGAAAAGCCTCTTATGTCACTAGCATTTTTAACCATACAATCTTTCTCCTTCTGCATTACAAAGACTAGATCCTGCACTCGAGAAAGACATGTGAGCCCATCTTTCATCTTAGCCATGGTAAAGAAATCTTCAAGAGTCATACTACTTCACATAATTTTTCTCAGAGCATCAAGTTCATCTTTTTGGCATGCTAGAACTTTCTCTATCGTCAAACACATGAATAACGATTTTTAAAGCCTCCTCACCAATTTTCCAATTACCACAACCAAAACCCATCTTCCCATCATCGTTGATCCCACCAAGATTAGGGTTCACTCCAACAATATTAATCACCCCAATTGCGTCGTCCTATTCAATGTTCATCATCCAAAGGGCAAAGTGGAATCCAAAGTCTCTTGGAGAGATCATAGAGTGTTCGATTTAGTGGCGACAATGTAGTAGTGACATCGAGGCCACGACATAGGAGGCAAGAGGAGATGGCTGGAGCAGATAGGCGGGTGACTCACCAATCCCATAAACAAGGTGGGTTGAGATTTTTAACCTGTTTTCATAAATATGATGGACTGGTAAACTTGTACGCGGATTGTCGACGGGCTATATTTATAAATTTTTATTTATAAACTCTTATAAACTACACTATGTATATAATATATTTTGCAAAAATTTATAAACGGATGCTCTCCCAATATCAATATATATATATATATAGGAGAATGATCCGTTTACAATTTTTTTTTATAAATTACACTAAGTATGACCGGTCATACACTCTTGAATAAAGTATGACCGGTCATATTTAGTGTAGTTTGTAAGAGTTTGTAAACAAAAAGTTTGTAAATATAACATTCCCCTAATATATATATATGGATTTGATGTTTGCCCTTTTAAGAGAGAGATAAACACAAAGAATGAAAATCATAGAGGAGAAAGTGATGGTTTTTTTTTAATTTAAATTTTAAATAAAAAAATATTATTTTATGTCTATCTATCTTGAAATGACATAATTTTATATCATTTAAAATGACAAACACTTTTTTTTTCTCTCTCTCTCTCTCTCTCTCTATATATATATATATATATATATATATATATATATATATATATATATATATATATACATTGGCTGAGATTTTCTCATGTTGCATGATAAATAAATTTATATGTTGTGACTTAACTAGGGTTGGCAAAAATGAGTCAACCCGTCGGGTTGGCTCGTAACTCGTCAAAAAATGAGTCGGGTTGGGTTGACAAAAATGAGCCGGGAAAAAACGAGGCAACCCGCGGGTCAAACGAGTTAGCTCGTGGGTCAAACGAGCTAGCTCGTGGTTTGAGTTTTTTTTTTTTTTATAAAAAATACAAAATATAATATACAAAAATGGACAAAATCCACACATGCTGTCATCGTCTTTCTTCCTTCTCTAAATCTAAGTCCCTAATCTTCTCACAACGCTACTATTTTTATATTGTTAGGCTGTGCTGGCTCTGTTTGGTTCAAATATCTCTCGATGTTGATGCAAATTTGCTGTGGAGAAAATTCGAAACTAGACCATTTTGTATTTACTTCTCATTCTGTAACTCTTTGGTTAAGCTGATGAAAGCCACATAGCTGGTGCATTAATACTATCGGTTCATTTAAATAGGATGAAAATGAGCCAACCCGCGAGCATTTTCGAGCCAACCCGCGAGCATTTTCGAGCCAACCCGCGAGTCAATTTTCGAGCCAACTCGCGAGCTATTTTTTCAAGCCAACCCACGAGCCATATTTTTGAGCCAACCTGCGAGCAAACCCTAACCCGACTCGGTCGGGTTGGGTTGTATTTTCTGGCTTGTTTTATTTTTCGAGTCAACCTTAACTTGACTCGTTTTTTCGGGTTGCACGCGATTTGGGCCAGGTCGAGTCCGGTTGGCCCATTTTACCAATCCTAGACTCAATTAGTGGTGGGCTCACACTTATTAAAAAAAAGACCAAAGAGTTTTGCACACAAATCAAAGGGTCGCAACATAGAAAATACTTCTCGTATAACATAGATAAATATTTTTTCATATATATATATATATATATAAATAAAGCAGTTGATACTAAAAAAAAAACTTGATGTGTAGAAATTTAGGCAATTTTATTTTAAACTTCACAACTTTTGCAATATCACATTGATCTTCTCGTCCAAAAAGTGTATAAGTTTGTAGATTTGAATAGGGATTCAACACTCTAGTTTTATAATAGCATTAACTTCTGTTTACTGTGTTTTCAAGGTAGCACTAAAAGTACCAGTAGCAGTTCGTCTTGAAGGCACCAATGTGGATCAAGGAAAAAGAATTTTGAAGGGAAATGCTAGATTTTTCAAACTATACCATTGAAAAAGAAGAAAGAATTTTTTTGATGGTTAATATGCTGATGATCATTAATTGGTTGAACAGGAAAGTGATATGCCATTAATAACAGCTGAAGATTTGGATGATGCCGCTCAGAAAGCAGTGAAAGCAGCCTACAAATGAAGGGTTGCTTTTCTTCAAATTTTACAAATCAGTTTAGTTACAGCATTATTCTTTTTGTTTTAAGCTTATTTTGTCGCTGCGGTTCATCCGAGAATTCATAATGACGAGGAGGGAATTGAAGCAATAAAAGTTCTTATTGAAGCTGTAGAGGTTATCAAAGCTTTTCAATAAGTGCTTCTCACGTTGTAGTTCATTTGTGTTGATGAACATAATATTATTTTGCTTCTCCCTTAGAATTCCTAGTACTGATACCATTTTTCTTTCTGGTTATTCCTGATTGAGTTTTCTCACTGCGAATTTCATGGAAACAGTTTCTGTTGGTTATGTAGGCTCATTGAGGAGCCGAAAACTATTGCCTTTGAACTGTTATTTCCAATTTTGAATATATTTGTTTAGTAGTTTAATATTATGTTAGTCTCTTGCATTACAATTTGCATTTCTTCCTTTTGTATAATGGAAAGTGTTGAGGTGCTGGAGTGTTTCTATGGTCTCCATATGACTGGAGCTCAAGAGATTCCGTATTTTTGGAGTGTAATACACGAGGTTTAAATTCATTTTAAAGTTAATGTTACAAATTTAACGTGTCATAACGTTACACATAAAGTTAGTGCTGATATGTTACCGAAGAAGCTCTCTGACATGATATGTTACCTTCTTTTCTCGCTGTATGCTGATATGGTGCGTTTGCTCTTTGATAGAACTTGGAATTTATATAATCCATAAATACTCATAGTAACATTATATAATAAGGTCCCGTACGATTACATGAAGTTCATTTTGTTTCCACTAATAATACGAGGATAAAATGCTTGAATTTAAATGATACGAAAGAGATAAAAGTACATAAACATTTTCGATGAAATTATTACATTGAAACAATACAACTTAATTAGTCAAGCTCTTCTCTGCTTTCTTCAGTGATTCTGCAATCTTACTGGCAATACAGTATGCTGTAGATTGGATGGTAACCATGGGGTTGACACCAACTGCAGTGGGTAAAACGCTTCCATCACACACATACAAACCTTTTGCTTCCCAACTCTCTGCATTCTCATCAAGTGCACCTTCTTCTTCAGTGGCACCCATTCTACAACTTGTCATCTGATGTGCAGAAGTAAATATGGTCCAGAGTTCATTCCTAGACCTTGGACCCCCAACTATTGTGGCAGTGTCTAGAAACTCCTCTAAATCTTCCTCCTCTATCCCTTTACATTTGATTCTTTGGCCATCACTCCTGTAAGTCCCCACTTCCACAGCTCCTGCTGCAACCAAAATCCTCAAGGCCTTCCTCAATCCAATTCGTAGATTTTCTTTGTCCAATTGGTCAAGTCTATAAGAAACTCTTCCTTCAGCCCTTACTTCTCCTGATCCCTGGTCTCTTACCAATGCAAAAAGGTTAGCAGTTCTTGCATACTTCACCATCCTATCTTTCACATCACGCCCTGAAATCCAGGGAATCAATGCTGAAAATGATGCAGGTCCTAGAGCAGGTGCTTCTACAATGACTCGTGGGCTAGAATCCTCTGCTAATACCTTGTGGATTGAGGTAATGATTCCCCCCTCATAGTTATTACCACTAAAGTTTATCATGTCTTCTGGGAAGTACCCCCAAGCAAATTGAACAGGGTGGAGATGGAGGTTCCTTCCAATGTTTGGATTTTGCAGTCCACTAGAAATCATTAGAGGAGGCGTGGAGAGAGAGCCACATGCTGAAATAGTTACCTTGGATACAATTTGGAGTTTCTTTGTCACCTTGCTTCTCCAACTTGCTGCAGCAATCACTCCTGAACATTTCTTTGTCTTTATTCCATCCTTTCCATCTTCCAGTATGAATTTCTCAGCTTTACATCCAGTGAGGATCACTGCACCATTTCCAACAGCATCAACCAACCAAGTGGTGTCAGTGCCCTTTTTATCTCCTGTTCTACAACCATAACAGCATGAACCACAATAGTGATCTGCTGAAGAATTTATTGCAACTGACTCAACTTTTAAACCAGTTTTCTCGCATCCTTGTCTAAGAATTTGATTTTGAAAGCTTTCCTTTTTGCATTTCTCTGTCACACCAATCCTTCTGCACACTGAGTCCATGGCTGATTGATAATTAGAGCTTCCAAAAAATGGGATTTTATATTTTTTAGACCATTCCCTCAGAACAGGATCAGGTGTTCTGATGCATGCAGACCAGTTTATAGCAGAGCCTCCACCCACTGTTGAGCCAGCCAAGATCATCATCTTACCATCAAGACTTGGCATAAGTCCACCTGATTCATATTGCGCAGTCATGGATGGACCTTCAAGGGAAGAATAATCATTGGCAACAAAATATTCTCCTTTCTCTAGTACTATTACTTTCTGACCAGAGTTTGCAAGTACTGCAGCTGCAACTCCTCCACCACAACCAGAACCGACAATGACAACATCACATTTGACCTTGTACATGTTCTGCTTTACATCTTCAGTGACTTCAAGGCCTTTCTCAGTGAGGGATTGGACAAAAGTAGAATCAGTTTCGTACATAGTCTCTATTAATCCCTCTTCAAGAGGCCTCTCCTTTCGTTTTAACTTTTCCCTTGTGTCCACTTTGTACCCCATTGCTTTCCATGCAGGATTATGCCCATTTACATCAGTCTGCAGCAATTGGAGAAAGGGGGAAAAAAGGTTGAAAGGTAAAAGCTAATTATTGCAAGGAAATTAGAAAGAAACAAGAAGCAAAATAGTTGACTTCCTTAATTGAGCATAGTATAGGGATGTTTAGAAAGAAACTAGATTAGAAAGATATTTAGTTATGACATGTGCAAGAAGTTCAATATGGATGTTTGACATGTTGATACTAATGTTTTTAAAGCTGGACAAGTCATTGAACCAATGAAGATACTATTCTAGGTTCACTAGTTTTATCATGATCGAACTTGTGATCGGTGTTTAAAAAGCCGGCTCGGCTATCGACCCGGCCGAGGTCAGGGGTCATGGGGTTACTATGCTGACCCAGTTTTATATATTAAAAAAATATAAATATATATATCTTATATGAAAATATTAAAAAACAAACCACCAATCATCAAAGATTCAAAATATACTTAACATAATTCACCAATTACAACCACAAGTCAATATTGCACAACCTAACTAAAGTATCAAGATACCAAAGTACAAAACTTATATTCTAATGGAGTCACTACGCTGACCCGGTTTTGCCTCTTTTGAGAAGGTCTCTGACAGGAAAATTTAAAGGAATTAAGAATGAGTTTTTGTTTTCCATCGATGACCGTAAGGATTTCATTTGAATGGGTAAAATTCTTACCTTTTCTAGAAGATTCACGACAGCGAGATGAAGATTGAAAACATCTAGGTCGCTAAGAGAGAAGAGAACGATTAGATTTAGGTTTGCAAGCATTTTTATTTTTATTTTTTTAATAAAACAATGTTGTTTCATGGAATTTAAAAATTAAAAAAACATGCAGTGACCCCTCCTTTGACCCCTCTGACCCGGGAGTCACTGAAACCCGGCCAGGTTTTGGGAGTCGGAGGGGTCGATACGCATATAAGGTCCAACTTGTGACTCCAACCCAGATGAGAGGGGTTAGGGTTAACCCGGGTCAACCCCCGGAGCGGGGCGGGGTTTTAAAACACTGCTTGTGATAATTAAACACATATTTTTAAATTTTATATAGTATATTAAATAAGCTAACATAATAATAAATAAAATACATTCATTATCAAGTAATATCACAACATATTAATTACCAAAAAAAAAACATATAACAACATGTTCAAAATTAATATAAATATAATGGAATAGGTTATTCTACCTATCTTTTTTCTATCTACCACTCTAAAATACTATTAGATCAGAATCTTAATTAACATTTATTTTTCTCTCTCTTCTTTAGATTCTGATCTAATGATATTTTAGAGTGGTAGGCAAAAAAAGATAGGTAGAATAACTTATCCCAAATATAACGTTCTTAATGTTAAGTACACTAAAAATAAAAACAAAAACTGAAATGACATAGTACAGGCTAATTCTTTAGGGGGCGTTTGGTTCAGGAAATTTTTTTGGAATAGTAGGGAAATGAGATAGATAGAGAAATAATTGGAAAAATAGATAAAGTGAGATAGGTAGAAAAATGTAAAAAAAAGTTGTTTGGAGTGGAAAAACTTTACTGGGAAAATTAGGTAACTTTATGAAATCAACAGTGCATTAAAAGCCAGATAACCGGTTTTCCGAAAAATCTCTCACCTTCAAATTGGGTTTCTAAACAGTGCGGATATCTATGTTTCTCATAAATCCAGACAAATTGGATAGATGGGTTTTTGGTGAAAAACGTTAAAACAAACATGGTGTTTCTAAAAGCCATACTTGAAAAAAATAGATATCCGCTAAAAAGCTTCCAACCAAACACCACCTTAAGGGCAAATGGAGCATAATGTCACAGGATGAAATTTGGGTCATGTGGAATATGTGGGCCCACTTAAATTAATAAAGAAAAAAAAATACGGGATCCACTTTTCATGTGTATGTTGGTTCTGCAACATGACACATGAAGTTTGAATTTCCCATTATCTAAAATCTCTTAACCGTTTTGATCAAATTTGGGAGATCATTTTCTATATTTATGTGCATCTGATAGACACTTTTCTCTCTTTTGTGTATAAACATCATGATTATTTCTCAATTTCTATTAGTAGTAACATAAATATTTCACAAATTTGGATGCGTTTGGCTGACCGGTTTTCTAGGTGATAAGGACTGAATGAATACCTTGTCGGTTCATCAGTTTTTAATAATTGGTTGAGAGTTGAGACCAAGACGGGAATCATAAATTTTGAAAATATCTCGTAGTCAAATAGACAAATATGTTATAATAAACCAGTTTTTCAAGTAATTATGAAATCAAAATGTTTTTTTTTAGCATGAAATGAGTGAGAGTGAGAGAGAAGCACTACCCTTGAGAAGAAATTATAGAAGCACACAAGTTTGATCAGCACAAACACTACTCGCAGAGGCACCCAATTCTTTTCCCTCGACCATTTCTTGAGAACTTCTTCTCTCTTCTCCAAGGAAATCTCAGAGAACTTGTGAATGAAAGGCCACTTCTTGTTCAAGCAAATACTTCCACAAAGCAATAATGTCCCCATTCTGAAAGACAGAATCTTCAGAACCCAATTCACCAAAGACAATGCTTCTGGCACAGCCCTCTTGAACAAGAGCTCTGCAGCCTGAATTGAAGTATTGAATAATCAAATACAAATGATCAAAATAAATACTTTATATATGTCAACCTTAAAATGAAGAAAGAAACAAAAAGAATGTATAAAAATAATGTAGGAAAAAATCACCTCATCAGGAAATGGGACCTGAGAAGCTGAGGCTGTGTAGAAAGCTGAAAAGGCTTGGTCTTCTGGGGTACCCTTGTTTAGGGTGGTGTCCAATGGCAGTGAAGGAAAAAGGGTCTCACATATGGCAGCCAATACTTGAATCTGACTTGAAGATAACCCATGATTATAACCTTTCTCTCTTCTGTTACCTCCTCTCAACAAAGGATGACAACTCTCTCCCCCTTCCATTTCTCTCTGCATTCAGAAAGATATTTTTATAAAAAAATAATAATTTTTTTTTTTTTGGTAATGTTTCTGTGATGCACAAGTTGTTACAAACTATGCCTTTTTGTAGGCAAAAATAAGATGAGAAGCAGCAGAATCAGAAAGTACCTGCACTAGATTGGCCAATTAAAGTCCTTGGGACCAGTTGTGTTGTGTTGTGTTTGTGTCCTTATTAGATAGGAAAGTGGTACAGGTAACTATATAGCCCACAGAAGTGAAGTGAAGACAGAAGACATATGAAGACTAGCACATCATCCTGCACTAAATCCAAACATGGAACTGGTCACTTCACGAGGCTTGAATTTGATGATCATGGAAAATGTGGTTGATTTCGCTTGTTAAATTTCGAAAGTAATGTTCAGGAGAAATGCCCAACCAGGACCGTAGTCAAATAACTTAATGGGTTCACGTGAAATATAAGTTACATTTTAAGTTATTATTTGCATAGAATAATATAAATCATTAAAAAAAATTTATCCAACATATTAAAATTTTGAGTTGAATTGATTCTTTATATGATATCAGAGCTTAAATAATCATAAGATCACGAATTCGATCCTCACCGCCTCTCATTTATGAAATTAAATAAGTATAAAGTAAAACAAAAACAAAAATAAAAATTAAACCTATACAATATTCACTTTCAAACTCAAATAGTTATATGGATATAACTTCTAAGCTTTTTATATTGATATAAAAATAATAAACCTTACACATATCATTTATACAAATAATAAATTAGATTCATTTAAATATACGTGAGATTAACATAGATGTAAGACTTAAATGTATATATTTATATGGATATAAGTTGATCTATACATGTATATCTATATATATTAGGGGATTGTTTTTCTCATGTTGCATGAGAAAATAAACTCTTTCTACACACACCATAAAAAAGTGTGCCATTCATTTTTTTTTTATTTTTTTTTTAAATAGGTGGATCTCATACTTGATGTATCTATGACATGAGATTAGAATTCTCCTACAACATAAGATTTATTTTTCTCATATATTACTATTTAATATTTTAAAAATTACGTTTTTAAAGGGGATTCTATTTTTTTTTTTATATTTCTGTCTATCTTTTGAACAAGTAATATAGTTAATAATTTTTTAATTTTTTAAAATAATAAATAAATTGAAAATTTTAAAATGATAATTATTTTAAAACAAATACTTTAATAGGTGAGAAAATGGATATAAAAGAAAACCCATACGTTGTCAGTAGGAGCGGTTGGCTAATGGCCGAAACAGCTAAGCTCATAAATTGCCATTTCGATAGCTCAGTTTTGTCTGAGCCGTACCGTCACTAAAATTTAAGGAGTGAATTTTGTTAGGGATAAAGTGTGTGTCATTTTAAAGGATGTAAAATTGTATCATTTCAAAATAAGATGATCCTGATTTTTTATGCATATAAATTTTAAATTTGAATATAATTTTTTATATTTAAAAACTTGACCCTTTTTACCTCTATCAACACACGTTGGTATTTGATTATTTTATTTGAGAACTACTATCATTTTAATTATTTCAAACAAAGATAATATTTTAAAATTTTAAAATGAATATTTTTAATTAAATAAAACATATAAATTGATTCATTATGAAAATGTAAAGTTTTTCATTTTAGTTGAAGGCTTGAAGATGAAGATAATAAAGGTGACAATGGGAGAGATGAAATTCATTGTTTGGAAAGGTAATAAATGTGCTAAAAAAATCTAGATACCACAAAATCTAATCTGTTTTTTTTTTAAGCTTCACAATTTGTTTTTATTTTTACAATTACAATAATTAATCTTTAATGATTAGAAAAAGTGAGAATGATACAAAGAATAATTTAATTTGAATGCAACGCACAGAAATTTTAATTTTCCATTTAATGATGTATTCTCACGTCATTCAATGAATTCGACAATTCATGAGAAGTCAAATTGTTCAAATGATATAATAATATATAATTAGAGGTAATATAAAATTCTCTTATATTACATCAAAATACATCTAAAAAAATCAGAAAGCAAAAGACTAATATTAAAAAAAGAAAGTAAAACTACTGGTCTTTATGAATCACAAGTTATCTTTATAAATAATAATTGAAGTTTGAAAAGTAACTGATCAGTCTACCAGATATTGGTAAATAATAATTACAAGATATTGTGTTGGACTTAATTTCGTACGGTTGAAGGTAAATGATGTTAATAAAAAGAAAAGTGGATGACAAGGTTGTCGAGATGTTAAGTTGCTTGGCGAGATGATTGAAGTCAGTTCAATATTCAATATAGTTTAAGTATTCAAGGATTGATGATCTTACATGGGCTGAATGTCTCTATATTTATAGCAAGAGTATGCCTTGCTCATGCTGCCTTTTATAAGGCAATGTCAATTCTCATTGGCAGAGTGTGATGACATTTCACAGGCTATTCCTTATATTAGAAGCTTATTTTCAGGCTAGTCCTAATAGATGTAGTGACGAGAGCTGATGCTATCTTTCATTCAATGGGTTCATGAGGAGGTCAAGTTGTCTTGAGCTACTGTTCTCGACAATGATATTTTCTTGATTACTAAATTACCTTTAGCTTGTCCGCTAAGTAGACGAGATGCCTACAATTTATGCGCAGGATGAATTTTATTCCTTCAAGTTAAGTTTGTGGTTCTTAAACTCTTTGGGCCTTTATTAGATTGGGTCTCCATCTCACCTCACGTAAATCAAGTCCACATCAGTACTAATAACATACTCTTTGATATTCTTTTCAATATTATTATTATTAGGTGAAATTTCAACCGACCCTGTTAATAGAGTCATAGAGAGTAGGTTTGAGTAACTTGTAGAGGTCTATATAGAATTTGAGCCAATCACAGAGAAAGTCTTGAAAAAAGAGGGGGAAAATATCACTGGCATTTTTAATTTTATAATATAAAATATGCAGAAAAACTCCTGTAAAGTAAGAGTATATCCACACATTAATTTAATAAAGTGGCACAAAATAATTTAAAAACAAATACGTCCTTACTTATTTTAGTGATAAACCTAAACAAATACAATTAAATTACCAAAAGTTTTTTTTGGGTAACATATTGGTAAAATGTATTGGGTAGTAATTTTCATATTTATTCAACTTTGCTATATGATAAGTCATTCAACCCAAGTAGTTTTATTCTCTTATTCTGGTTCCTTTTTTTTAAGGAAAAAAAAAAGGCTTACAGTATATACACATAAACAAATAAATATTTAAAGTGATGAATTTACTAAAAAAACATATATTTAAAGAGATGAATTACAATTTATCCAAAGGAGGGTAAGTCTCGAATAAGTGAATTTTTTTTTTTTAAAAAAAGAAGAGAAAATTGGCAATTCTATGTAGGTATGTCAATCGACGAACGATGTTTGAGAAACAGAAAAATCCAAACAACAACTTTTATCATTCCAGTTCATTACTCGTCCTTCAGTTAATCCTGACATAACCCTTAACCTCTCCTACGCCTTCATTTTCTGGTCCACACCTTTAGATAATAAGAGACCCTTTTGATTTTCTGGTCCACACCTTTAGATAAGTGACCCTTTTGAGTATGTCCCATTATTAAGATATTAAAAACAAAAGCTGCCGACCAAAAAATATATATATATATATATAATCTAGACTGGGGTCATTGCATGAAGTGAGGTTGTAATTCATGAAACAAACGTGGGCTAAAAACAAGTAAATCAAGGCTCAATTATCTCCAATTGCTAACCTCTACCGCATATTGCTACCACATGCTTCTTCTATGAACAAAAATTGCTGGCCACAGAATTCCATATTTTAAGATAAGATAGCATGCAACAACAATGGAATTATAATAGCCGTTGAAAGGAACGAGTTAATATAGGCTTTTCAGGAATTATTACATTCATCTTAGTTCCTCAACATAGCTTGCAACGTAATAGCTGACAAAATGATCATGTCGTTGAAGGAAATGAATCATGTGGTGTTGGACCAATACAAAATGATATAGCCATGCATAATAAAATATTCATTGATTATCATTAGATCACCAATACAGGTAAGGAAACCAAGCAGATAAATTTTTTATTACATTAATCTGTTGAATTATCCAAATGAGAAACATCAAAGAAGAAGAGTGTACTCTTAATATTGTATAAAAGGCCCAAGATCGCCCAAGTCCTTCAATCCTTCACTACATTTCATTGATTAAGCTCATCTTCCAACAACATAGTATGCAATCCACATGTTATTCTTTCAATCTGTAAACAATTACTTTATATAGTCCAAATTCCTTGCACAAAGGTAGAACCATGGTTTCTGACGGTTCAACATGACGCCACAGAAATGCACATACTGTATTGACCCCAAGCTCAATGACAAAGATTATGCTAAACCAGTGTCTAATGTAATCTTATTGTATCATAAGTGAGAAGGGGTACCAATATCAGTCATGATAAAATGGAGTTGATCTCGCAGGAACAAAACCTGTTAGACGAAAGATTGGAAAGTATCACCAAATTATCAGCGTAGCCACTACATCAAGTTCTTGTTTAGTGGCGGTCTTGGCATTAGCTGTAACTTTGAGGGAAATATATTATGAATTCTGCTTGTAAACAGTAGAAAATAGGGCACTGAAAATAGCTAAGTACTAAAATACCCTACATTTTTTTTTCTAAATCCTAAAATGACATTATTTTGAATCACAGGAAATAACTTTATCTCCTGTTGCAGTCAGGGTATCATAACCATACAAAGGTGGATTAATATCAACATCAACAACACTTTTATTCCATACTAATTGGGATCGGTGGTATATGAACCCAAATGAAAGGTACAAAGGGATAAAAAAAAAAATATACATATATATAAGGGGAAGGATATATTTACCACCACAAAAGTTTACTATCCTTACAACCAACCTAATCACCATTGATATCCGTCAATCTAACGGTTATAATTTATTGAAAATTATTGGGTCGCTTTTATTAATTAATTATTAATTCCCAATAATTTATAACCGTTAGATTGACGAAAATCAACAGTGATTAAGTTGATTGTAAGGATGGTAAACTTTTATGGTGATAAGTATGAACCCGTTTGTTTCGCCTTCCAAAAAAAGTATCTTTTATCTCTTCCTTATTTTAAAAGTGTTTTTTACAAAAGTTAAAGGTATTTATATTTTTATAAAAATATTTAATTTTTGAAAAAAATATTTGGCTTTTGACTTCTGCCTTTTTTAAAAGTTCAAATTTTTAGCTTATAAAAAAGGAGATTTTTGACTTTTTTTGTGATTTCTGTTTTTTTAAAAGTAGACATCCAAACGAACTTAAAGTGAAAAGTGCTTTTTTTTCTTTAAAAAAAGCAGATTTTGGAGAGAAAAAAGCTCATCCAAACGAGCCCTATATCCTGCCATATATATATATATATAAAAGTAATAAAAGTAAAAAATAAAAGGGGTGTAAAAAAAAAAAAAAGATGGGAAAGGATAAAAGAGATAAAAGAAAAGAAGGGGAAAAGAAGAAAGGGGGAGATGAAGAGGAAAATGACTAAAAAAGGACCATCTGGAATATAGGAATAACAACGGGTCTAACCCTCCATCATGCTAATAGTTTTTCTCCATTCCGTCCTAAAGCACACCGTTCGCCAATCTATATCCTACTCCATTAAGTCTTATTTTACTACCTTTCTCCAAGTAAGTTTCGGTCTACCTCTACTTTTTTTTTTGTCGAGTTTTTGGTAACAAACTTTTATTCTTACGGGAACATCCAGAGGCCTTCTCATTAGGTGCTCAAACCACCTCAACTTATGTTCTCTCATCTTATCAGCCACCGGTAGTACTCCTACCTTACATTGAATATCTTCATTTCTTATCTTATCCATTATCGTATAACTACACATCCACCTTAACATCCTCATATCTGTTACTCCCATTTTATGTTTATATTGCCTATGTGCTAGCCAACATTCAGCTCCATATAATATTGTAGGTCTTACTGCTGTTTTATAGAATTTTCCTTTTAGCTTAAGGAAAATTTTGCGGTCACACAAAAACCTAGAAGGACTACGTCATTTCATCCACCCCTGCTTTGATTCTATAATTTACATCCTCATCAATCTCTCCGCCTTTTTGCAAAATGGATCCCAGGTATCTAAAAGTATCTTTTTTGGATACCTCTTGACCAAGTAGATGCACAGAATCATAACCATACAAAAGTGGATCAATGATGATAAATGAAGAGAAATAAAAGAATTTGTACGATCAATTAAATAAGGAAAATAAATATCCAAAACGACAACGTTTTACTTGACAAGACAATCAAGTGACTGGACAAATACTAAATCCATATATATATATATATATATATATATATATATATATATCAAAGAAGTGGTAAATGACCTTTCCAATGACATTTTAACTAGATTATGAACAACTCCAGCATTTCTGAATCCTCAAGGGGTTGAAACTTGAGGAATTAAAATGTAGTTTTAAACTTAGTGTACTAAAATTAATTTGGATAAAATTTTCAAATATGTAAGGTGTTTAAGACATGAGAATTTTATAGGGAGAATTACCAAAAATGAAGTCCTAATAAAATATATACCATGGAGGAATAATAGCAATGTTTTTGCATAAAATCATCACATATTGTTCCTTTGTGGTTCATATTTTCATCAAGAGTTTCTTTTTAGGAGTTTTTCAATTTTTATATTAAAAAAAAACTGGAAAACATGTTCTAAAGCAATGGACGTTACCTCTTCCTGAAGTAAGGGAGGGAGATTTTCATTTGTTAGAAGGCTCGTAAATTCCACACGCAGCTTTTCTTCTTTAATGCCTGACCATGTATGCAAGGGCAATGCCAATAAAAGCACCGTTAAGACATCTGCAGTAGATGGGTGCATTCCAATGCAGTGACCTTCATTAGAAAGACACAACCTATTAGGCTTCCTTTGACACAAAGGGACCAACACATCAACTCCTTGTTCATTACTGCCACCAGTTGTAACAGTTCCAGAAACCAATGTTACTGGATTTTCACCATCAACATTTAGATGTTTCACATCTATTTGACTACAGCATTTTCCACCCGATAAACCTAGCCTACCATAACCGGACAAAAGATTTTCCCCTTGGCAACAAACACTTGCAGCAAGTGCTGGTAACATATCTTTGTCACCAAGTTTTGAAATACTATTGCAACAAGAACATTCCGAATCCAACCACCTGGTCACGTGTGTGAAGAGTGCAGTTGTCCGAATCTGTTCAAGTACCTCTGCCTGAAATTTCAAAATCTCAAAGATTATGATTGTTCATTTACTGGATTTTTTTTTTTTTGAGATGAAGTCTCTGATTATGCAAATGACACGTTCACCAAATTCAAGAGAGAAATGATTTTTCCCAAAAAGGAAAAGGAACTAGTTTCAAAACCTTGATAGCTAGCCTTCCTCTCTCCTCCTCACTCAATGTGGGATTCCCATCTTCTTGCCTGCGAACTTCAGCAACCCACGTGATGAACCCTCTTAATTCACTAGGAGGAGATTTAAATACAACAGAGAGTACTTCCTGAATTTCTTTTAGATCCTCTGACTTTATAAGGAGAGGGACGTCTTCAGCTAGAAATTTGGCAACACTGCTCCAACCTTCATGTCTACAACTCTGCAGATAGTCTTAAATTAAGTGTTTACTGAAATTTGCAAGGACAAATGATTTGCATGAAGCATAAACAAAACAAACAATCAAAATATAAAAGTTCTGGTTTACTTAAATAATACAAATGTTCAACCATGACAGTTCCTACGAGGGGAAAAAAGAGAGAGAGAATATATGTCAGGATCCCAGACCTCCCAATGATACTCCATACCTTTAACATGATCTATCGAGGGGTACGATTTCTTATTGTCCAATATATTTTCAAGAGAAAAAACTATCTTCTAGCTGAATTTACCATGATACTTTCACAGTGAGTCAGATTACTTTTCCTTCTATCTAAAATTCAGGAATTTAGAACCTTTATCTATGTTCTCCAATTGTTCGACAAAGAATACACCAGTAGTACAGTACCACAGTATAAAGTATTGAGGGCGCCCTATTAAACCTTGAAACAATCATGTACCTGAAATACAAATTTCCAAACGTAAATGGAGGACAAGACTAGATGAACAGGCTTAAAAAAACAAAAAGAGTTCATAAATTCATAACCTTTTCATCCCAGCAATTAGAAGAATTTAACGATACTGATACAATCAAATAGTAGAATTTTCAAATAGCAATCAAAGATAAGCCAAATTATGTCAGCAGAAAACTATGAATCAGACAAATATGGTGGACAGAATATAGAGATAAACAAAATTTCAGCTCATGCAATCATTATGCTTATGATATGAGATAAAGATTTTTGACATCCACCCTTTTCCCTCACTGGTTCTATAACATGACTATAATGAAGCTTATCTTCCCCTCCCAACCGCCGAAACCCCCCACAAAAGAACTCAGAAGATGTACATTTATAGATGAATCAAACTAATTCACCAAAACTTGAAAATCAACAAATATGATCTTTGTTAATCTTAAACAACAATAATTCTCCAGAGATTTTTTTTTTTTTCTGATTTCTTTTGTTTAATGTGAATAAACAAGGGCATAGATAATATTTTAGTTCTTTGTAGCATAGCATACATGCCAAGAAAAATTACCATCTTGAAAAGTTAATAAACTTAAAATAAAAGAAAGAACATCACATAAGATGAAAATCTTATCACTAGCAAAATATTGCCATTGTTCAATACTCACACAAGGTATAACAATGTTTAGTTTTGGCAAAACGAAAAGCACAACATGTTTGAATGAAATAACAACTGTAAAGGCTGTAGTCTTGACGAAATTGTACAAGAGACACTATTGACTATTATGCTTTAATTTACAATCTAAGAGTTTTTACCCCCTATGATGTCCAGTTGCTTCATCAATGGTATTCATGGCATTCCAGAGAAGGGTTAGGGGAACCCAATGAGGTGGATATTTGAAACGAGCAACATCCAATATGAGGACCATATCCCTTTCAGCATGATATCCTCCGAGTGGTGAAAAATGTCCGCTTCCAGTCTGTTACCCAACAATATGACAAATTTCCTTCATTTCTATAAACTTACTTAGCTTTCCATTTCCTACACGACAATTTACGGAAGTGGATCCTCTCATGTTTTATTTAATGTGCGAAAATCATAAACATACAAAGGTAAATCAATGATGATAAGGGAAAAAAGAGAAAAATTAATGGAATAGGTAGTTACAAAATCATCACCATTTATTTACCTTTAAATAGTTATAATTATCCCACATGACCATGTCATGTTAAATAAAACATAAGAGGATCCATTCTCACAATTTACATATAAAAGATCCTAAATCTTGAATTCATCAAACTCAAAATTGAAACAGGCCTTGAAGTGGACTTTAATGAGAACTGAAGTCAACTAAAAGAAAGCATATGCAGGAAAATTCACTGCTATTACATTAGTTATGAATAGATAACAATCAGGAATGACCTTTACAACACCTGATTGAATGCTTTCCTGTGGTAAGACACAGTCACATGAAAATCCTCAGAAGAACAAGAAGAAATCACACGGTTGCGAAAATCATGGACTGTGCTTTCATCGGATCGAAAGGCTTCAACTTTAGCTCCATTACATCGAGCCAAGCATGCAACTTTTCCAAAAGTAATGCCATGTGATTTAATTTTGGCCAAAGGCTCACAGCAATCTAACATGGAATCATCAAACCACCTCCAAGGGCCTGTTAAGTAAGTTTTTCTCTTACCCTTTAATGCTTCAAGAAATGAAAAGGTAAAATAAAAGGGGAAGGTGGCATAAAAAAGAAAGAAAGAAAGCATACCTTTCCATTTCCTACCAGGGTCAATAGCAAGGGCATTGAGGACCACAGTAAGTGTGGCGAGACCACAATAAGCAGGTTCAGATTGTGTCTGGTAGTATGATATTAACTTGAAGAAGCCCTCCATGGTTCCTTGGCCAAGAGCTTCAGCAAAGATCTTCTGCACAAAAATCCAATTCATGAGTATTGCATTTACACACACAAAGCAGAAGCAGAAGCAAAAACAAGATATTTGGAATGATGAAAAGTGTGTTATTGTTATTTACCTTGCCTTCCGGCGAAGCGAATTCGATTGCAGGGGGAGATGGGAGGGCTCTGCGGTATACACCTGGGCTTGCCATGAAATTCAATGCAACGCAATGAAGAACCTCTGCCACTGTTACTGTTACTGTTACTATTTCTTGTTCTCGTCAAACCCTACAAAACATTAAAACCTCCCTAGCCTGCGTTGTACGCCAGATTTTTACAAAAACTTTGTCAAATCCAAAACATTAAATAAGGTAGTTCTTACGCTAAAAAAATTAATTTATTGTTTTTTTAATAAAAAATTATGAATAAATAGTCGTTTTGAAATTAATTACGAAAATATAACAGTTAAACACGTTCATGGGGGCGTGACCGGTTGGAGAGAGACACACCAATGTTGGGCGTGACCGAGAAGAGAGACACGCTCAATGTTGGGCATGTTTCACCAGGTGCTGCCACGCGGCACAGAAGTCAATAGTTTGACCGTAAAACTTTGGAAGTCCATAACTTTTGACTCGGTATCCGAATTAGGTAATTTTTTTTTTTGAATCCACATAACTTTTCGAGATCTACGTAATGACACCTCATTTGGCATATTTTGTATCTCACAAAAAAAATTGAATTTACAATAATGATACCATAAGAACGTTTAAACAAAAATTAATGGACAGAAAATCACTGTTGTGATTAGAAACATTCATAATAAAGATCCTTATGATTATGGTAAGTTATGATAAGGTTAATTATGTATGTTATTGAGATATATATTAAAATTTTGAATGAAGAATTTTATGAAATTTATAATTAATAAAAGTTAACATCTGTCGGTGACAGAATATCGAATAATTTATATTAAAAATTTAAGTGAGTGCTTTTCGTTTTATTTTGATTTTTAAGTTTTTGTTCATGATTATAAAAATGTTAGATTATTTTTAGTAATACTTATAAGGTAACAAAGTCATGTCATTTTTAATAATTATGGTATCATTGTTGTAAATTCAAATTTTTTTGTGAGAGACAAAATAGGTCAAATTAGGTGTTATTACGTAGATCTCGAAAAGTTATGTGGAATAAAAAAAATTACCTAATTCGGATACCCGAGTCAAAAGTTATGGACTTCCAAAGTTTTACGGTCAAATTATTGACTTTTGTGACACGTGGCAGCACCTGGTGAAACACGTCCAACATTAGACGTAGGGGTGTAAATGGGCCAGGCTGGCCCAGCCCAGCCTACGGCCCGGCCTACATTGAGCCCAGCCCAGGCCCGACCTTTCAGAAAAATAGAGTAGGCTTAGGCTTATAAAAAAGATTTTTTAATAAATAGGCCATAGGCCAATTTTGTCAAGCCCGGCCTACAGCCTTGTAGGCTGACCTATTTAATTTATTAAAATAAAATAATAAAATAACATTTATTTTATGTGGCAAAGACACAAAGTACCAAATACTAATATCTCTTACTTTTTGTGCTATTTTATTCTATGAAAGGAAAACTTGTCTAATGTCTCCAAATTTTACATGCTGTTGCAGCTTAATACCATAGAGCAATGGGTACCTTGCTGGATTATGATGTTGCTGATGAAAATCTTTCAATAATACTCTTCTTTCCCTTATCTTGATGGTGATTTAAAGATTTTTAAATGAATGACATTCTCTTGTAGACTTTATTTCAGTATCCAGTAATTGTATTTTTCATATTTTTTCCATTTCTTTGACTCTATTCCTCTATGATATACATTCTAGAGCTGAGGTAGTATGTTGACTCTTTCTTGTTTGTCATTTTTTTCTTATGAGAAGTATTAGTGCATGCATGAATGGAGCTTTCTTTGCTCTATACAATTATTTTTTTTTGCTTAGTATATATAGTGGGAGGCCTACAAGGCCTGTAGGCCATGTCGGGCTTTCTTATTTTTGAAAATGGGCCGAGCTTGGCCTACAAATAAAGCCTTTAATAGGCCAGTAGGCCAGATAGGCTGAATTTTTTTTGACGTAGGCTTGGGCCAGGATGGCCAAAGCCCAGCCCAGCCCAGCCCATTTACACCCCTAATTGGACGTGTCTCTCTCCTTGGTCATGCCCAACATTGGGCGTGTCTCTCTCCAACTTGGTCACGTCTCATGTGGGCGTGAGTCACGCTTAGGTCACGCCCAACATTGGGCGTATCTCTCTCCAACCGGTCACGCCTCTATGGGGCGTGTTTGACTGCTATATTTTCGTAATTAATTTCAAAACGTCTACTTATTCGTAATTTTTTATTAAAAAAGCAATAAATTAATTTTTTTGCCGAGTTCTTATTAACAATGTTATTAAAACCCAACGTTATACTTACAAATTATTTTTATTTATAATTTTTTATAATATATCTCAATTATTAATTTTTGTTAATCAATGATTATTATTTATTGTGAATTAATAAATAATTAATAAATTTGATTTACGAAAATTATAACCATTAGTTAGCGAAAATCAATTGTTAAGATATAATTGTAACAACTTGTAAATAAAAATAAGGTGTAAATATAACTTTCCTCACTTTAAATATTGAGAAAGTATTGGCCATTTTAAATGATAAAAAATTATGTCATTTTAAGAGAGAGATAAACACAAAATAATTGATTACCAAAAAAAACACAAAATAATATTTTTTATTTAAAATTTAAATAAAAAAAATCACTCACTTTCTCTCTCATGATTTTCATTCTGTGTCTATCTCTCTCTTAAAATGACATAACTTATGTGGACAAACATCAAATCCTTTAAATATATATATAAAAAATAATAGCAATTCTAAATATTTTAATATAAAAAATAATAAATTACACATTATTATTCAACAAGAGATCAATCGAACATATAATACTTGTGATATTAGTGTCTATCTCTCTCTTAAAATGACATAACTTTACGAGGAAGGTTATACTTACAATCTTTTTTATTTATAACCTCTTACAACCATATCTTAACATCGTTGATTTCCGTCAATCAACGGTTATCATTTATTGTGAATTAATAATTAATTAATGAATTTAATTTGCGAAAATCATAAGTGTTGATTGACGGAAATCAACGATGTTAAGATATGGTTGTAAAAAAAAAATTGAAAGTATAATCTACCTCTAACTTTATATTATTTAAAATAACGAACGCTTTTCCGATAAAGCAATTATATTGAAAAACTTAAGGTACGAAAATTCCACGGGACAGTTCATACTAACCCCAATTCTGAATGGTTTAGCAGAACGCAAAATTATTTGTGTTTTAAAAGAATATAAGTTGTGTTTTTTAATTTTTTTTACTTTATATATTTCAGGTAGTATATAATTATAACATGTAATTTTACTCTTTTTTTCTCTTCTCAGTCACATCAACTGACATGGAAAGTAAATTTTTTATATTATAACTATGTATTATCGAAATACATAGAGTAAAAAATTAAAAAAACACAACTTACATCTTTTAAAAATACACACATTAAACCCTCAGCAGAAATGGTAAAAATAAAGGGTTATAAAACCCACAACTATTATGTCATGAGGAAAATTTCCTGCAGACATTGGATTGGTTCATTGATTTTTTTTCCCCTCTTTTTCTTGCTTCTTTTTTCTCTCTCTTCAATTTTTTATTCTCGTAACTTGATAATTATATAATCCAAAAATAAAATATGTTATCCACTGACACCACCAACTATTTCGAATTATTTGCTACAGCAGTATTTATAAACCATAAATATAGAGGTAATTATGCAAATCACGGGGGAATAGAAAGTCACTTAAAAGAGCAAAGAAAATTAGGATCTGATTGAACTTTATTTGTTTTCAAAAATTGTTTTGAATATATATTTTGAAAATCGACTTTATAAGAAAAAATAATAAAACTTGTTTAACTGGAGTTAAATTTAAAGTTATAAAGAAGTTATAATTATTTACCAAAATGCCATTAATAAAATTTTATAATTACAAGATTGCTGCTGTAAGTGTAAAGTAATTTAAAATTAAAAAAATAAATTTATTTACAAATATGATATTAATGCATTCTTATATATACAAAATTGCTACTGCAAAAATAAAAAAATAAAAACAACTTTTGACAACATCCACATGTTGTTCTGCTTTTTTAATTTTTAAAACTAAAAAACAATTATTATTTTGAGAATCATTTTCAAAACAACAATTTCCAAACAGGCTTTTTTACTTTTTTTGTTTTAAAAACTCAAAAACTGTTTTTGAGAATAAAAATCAAACATGCACATAATAGCTGCTTCCTAGAACAAGACAATTTGACTGATAGGTCAAAGGACTAATGAATATGAAAATGAATAAAAATAAGCATTCTATCAATTAAGAGCCAACAAAATTTCTTCAGTCGCATATTATCCAAAAAACTAAAACAAAACAATCTTCAGTAAGTACATCGGTTGTCGTCCTGAGGTGTCATAAAGCGAGTTGAAGGCGTTCCAAGTTCTGTAATATAAATTTACAGTGTCACGAGACCCCGGAATAGAGAGAGAGACTCAGCCTTGATATGGATGATTAAAAATGAGGGAGATACTAAGAGAAAGGAGCACCGAGATCCTCATCTACCTTACCCTCTTGACATCTCTTGAGAAGGTGTAGCTGTCGTCTTAAGTGCAGAACCTGAAATGCAAATTTTTGTATATTAAGTTTAAGTTGAAGAATGAAGATATAGTAGAATTAAAATAAGTTGAAGAATGAAGGGAAAGTGGGAAGCAAGATTAAAATATATATATATATGAGAATGGTTCTTTTGAACTCAGAGTAAGACTTAGAAATCTTACTCCCCATCTCAGCAGTTGATGGACGGAAATCAACGGTTGTCATTTGTAGTGTAATTAATAATTAATTAATTTAGTATGATTTCCTAAACTATAACCATTAGATGAGCGGAAGTCAATGGTTAAAATGAAAAATAAGACTTGTAAATCTTACTCTGGAGTCAAAATATCTCTTTCCTATATATATATATATATATGTGTGTGTGTAATTTTAACGAACAGCAAGAAATGAAAGATGACTACCTCTTCCTGAAGCAAAGTAGGAAGATTTTCAATTGAAACAAGGTCATGTATTTCACTCAAAAGCTGCTCATCTGTGATGCCAGCCCATGTTGTAGATGGTAAGGACAATAGAAGCACTGTTAGCACATCAGTGCTAGCTGGGTGCATCCTAATGTACTTACTTGGGCTAGAGCAACTGCAACATAATCTCCCAGATGATGAAGGAATCAGCACATCAACCCCTTGCTCACTGTTACCATTTACCACAGTCCCACAAACCATTGTTATTGGTTTGTCATCTTCAGCTTTCCAGCATTTCGTGCATGTTTCTCGACAGCAATAGCCTTCCGATGAGCCGAGTTTCCCACCTAAAATTTCTGCTCCTTGGCAACAAACACTTGCAGCAACGACAGGTAAGGTGTCTCCATCACCCGAAATTGGTTTTTGCCTGCCACAAGAATTTGACAAAAAGGAGGTCACATGTTTGAAAAGCACTGTCTCCTGCACTTGTTTCAATACCTCTTCCTGCATAGCAAAAAAGTTACCACGTGAGATTATTCAAGAGTAAAATGAATAAAATTGCACTAGGTTATACAATGCTGGAGAGAATTATGACAAGTTGAGATGAAACATAAAATTAAACCTTGACAGCTAGCCTTGCTTTCTCCTCTGCACTTAAACTTGGACCACCATCCTCTCGCCTCCTGATCTCTGCAACCCACTTGATGAATTCTTCAAAATTAGATGGAAGGGATGTGACTATAACTGAAAGAACCTTATGAACATCTTTCACATCCTCTGATTTTAATAGAACAGGAACATCATCCATTAGGAATTTTGCAATACTAATCCAACTCTCATGTTTGCAGCTCTGCAAGATCAGCAGAAGTACGTGATTCATCCAACACACACCAATGTGAACAATAAAAAACACAAGCACGGCATGCTGCAAACACACGCACACACAATTTTTACATTCACATTCAAATCGAAGAAGGGGACTGCATGAGAAAGATACATGTTCAATATCACACATGGTCCAAACTACAAAGTGCAAAATGACCTTCCAAATGAACTTGCCGCATACAGCATATCCAATCAAACTTCAACTTTTTTTAAAATCCTTATTAGCATCTCCATTTAAACTGATAGTAAAATAATGTCACAAAAGAAAGTATCTGAATGGATGTTTGCAAAGAAAACATTGTAATCTTAGGAATATGATGATGAACAAGGTATCTCCTCCTGACCACAATTTCCCCATATTTTTTGAAGAGGGAAACTAACAAATTCATAAATATTAAAAAAAAGGAAAATGTTTTATCCTCTGTCCAGAAATAGAAATCACTGATTCACTGTTCACTTCAAATTAAAGGTAATTGCTCACCAGAAGATCACACAAACTAGAAATAAACCAACATGCTCCTAAGAACAAGTTCATTGTATCACAAACTGAGAGGTATAATCCACAATAACATTGAAGGGGTCCCTCAGCCTATGCGGACAACACGTAAAGAAATTATCCAATAATCTAACACCCACACTGATTTTATTTACTGTATGTTGAAGTGTCAAATTATGACTCACTATATAAAGGAAAGAAAAATACCAGAGTATAAAGCATGCCTGGTTCTCTGTGAGGCCTTGATATAAGCATGAACCTGAAGAGGATAATTAGCAAAATTACGCATACAATTAACATAAAAAGACAAACAAACAATATTTAAACCATGTAACGAAAACAGAAACCATAAAGTTTTCTTATTGCTTAAATTGGATAGGTCCAGTCATAGATATATAGTTTCTCATGCAAAAAATAATCAGTTCTTTTTGTTTTTAGCACCAACCCTTGGGCAAAAGGATTTTGCATTTGTTGATCTCAATCTTCACTATCATTCTAAGAGTAGGATTAACTAGACTACAAGGTCGTTGGAAAATAGTATAAAATTTATACAAGAAAGTTTACCCTCTGGATTGTCCAGTGGATTCATCAACATAATTCATGCCTTCCCAAAGAAGTGTGAGTGGGACCCAATGGGGAGGATACTTAAAACGTGCAACATCCAAAATAAGTGCCATGTCCTTTGCAACATGATAGCCTCCGATCGGAGAAAAGTGACCTGTTCCTGACTGTCATGAAGATAAAGTAAACATTCTCACCAGTTTTTCAAGAATCATATATATGCACTGATATTGCCTACCAAAATAAATGTTTTAGGGAGAAAAAGATTCAATAATGAAGAACTATATGAACCAATTAGCTTGCATGGTGGTAAAAAATCATGATCAAAGCTTGAATGTTTTGGTATTTCATATTAAGTCAAGCTCCATAAATCATAATACATACTTGTTCGAGAGCAGCTCTGTGGTATGATGAGATTACGTGACACTCATCAGAAGTTGAACACTTCATGACATATCTACGAAAATCATCAATGCTGCTATGGCTTGCATGAAAGGCTTCAACTTTTGCTCCAGCACAATGAGCCAAACATACAAGTTTCCCAAATGATATGCCTCTAGCCTTGACCTCTTCGAGAGGTTCGCAACAGTCCAACATAGATTCATCAAACCATCTCCAAGGTCCTGTAGAATGTAGATAAATTACCCAAAGGAAAATACATCTTACAATGGAAGCAGAAAACCACATTAATTTGACTGAATCATTTCAACTGTAACTACAAATTTGCAATCCATGAGATTTTAAAAGCTCACAATATATAAAATCATTTTTGTTGCAGACCAGATATTATATATGCTATTCAATAATAGCAGCCCCTTTACAAGAAAACATCAAAATGCTAGCAATGGAGAATCTTGGAGGGGAATAGGGGAAAGAAACAATATATAAATGGATTTTGTTGCCTTCAGATCAAATAAGTAGCTAATAGCTATAACTTGGTCTTATAATGCACAAATACTTTTATTAAAAAAAACAAGGGGTTCAGCATCATTAAATCATTAATAAAAATATCAATTGAAATGAATGAACGGCTTGGGGAAATTATGATTGAGCACACCAGTGTATATATATATATATATATATATATATATATACACAAGCAAACACAAAATTGTGGCCATACCTTTCCATTTCCTGCCAGGATCAATGGCAAGAGCATTGAGGACCATGGACAAGCTCGCGAGGCCACAAAAGGCAGGCTCCGATTGTGTTTGAAAATACGAAACCAACCTATAAAAGCCTTCCATGTTTCCATTTTGAATGGCTTCAAGAAAAAGTTGCTGACATTCAACCAAAACACCAAATAAGAACAATTCCACATCATAAATATTGAATTGAATACCATACACTACCTTCTCCTTAACCTCAGACAAAGTAAAATGCATTATCATCATTCGTTCACTCATTCATTGATAAAAAAAAAAAAAAAAAAACACACCCACTTAACAATTTACAAACCTTGCCTTGAGAGGAAGCAAATTCAACAGCAGGGGGACAAGAAAGAAGGCGTCGGTACAACCCCGCCGTCGCCATTGTCTTACGGCGATACCGGTGAATTAATTAATTGTCAACACAGTAACTCAAAAAGCTTTCAAATATGACCAAAACCTGAACCCAACATCTCTTGGCTTCAGGTCCACGCTTTGAAACAACATTTGGAACCAAGTCCTCTCTGTTCACTCTACTAGATCTCACTTTTCTTATTGTCTCTCATTTTTCTTATCCTCTCTTTTATTATTATAATTATTATTATTTTGTCTATTATAATAAAAAAATTGTAAAATGGCTCGCGCGCAATATATTTTAAATTAACTCAATTCTAATTATCTCTTTGAAATAAATTGGCTCTCTTACTATCCTTACAAGTTTCGATTGAGCCTCCGGAATGCAGGCAAATTAGTAATGGTGATATATATATATATATATATATATATATAATATACATATATATATATATATATATATATTTGAATCATTAAATTCAAAGAAAAAGTTCATCAATGTTTCGGTGGTTTGTTTCAGAATCACCTATGCTCCTGTGATTTTTTTTCTCTATCACATATGCCCATATGGTTTGCAAAAGGGTATGATTTTTATCACATATACTCATGTGGTTTTTTATTTTTTACAAAGCACAGGGGCATATGTGATACAAAAAAATCACAGAGACATAAATGATTCTGAAACAAACCACACGACATTGGTGAAGTTTTCCCTAAATTCAATTCTTTCACCCCAGAGATAATAAGGATTTGTACACCAAATAAATAGCATTGGTGTGTTTATGGAGGCCAAGTTGTGTGGGTCTTGGATGTGGCTTTTATAATATCTAAGTTATCATTTATTTTACATGGATTTTTGGAACTTCAAATAAAGTTGTGAAGAAAATTTTGAATGATAGACACATTTTGCGGTTTTGATTTTCTTTCAAGATGTTTATACTTATGTTCATAGGCTATATTGTTGTTTTAACTAATACATTCAAGTTTTAGGAACTTCCCAGAAAACTAATAAGCAAAACAAGGAAAAGTGACAATTAAATGGTCTTAATTTATATGAACACCACCCACTCATAAAATAACTAGCAAACACAACCAACTTATTAACTAGAATGGAACATGGAATGCATAGCCAAAATACAAACTAATAAGAGTAGATAATAAGAGAATAAAATGACATTAAAGATATGTTTGGCTCGCCACTTTTTAAAGAAACATATGCAAATGTAAGAAGGATTCTTGAAATGAGATGTTTGGTTTAGGGTGATTTAGTGAGAAAGTTATTCATCCAATTTGCATGGATTTTTAGATTTTGGAACGGAATGATAGGTTTATTTACTGTTGAGAAAGTGTTCTAAGAGGTGGATTTTTGTTAAAAAGCTAGGTAATCTCAATGTTCACTCAAATTTTTTACTATATATTACCTCCAACCAAACATACATTTTCTAAAAGTTACTTAATTTTTCTAGTAAAGTTTTTTCCCACCAAACTACTTTTTTTAACATTTTCTTAATTATTTCACTTTATCTCATTTTCTTACTATTTCCCTAATATTCAAAAAATTTCTCCTCAACCAAACGCTCTAACAATCACAGCGAGAAAGGTTTGAAAGAGACACTGACCTTGCCTTCGTCCGAAACGAATTCCACTGCAGGAGGTGATGGAAGGGGTAGTTTGTAAAACCCATTCATATTTTTATTATTATTGTTTTCGTTATTAGAAATAAATTAAGAAGAGCTGCGATGGGAGACACTAGACAAACATGTAGAGAATGAAATGTCAATGGTCAATCAGAATTTTCAAATTTATTCTCAGAATTATAGGAATGGATCATCTTATATTTTGTTTTAATATCACAATGTGTCATATATATAAAAATTATATTAATTGATGAGTGTTGATTTGTGAATAAATAACAGAGATCTTTCAGATTATATAATCATATAAAAATAAAATATAAAAAGATCCACTCTTGAAATCATGATGGATAATAATAAAACAAAGGAATATATAACAAATTAACAATAGATAGTAATTATTTTTTGTTATAAGAACTCATTTATTAGTAAAACAAACAAAACGTTTTCCGACTAGAGTAAAATTACCAAACGGCTATAAGTTTAAAAACAAGCATTAAGAATAGGGTATAAATGAGTTAGATTGGCCAAAAAAACCTTATATTTGAGCCTATATTAGGCTTGACCTATTTCAAAATTAGAACATATTAAGGCTCTTGGGAAAGCCTATTTAAAAACTAGGCCATAAGCCAACTCTGAAAAGTTTGACCTAAAAGTCTACAAGCCAGTTTTTTTAATTTTTAATATAAAATACTATATTTATCATATATATTATTCACTTGTCCTAACCCTAATTATTTTTCTCTTTTTTTTTTTTTGGTTTACCTAATTCTTTTTCTCTTATCCACCGCTTCACGCTCTTGTCTCTCACTCTGAAAAGAGTGTGGTTCAAGTGTTTTTTATGAACATTATTTAAGAATCTTTGTATTCTTGTTAGAAATATTATTTAAAGAAGAGTTCGTTTTTTTTGCAGTTACTGCAGATAAGTTATCTGCAATAAGTCTAATACGATGTCGTTTTGGGGCGGAAATCATGGTATTTTTATAATTTTAATTTATTTCAGGGTTATTATAGTCTTTATAATTATAATTTTTTAATATTTCAATCCTAAAACGACGTCGTTTTGGAAATAAATACAGATAACTTATCTGCATTAACTGCAGAAATATTTTTCTGTTTAATGAATGAGACATTTTATCCTTTTTATTTTAGTTTAGTTTGCAATTTGATAGGCCTTCATAGGCCATGTTAGATTTTTTATTTCTTTCCAATAGGTTAGACTTAGACTATAAATCAAGTTTTTAATAGACCAATAAATCAGGATAGGATCAAAATATTTTATGTAAATTCAAGTTATTAAGAATAAAGTCTGACCTAACTTGGCCATTTACACGCCTAAGAGTAATAAATGGGAATCTTGCCATGAAAACTTCCGAAGTTACAGAGATAGCCAAAGGTTTATGGAGCATTCTGTTCTATTTTACGAATTGATTGTTGTAATGGCTACCTCTTTAAAGCGAATGATTAATGTTGGCAAATTGGCAGCACAACGTGGAATATGTATAATATATGCATAAAAAACCTTATTTACAAAAAAAAAAAAAACCTACCCAAAAAAATGTATAAATATAACTAATTTTCATATGGAAGCGTGGTTAATTATTATTCTAATAATCCACATTGACAGTGTAACTCTATTTTGAATTGTTTGAGAACAAAATAAGCAGTAAAAAGAATAGACGGATAAATGTCTAATTATATTATTATTATAGTAAAAAAATCATAAATCGTAATAATTCTTAGTGATTTTAATTAAATATCTATAAATTCGGATACAATAAAAGAAATAATAAAGTAGTATCATATTAAGATTTCATGTAAATATAGTAAATCATATCTAAATTTGTGCCAAAGAAATGCGTATCTTTAATTATTAACTATAATTACGAAATTGAAAATTTTAATTTTAATTATTTATTAAAAAATTATTTGTATATTTTTAATGAAAAAAAAATTATATATAATATTAGGTTATATATGATAAAGTTATATATAAAGCTCTCGTGAACCAAATGAAGGATATTGTAATATAATAGTGTCAATCATTTTAAAAATATTTTTTTTTGGTTCATGTTGTGCGCCAAACAAACTCGGCGATCAAAGTAATTTTCTGTAATCAGTTGGTTAATCTACCTAGCAGGCTAGCATGAGAAGCCATTTTTCTTTTCTTTTTATTTGCTATATTGATCCAAATTATCTTTTTGAGGCGCTTTTATAGTCACAGTTAAACTTCTTATCCCTCTACGAAGTTATATTTGGTAGGAACCCTCTCTAAAAATTTAATGGTGGGAATCTGATAAGATTGACCTACTGATAAAACAGAACAAGAAGAGAGATGAGAAAAAAGAATTCTTATTCAAACAATGACGATTACAATTCAGATGATTCTCTTCACATTCAACTACCTATTTATACAATCATAATCCAGCTAACCGAATTGCTCTAACTAACCCATACGCTACTCTTTGATTTACATAACAGAATACTAATCATGGTTACTGCTATAGTAACCTTGCTCCTACCATATATAGTTCTCCCCATCTAGTCTTCTCGGTCTCCTTCTAGATCTCCCTGGCATGTCTCCTTCCATCGTCTCCATTGGGCTCTTTTGCTGAGCTTGTATTTGCTCAACCTTGCTTTCCTCTTCATGTGAGTGGTTTGTGGTTGATATCACTCGATCCACTGTTTCTTCTACACACGTGTATGGACTTGTCTCACTGAGAGTTGCTGTGTCGGTTATTGGGCTTGTGGTGTTGGTTGTTGGGCTTGGGCTCATATCAACACCTCCCCCATTAAAACTAACCTTGTCCTCAAGGTTGAAAGAAGGGTATTGGACCTGAAAATCCTCCCAAGGTTCCCATGTGGATACATCAGTCGGCATGCCATCCCACAGGACTTGTACCCACTGCACTTGTTTATCTTCGAGCTGCTCCACACGGGTAGCTAGGATTTGCTTGGGTTCCATCACCGGTAATCCTCCACGGACTGTATCGGGTAGAGGCAAGGATTGTATGGTACTGTCCCCAAAAAAAGGTTTCAGTAAAGAGACATGAAAAGTATGGTGGATTTTGGCATGTGAGGGCAATTTCAACATGTATGCCACTGCTCCCACTCTTTTCAAAATTTCAAAAGGCCCAAAATATCTCCTGGCTAGCTTATTAGATGACCTGTGAGCAAGTGATATCTGTCTATATGGCTGTAACTGCACCCAAACAAAGTCACCTATCTTGTACTGCACATCTCTTCGGTGTTGATCCACCCTCTGTTTCATAGACTCTTGTGCTTTCTGCAAATTAGCTTTCAACTCTTGCAGAATGATTTGTCTATCTAATAAAAGTTGCTCCACTTCTATGGGGGATGTGGTTGAAGGGACATAATCCAAAATAGTAGGAGGGTCACGCCCAAAAACAGCCTTGAAGGGAGACATTCCAGCTGAACAATGATAAGTAGTATTATAACAAAATTCTGCCCAATGTAATACCATTGACCATCTCTTTGGGAAGTCAGCCACAAAACATCTAAGATATTGTTGCAGAATGCGGTTCACCACCTCAGATTGGCCATCTGATTGTGGATGATAGGCCGTTGTTCTCCGTAATTGGGTACCACTTCTCTCAAACAATTCAGTCCAAAACTTACTAAGAAACACCGAATCTCGATCTGAAATGATGGACCTGGGAAGACCATGCAATTTGCAAACTAAATGTGTGAATAAATCTGCCACCTTGGCAGCAGTATACTTTTGTGGCAGGGACCCAAAATGGCCTTGTTTGGATAAACGATCAACAACCACTAGAATGGTAGTATGGCCATGAGATAAAGGTAATCCTGTAATAAAGTCCATTGACAAGTATTCCCATATCCTCTGTGGTATAGGAATAGGTTGCAACAAACCAGCTGGAGGCTGAGTTTGATACTTGACTTGCTGACAAACTGAACAAGATTGGACAAACTTCTTGACATCTTGTTTAAGGCCAGGCCATTTGAAGGATGCTGTTACCCGAGCCATGGTTTTTTGAATGCCTGAATGTCCACTGGCCAGAGTAGAATGAAACTCCTGTATAATTTGTTGAACCAAGGGAGAAGAGGGATCAATAAGGAGTTTTCCCTTTTCCAATAACAACCCATTTCTGACTTCCAAAGAGCTGCTGTTATCATCAGACATAGACAGTTTGCTGTACTTCTCTTGGAAGAAGGCAGAATGCAAATTCTCTTGCTGTAATTTTTTTAGGAGATCCACTTGCACCACAGATTGTGTTGTGAAAGACAACTGTGTAGGGTACCTAGAGAGGGCATCAGCCACCCTATTATCCTTTCCAGGTTTATAGACAATTGTATACTGAAAGCCTAAAAGCTTAGCCAAGTAGTGCTGCTGTTCTGGTGTTTGGATTACCTGATCCAGCAATGCTCTTAAACTTTTTTGATCAGTTCTGATGAGGAATTTTCTGCCCAAAAGATATTGCCTCCACTTTTTAACTCCCTCTGTTATGGCATATAATTCCCTGACATAGGCAGAAGCCTTTTGCATTCTTAAGGTCAATTTCTTGCTAAAATAGGAAATGAGATGCTCTTGTTGAAGGAGGACAGCTCCAATACCCAAATCTGAAGCATCTGTTTCCACTACAAATTCTTGAGTGAAATCAGGTAAGGCCAGAACTGGTGCTGAAGTCATTGCAGTCTTGAGGTGATTGAAAGCCTGTTGTGCCTTCTCATTCCATTGAAAAGAATACTTCTTGAGCAGGTCCGTGAGAGGGGCAGCAATTGAAGCATAACCACTAACAAATCTTCTATAATAGCCTGTAAGGCCCAAGAATCCCCTTAACTGCTTCAAGTGTGTAGGGACTGGCCACTCCAACATATCTTTGATTTTATTATGGTCCATACTGACCCCAGAAACTGAGACTATATGCCCCAAATATTCTACCTCTTTTTGTCCAAAAGAACACTTGCTTCTTTTAACAAAAAATTGATGTTTTTGCAAGGTAAGCAGAACTGAACGCAGATGATGCAAATGTAACTCCAGAGAAGAGCTATATATTAATATATCATCAAAGAAAACAGCAACAAAACGACGAAGAAAAGGCTGTAAAATCAAATTCATAGTAGCTTGGAAGGTGGAGGGGGCATTTGTGAGGCCAAATGGCATCACAAGGAACTCATAATGTCCTTGGTGTGTGCGAAAGGCAGTTTTATGGATATCAGTAGGAGTGACACGAATTTGGTGGTATCACGCCCTTAGATCCAATTTAGAAAAAATTTGGGAACCCCCTAACTCATCCATCAGTTCATCAGCAGTAGGGATAAGAAATCTATCTCTAATTGTAATACTATTTAAAGCACGATAATCAATACAAAATCTCCAGGATCCGTCCTTTTTTTTTACTAATAAAACAGGGGAAGAAAAAGGACTAGTACTATTTCTAATGAAACCAGACTCAAGCATTTGAAGCACTTGTTTTTCTATTTCATTTTTTTGGAATTGAGGGTACCTGTATAGCCTAACATTGACTGGTTTGGAGTGAGGCTCCAAGTGTATGGCATGATCCAGTTGGCGATGAGGTGGTAAATCCTTTGGTTCCTGGAATACACCAGCAAATTCTTCCAACAATTGTGCCACCTGGTGGTCCAATGCAGTTTCGGTTCTGTTTGTATATGAGTCCAGAAGAGTTAATTGGAATAGAAAGGCCACTTGACCTTGCTGCTGCATTTTCTTGAACTGATTGAAGGACATTGGAGATTGATGCTTGTCCCCTTGTAGCTGAATTGAAGCATCATCCCAAGAAAACTCCATAGTGAGTTGGTTGTAATCGAGGACAATAGGACCAAGGCCTTGTAGCCATTGCACACCAAGCACCAAGTCCGCCCCTTGTATGGGTAAGACATAAAAATCAATCAAAAAAATGTGCTTCTGAATTTGAACAGGAACCGCAGGACAGAAACCTTCACACTTAAGCATGTGTCCATTGCCAACCATCACATCAAACTGTCGATCAGATGACAATGGAAGGCCTAAAGAAGATGCTACCTTCGGTTGGAGGAAATTGTGTGTGCTCCCCCCATCTATTAAGACCACCATAGCAGACTTACCAATATGTCCTGTGAATCGAAGTGTTTGTGGCACAACACAACCAGATAAGGCATGAAAGCTGATTTGGGGCGTGGATGGATCAAAGGAAGTGGGATCTTCCTGAATTGAGTCACTGACAGGCTCTGTGATGTCTGCCTCTGTAGAGAGCAACAATTCCTCATCCGGCACAATCAGTATATGAACGGAAGCTTTACATTTATGCCCAAAGAAATACTTGTCACCACAAGTAAAACACAAATTTTTATCCCTACGTTCTTGTATTTGGCTTTGGGATAAACGGTGGGTGGTAGGTTTGAATGTAGTATTCTGGCTATTGGTAGTAGAAGGTGTGGAATTGGTGGATACTGGTGGGTTAGGCAGTAATGGAGGGTGTGGGGAATATAATTTGGGGTAGGTATTTTGTATTGCAGTTTTGATTCCTGAATTTTGGCTAGGGATATAGCACTAGTTAAGGTGGTAGGGCGAAACAATTTTACCTCTTATTGAATCACAAGTTTAAGGCCAGAAGTGAAACAACTAAGGAGAAAGGATTCAGAAAGACCATCAACCTTATTAGACAAGGTCTCGAATTCCTCCTGATATTCGGTGACAGATCCTCTCTGTGTCAACTTGGATAACTTGCCCTGATAATCCTCCAATTCGGAGGGTCCAAAACGAACTTGCAGAGATTGCAAAAAGGAATCCCAAGAATCAATCTTGGTATTCTTGTGGAACCACTGATAGAAGGATAGAGCCTTCCCATCGAGATAAAAGGAAGCTATACGAAGACGTTGATCTTCCTCAATGTCATGAAAATCAAAATACTGATTGATTTTGTAAATCCAACCTTGTGGGTCAGAAGAGCCATCAAACCGAGAAACTTTGATGCGAAGATTACGCGTTGCTGCTGACTCACGATTTTGCCCTAAGTTGCTGTGTCCAGAAGAAGATGGAGATTGAGTACGCTCCCTGTAACTATCAAAGATCGCGTCCAACTTGCATGTAATTTCTTGAAATTTCTTGTGCATCTGGTCCTTCAAACCTTCCACCTCCGATTGCGTTTGGTCCAAACGATCGTCGATTGAACGAGCACGTGTCTCGGGAGCCATCATTCAAGGATGAAAGAACCACTTGATAGGATTGACCTACTGATAAAACAGAACAAGAAGAGAGATGAGAAAAAAGAATTCTTATTCAAACAATGACGATTACAATTCAGATGATTCTCTTCATATTCAACTCCCTATTTATACAATCATAATCCAGCTAACCGAATTGCTCTAACTAACCCATATGCTACTCTTTGATTTACATAACAGAATACTAATCATGGTTACTGCTATAGTAACCTTGCTCCTACCATATGTAGTTCTCCCCATCTAGTCTTTTCGGTCTCCTTCTAGATCTCCCTGGCATGTCTCCTTCCATCGTCTCCATTGGGCTCTCTTGCTGAGCTTGTATTTGCTCAACCTCTTTCCTCTTCATGTGAGTGGTTTGTGGTTGATATCACTCGATCCACTATTTCTTCTACACACATGCATGGACTTGTCTCACTGAGAGTTGCTGTGTCGGTTATTGGGCTTGTGGTGTTGGTTGTTGGGCTTGGGCTCATATCAGAATCGCACTCAGATTTTTTCTCACCTATTTAAATTGTTTTACCAACTGAGTTACATTTATTGAGTACCTTTTTCCTTTTAAGAATTGAAAGTTAAGAATGAGTTTGACACATTAATTAAATACAATTAGAGATAAAATAATTTTGTATGATTTTTTAATCTGTTAATTATGATTAATTTTTTTTTTTTTGGATAACAATTATGATTAATTTTAAATCTAAAGTATCAAGAATAATGGTATAACACCACTTTGAAGTAAAGTTGGACTTCAAAGAAATTGGATTTTGTTAAAGAAAATTACATAGTTATAAGGCCCAATTTCCAAAAGCCCAATAGTCTACAGATGGAAATGTTCAAAATATAAAATGGAAAAACGATGTTGTCTGTTTGTGGTTGCAGACAATGAAACAAGTACCAGAATTAACGGTATCTGTTTCTGAGAATTCGCAAACAGAAACGGTAATGCTCCCGTCTTGAACAGGTTCTTCTTTACAAACACAATTCTCAATTTTAACTCTGATTATTTGTTGGTTCAGCCATGCATGAACATAGATAATGTTCAAAGTCTTCAAATTGAAAATAGATTGCTATACAAATACTACGTTGTTTTCTGGCTTAGATAAGTTCTCTCTCGAACAAACCATTCCTGGTGAAGGTAGATGATTAAATTCTGATTTTATTGGTGAGATTAGATTGGTTTATTTAGATCTTAAGTGTGCATGTCCCTCCATATTTGCGGTTAATTACAGCGTGACATTTTGTAGAGATTGTGGGGTATCATAGACATTGAAATTAAATATAGATGACTTAAGAAACCGCATATTGCACAATTAGGACAATTTCGTTTTTGTTATTTTGGTATCAAATTTTTTTTTTTCCTGCATTATAAGTGATGACAATCTCACTGACATTGATATTTACAGCACAAGAATGGAAGTGGAAGGATCTGTATTCAGTACGGCTTTGGAGGGGTTGGCGAAAGTTAGGTCTGAAGAGGGAAAGATACTCACAAAACCTTTCTTAGATATATGCAATAGTTTATTACCTGTTATAGGTATGTCTTCTGCTTGAAATTTAATATCCTTAACTTAACTCAGATAAAGTGTATCAATTTTTTCCGTGGGTTCAATGACTATAGTTTCCAAGTTAAATATTATGCAGGGAAATGTATTCCTTAGGAATTACAGCAGATATATACGTCTTCATTTATTTTCATGTCTTTCTGGTTTTGTCTAGGCAACTTAAGTAACCTTTATAGATAATGGTATGAATGAAATACTACAAAATTTCACAGTTGGTGCTGACTTCTGCAGTTTATAAGGCTCTTGTCCGTAGCTGTTGACTGTTGAGGCTTGATTTGAATCCTTGAGTGATATATATAGTTAGCTAGGTAGATAGATAGGTACACATCAACTGTTAAGATTCTTATCCTTACTGAGATCAGAACATATTCTGTTTTTGATCTCTCACTATTTTTTTGTATCATTAGAAGTAGTTTTTTTCATAACTAGTATTCTGGGAGCAAGTGCTATTATACATGGTAGATTTAGAAATTCCTTTTCCAAGTGGAGTAGGAGATAGTGCATGACTTTCTCTGGGTAGTTTCTTTTAGAAATTCAATATAAAAATCATTTATGTGTTTCCACCTAATAGTTTAAATTTTTGGGAGAGTTGGTTGCACAACAGTTTCCAACACAAGCCCCTTTCCCTGGATAGTGGATAGCCTCAATAACCATTGCTATATGGTAAATTCGAGCCTTAAAGCCTTAGGAGAGACATAAATCTGGTCAAACTTCTGGTTTCTCAAAGTTTCACATTTCATTTTTCAATGGCATTAGATGCTGAATCTTGATTGTTTATGTGGTTTCAGATAAGTTTGGAGGAGCATTTTCATTTGTAAAATCTGATATTGGTGGTAACATATTGGTAAGCTGACAATTAGGTTGTTGCCTTGATTGAAGCTTTTCATTTGTCAGTTCACTTGCATGTTCTTGTAAATATTCTCTGGTAACTTATATATCTCATCTTTGATCCTTGTAGAGGTTGCAGTCTAAGTATGAGTCCGACCCTTCTGAATACAAATTGTTATTCACTGTAGTGCAAAAAGAGGTTGAAGCTAAAAAAGAAAAAGTTTCATCTAGCTGCACAAATAGCCTGCTATGGCTGTCACGGTATGTATTATTTGTGCTTTAATGCTTATATTAGTGATTGCTGAGCTTCAACCTGTTTTTGATATCTTGTTCACAATTTCATAGGAGCATGGATTTCACGGTACAAATGTTCAGCAACTTACGGGAACATGAGGATTGGAGCATGCGACGTGCTTGTGCTGATTCATACAACAAGACATTGAAACCGTGGCATGGCTGGCTAGCTAGTTCAAGTTTCGGTGTAAATTGTATTCTTATTTAATAGAATTATCAAAAGTTTAAGCTTATATTCTTAGGACAAAAAAAAGCACTGATCGAATTTCTGTCCAAATGAGCTTTTATCAAACACTCAAAAATTCAGTTGGAGAGATTTTCTTTCTTTGAGAGGATAATTATCTTAAGTATATCACAAGATGAGATTTATCCATTTAGCTTTGAGTTTCAAAATACACTTTCATGCTCTAATTGTCATTGTTGAGTCTCATACCACATAGTTTTGTCATTTATGTAGGATCTTAGATGTTTAAAATCTTGGACATATTTTTGTAATGATGGAAAAGTATAAATTGCAAAATGCAGCTCAGAAGAGGATTCTTTTAATCTATTCAGCTTTCCAACACCATTCTGTTGAATTTCAGGTTGCAATTAAGCTATTGCCAGATAGAAAAAAATTCATGGAGATAATCAGTGGTACAGGGGACTTTGATTCTGATATGGAAAAATTCTGTACCGGTTTCTCTTCAGTGCTTGCAGAGAATCATCAATACCTGGTATGATTTTTTACCATACTATTTACAGAATGATCCAAAAATTACTTTAAGTTGAAGTTTATCATATAAAATTGTTTAGCACAATTTTGATTTTATAGAATGTGAAACGGGCTTAGAAAACATATAAATTAGATTTCATTTGATGCTTTGATTTTGTTCTTATTCCAGGCTAGTGTTGGAATGAATGATATGAAAGCTTGATGCACAAACTGAAAATCTGAAGTTGACCGGTCTTCCCTTCTTTCACTACAGTTTTATTATTATATTACTTATCCTGATATTAGTACTTGCATAATACACCATGTACAAAATCTGCCATAGGTTTCTATAAACCTCTAAATGATTTTTGTATGTATTTGGAGAAATACTGATACAACTGTATAAACTTTAATTTTCATCCTTGTAGCAATTAAACATCAATATTGAAGCAATTGCAATTAGGCGTTTCATTTTGTGTCCAACTCAAACTGTTCATCCATCCTTTATTTTATGCTTTTAAGTTTTTTTCAGATACAATTTTCCTGTAAGATTTAAGAAAAATGAAAGGATGATTTCAAGTATCAATGATCCGAAAGATTTTATTTTATTTTACTTTTTTTCTTCTTCAAGAGATTCAAGTTATCGATCCCACCTTGTGCCTATATCGTAATTTCATTCATAAGCCATATAACATGTGTTGGGTTTGACAAATTCCTAATTTAATTATTGTTATAGACAGGTATTATTTTGTTAGTAGACTCTTGATTTTATAATTAATATCAAGATATGTGTATGATTTATAAGATATATGCTACATGTGTAAGATTTATTTTGAATAGAAAATTAGGAAAGTAAAAGAGAATATGTAAAGATGGTAACTTATTTTAAAATATATATACTTGTACTGAACAATAGTTTAAAGCATAATAATGAGAGTGAGAAAATTTGTAAGTAATGTTACCATGCCAATTGAGTCATTGACAGATAGTTTGTAATTTTGTCTTTCAAAATTGTGATGGAGGATAGTTTGCAAATTGCTATTTTGTAGATGGAAAAGCTGCTTCAAGGAAGATTTGCAGTTTTATTATTTATGCAAAGGATATAGAGTATGAAGACTACCAAAAAAAAAAAAAAAGGTTATAGAGTATGAGAGATTGCAGCTTTATTTAAAATAGTGTTTATAATGAATTCGATTTCTTCTTATCCATAAGTATAAATATATATTGGATAAAATCATATTAAATTTTGTACGTGGTTTGTAATTTGTATGATGTTTTCTTTAATTATAAACATTTATGCAACCAGATGAAAAAGGGAATGTGGTATTTTCCCAGCACCATGTGACAGATTGTTGGAACTTACAATTGTATTACATTTGAAATTAGATCAAAGTTAAATATTAGCCACATAATTCGATAATCAAAGTTTATATATGCGCGCTTTTTGGCAATGTTCAAATTGGATCTTAACTCAACCGATAACCCTAGCTATTTCAGTAAAATAAAAAAGTACGACAAATTGAACTTAAACCTCCCCAAAATCTCAGTATCCAACGAACTAAATCTGGGTGACAAAACCCATGGATATGAATCACATTTAATATTATATAATTTTATTTACAAACTTTTATAAACTATACTATGTACTTCCAAAAATACACTAGATTATACTATATATTTTCTGGAGTACATAGTGTATTTTGGAAAAATTTGTAAATTTTTTTTGTAAATGAATCTTTTCCCACATAATTATGCTATTTTAGTTTTTGACTTTTTATTTCTTTCATTTATAATTTTTTACTTTTTATATTTTTTTTAACCTCCGATTTTTTTATTTTTTAAAATAACAATCAACATCGATTCATTTTCAATAAATTAAAAAATACATATTTTATTATAAAATTGTGCATGATTAAAATTCCCCAAAAATACTATTCCGTAACATATTTATAAATTATCTTTTAATCTTAGTCTTAATGATAATAATTTAATAAACCCTTATGAGATAACTTTGTTCGTAAAGTTACGAAATATACAATGAGTGTACACAATTTCAAACCCAATAATATACTAAATCCTTTATTATACCGTTTCTTCCTATCAGTGGGATCCCTATTTGCTTATCCAATGGGCAATGGCCACTTCAGAAGTGGATACTTCATCCTTCCTAGGAATATTTTTTTTCTCTCTAAAAGATATTTTTACAATTCTATTTAATTTATATATTTTTATGGCTTTAATGTTTCAACAGTGAATGTAGATAAGGTATCGACATTCACTCCCAAAATAATGTCGTTTTGGGTTTAAAGATTAAAAAATTATAATAAGAAAGACTATATAACCCTAAAATAAATTATAAATACAAAAATACTCTGATTTATGTAAAGAACCTTGGGATACACCACCCCAAAAGCTAGCTCAAAGGGTGGGAGTGTCCAAGACCTTATAAACTCCACATTAGTTGCACATACAACCAATGTGAGACTATATATCTCAACACGCCCCCTCACACGAGAGCCCATTGGGCTTGAAGAGTGGAAGATGCAACAGGCTCAGCCTACCTGTGCTAAGAAAATCCACAAGAGAAAGTGGAGTGCGATGAAGCTCTAATACCATGTAAAGAACCTTGGGATACACCACCCCAAAAACTAGCTCAAAGGGTGGGAGTGCCTAAGGCCTTATAAACTTTACATTCGTTGCACATACAACCAATGTGGGACTATATATCTCAACAATTTCCATTTCAAAACGACGTCGTTTGGGGCTCGTAGATAATTTATTTATATTGACTGCAGAAAAAATGAACCTATTCTTTATCAGGAAAAAATGTTGGTCATTTTAAAGAAACCATTTTTCTATCATTTTAAGTAAGATTATTGTATTTTGGTATATATTTGATACTTTTTTATATTCCCATTCTTCCACAACATTAGAAGGAGAGAGAAGGCAAAAAATATCAAAACACAATCGTTATTAATTATTTGACTAATTTGATCGAGTCAGATAAGACCGCAAGGGCAACAAATGTAAGAATCTGCACCGTTAATTAAGGAATTTAATTAATAAATTACGAGAAAATAGGAAATGATTCCATAATTGACCCTAATAATTATTTATGAGGCTTAATAATCGTAATAAGTGCTTAAGAATGCTGAAAGTCGCTTTTCGGAAGAAAAGTGCAGATACCGGTTCTGCTAGTCGGTATAAATGCGTGCCGAAAAAGTATCCTGGAAAATTAATGTAAGTGCATGATAATTACTATAATAATATGTAGGACTTGTAAAACGAGTTTCAAGTCCAGATAATGAGAACTGGTGCTGGAAACCGGTACTGGCTTGGAAAAGCGCGTACCGAAAAAGTGCTCAGAAAATTATAAGAAAAATATGATAAATCTTAGAAAATTATGTAGTTTCATAATCCAAAGTTTGGGATTAAAATGCTAAGCGTAGCAATTAAAGTTAACACTGTGTGTTTAAGTGGCTTGGGCTATAAATACCCATTTCTAATGGCACAATGCCCTAGAAAACAGATTTTGAACGTGAGAGCGAGGGTGGCTGACTTGTGGGTTTCTTCTCCATTTTGGGTCCAAGACACTTCCTTTTTTGATTTTTCTTCACACTTTCACTTGGGATACACTTGGTGAGGGTGAGGGTTGGCCTTGGGACTACATTGGGGTGGTGTTTCTGAGTTAGAGAACCCGTGTGAGGGAGTTTGAAGAGCTGTGTTTGCTGTTCTTGAGGGGTGTGACCTTTTGTTGGCATTTTGATGCTTCAAGGTGTCTTCTTGTTGAGTAAAAGAGTCATCTTGTGTTCATTTTCGTGCATCCTCTTGTGACGGTAGCTTGAGACTGATTGTGAGCTCCAAAGAGCAACCTCTTCTTATGTTTTGGCCTTTGGTATGTATACCAACCTTTAATCATGAGTTTAATGCTTAAAAATGAAAGTTTGATGCATGTTAAGGTTAAAAGATGATAACTTGTTGTTGGGTGAGGCTTAACACATCTAGAAATGCATGATTAGGTGTTTAAAATCGGTAAAAAGGGAACCTTTTTGGGATATCTTCACGAAAATGCAGAAACTGCATTCTGTCGTGAGATATCCGGATATTTGTCGAACTGATATCCGGATATTGGATATCCGGATATGTGAATCTGTATATCCGGATATTGCATATCCGGATATGGACAGTGAGATATCTGGATATTCTGGGATTTCGCAGAACAGCAGCTGTGCTGTGTGTACAGTAGGCTATTGGGGGTTTGTGGACCCTAGTTTGATGAAGTTGAACTTCTGTATTTAATGGATTAAGCCAGAATCATGGGATTAAGGGCTTGTGGCTTTGTTAGAAGCTTTAAGACTTGAAAACGTAATGAAAAGGCGTTGTCTTAATATTGTATGCTTGTGGTGCATGTTGTTGATGTATTGTTGGTCCATAACAGATTGTGAATCTACTGTGTTTGGACTTTGAGCTGTGGACTCTTGGCTTTTGGAGTTAGCTTGCAAGGTAAGCTTTCGTGTCCTCAGTTTAGCCATGTTGTGGTTCCACCATGTCCCATGGGGGTATGGTTTATGCATGCTGTGTACATGCTTTTGAATATTTGATATGTTGATTGAACTTTACATGTAATGGCTTTTAATATGCATGTGTTGTTTCATCTTGACGGGAAGCCTGAGTATGTAGTGCCATACAAGACGGTGTACCGGGGTGAATGCAAGTGGTACTTGCACGGTGTGTAGGTGATAGACGTATACTTGCACTGTCTCTAGCCAGTAGATTAGTATTGATACACATAGCATGATTATCTGCTGCATTGCATTGTTTTAGAAATGATAAATGATAAATTTCTTTTGAACTTATATTGCACATGTAAGTGAGCTTGGGGTGGAAGATCCTTGAGGACTCACTTACTGAGATTTCTAGATTAGAGATCTTACCCCACGTTTGGGGAATGCTTATTTCAGGATCAGGTAGTATGGGTACTGATGCCTCGGGCGGCAGGAGGCCAGAGCTTAGCTGATTATGTTTTACTGCTTTATGTTAGCATGACTGGATTTGGGATGCTGTTTATGTTTTCCGCTATTTATGATATGTTGTTGTTGAGACTAATGTTGGGCATGTTGCCTTATTTGAGTGAGCATGGGGATTGTCCATGACACTTTTGTTAGTACTTTTAGATTGGAGATGTATAAACTGTTAGATGGTCCGGTCTGCATTGTTGTAGTTCCGTGACTAGAGCCACACTTATATCATCTATGTTATAAGGTATTTCAGTTAGCTGTTTTATTGCAATTACATACAGGCGATGTTTTATTAATTGATTATTAAGCAAGTTGGTAATGTTAATGGCATCATAATTGAAAAGAAAAAGTAATTCCGCATTTTAATTAAGCGCATCTTAATACGATATTATGATAACATTATCGGATATATACGGGGTGTTACAACAAAGCTCTCCTTACCAAATTTTTAACATTGTTACTTATCCCATTCTCAAACTCAAGACCATTAATTAAGTTAGAACAATCCAGAGAGCCAATTAATTCATGCAGTTAGTGATAACTCGAATATACTTAAGTTAGGTGGAGTTAACACTTTTTTAAAAATAAAAATAAAAATCTATCAAAGTGATTGAAACTACATATATTGAAGTTGATGTAGGGTGTCACACCTTGTCTAGTTTTGTTGATAAATTATGTAATAGTTTGTATAATTTTTGAAACGTTGATGCAAGATAAAATCTTAGATTTCATATAATTTTTGAATGAGATGAATCGTGATCATGACTGGTGTTATATTATCTTAAAGTTTTGAAAATTAAGGAAGTAAGATAGAAAAGTTTTATCTTTAATCTAAATAGATTTTTAAATTTTGGTTTTTGATTTGAAAAAGAAAAAATAATTTGTCATTAAATTTCTTTTTGAAAGATTTGATTGTACTTTATTTAATTTTAGAAAGTTATTTTTGAGAAATTAATTTGAATTTTTTTATTCCATTTTTGATAAAGAAATTTTGGAAAATTCTCCTAAAAATTATGATAACCTTGAAAAATAGATTTAGTCCCCATTTAAATGGTCTTTTTCTTCTAAAAAAGTATTTTTTTTTTCAAAAAAAAGTCCTTTTGAGAAAATTTAGATATTTGGATAACAACTTTTTTTAAAAATCAAAATTTAAAATAAAAGTTAAAATGTTGTTTTAATTTTATCCAAGGGTTGGTTGCTTTTGAAAAAAGCAAAAATTAAAAGATAATACAATTTTTTAAAATACAATTTTAATCTCATACTAACAATCATGTTATCTCTCTTTATCCCATTATCATCGTGGGCTTTTTTTTAAGCTAAAAATCTTCTAACAACCTATCACTTTACAACCAAATATCTTCATCTTCTTGGTTTTCATTGGTATCATCTCTTCTTCAAGGTACAGTTTTGTTTCATCTTTTTTCTCATCCCACAATTGCTATTTTTGGTTCTGACTATTCTTACTTTTGAGTTCTCATAGCAGTCCGGTCATCTCATGGAAAACAATTGAGAGAACTTAAAAAAAAAAAAAAAAATCAGTCACCCTAAACTCCACACTATAGTGCCATTAAAACGCTATTACCGTATCTTGTATAATAATGGGAAAAATGTGTATCATTTTAAAGGATGTAAAGTTATGTCATTTTAAATGAGAGAAAGAGATTGATAAAGGTGGAGAGAGAGTGAACAAAAAAATATAAAGATGTGGGTCCCACCTATTTATGAAAGTGAAAGGATATAAGTTGTGTCATTTAAAAGGACAAATATTTTTCCCATAATTAAAAATATATAATAGAAATATACCAAAATCATAGTTCTACTAATTGGAATGTTGCATTATGCATTACTATTTGTGGATCATCTTATTGAGTGGCCTCAAATCACATTCTTCAAATTTCACATTTGCAAAAACCCCATATATTATGTTAAAAAAAAAAATTTACATATGTTTTTAGTAATCTTATATATGAAAAGTGTTTTTTTTATTTTAACATCCAAATGAATTTTTTATATATAAGTAAAATTTAAATCATATATCCAAATGCAAAATAATTTATCTTTAAAAAAAGTTCTTTTAAAAAAATAATGCATAAAAAGTCGTTTTTTTTAAAAAAAAATTCATCCAAACGAATCCTTAATGCAAAAATTTAGAGATTTTTTCTGTAGGATTTGATTTTGAGAAAAAATATATAACAACTATACTTTGGGTCTTTCTTCAAAGTGGGGGTGAGCATTCTTGAACATGCTATAAGTATTTCTTCTTCACTCAAAATAATTTGGAAACCAAGGCATGAATAGATTTATTGAGTGCACCATCTAAGGCAACTTTGTACCTATTTGTTTATTATTTAGAAGCCTTTAAGGTAACTTTTCTTTTATTCTTGTTTTAGCTATTGCCGGAGTAGGCAATACATAATCAATTATCTAGTAATAATTAGGGATTTCTTTTTTTTGGCTTAGAATTAAGCTGAAAGATAATTTAGTTAAAATGTAACACCATGTGTACATCTGGTGTATTAACTCATTATGGTATTAAGCAAGGCAAAAATACTTAAGAAATCATTAATAAATTTGTTTTACTTTGCCACTTAGTGCCTGTTTGGATTTTTTTTTAAGCTATAAGCTATTTATAAGCATAAGCTAGGTCAAACAGGTTTTGGAAAAAGTTTTATAATGAAAAACTCTCTTTTTTATAATGAAGAAAAAAGCTAAAAGCTCTAAGAAGGAGCTTTTTTTTAAGCTCTTATCTACTTTTCTTGAATTGTGTGTTTTTTTTTTAAATGAAGAGTTATAAAGATAGAGAGAGAAATAATTTTCTTGAAATATGTGCTTTTAAGCAACTTTTAAGCTAAAACTTTTATGTAATTACCAAACAACTTTTAGCTTTTTTTTAAGCTCTTTTTCTTAGCTTTGGCTTATAAGTAGCTTCTAGCTTAAAAAAGAGAGGATGCAAAGAGGCTCTTACACTTGTGACTTAATCAATCACTCTCATGTAAAAATATGGATTAACTTTTTTCTTTATCAAACATGGCATTTAATTTTAATAAATATACTCATACTCATACATTCATTCATCCACTACACATCTTCAAGACTTAAAGTTTTACTAGCCATAAACAATGGGTAAAACAAGTTGGGACTCCAAATCATATTAGGAGAGACTAAACCAACTCCCATATAGTCTTATACCCTTAAAAACAAGGCACTATAACTCATTAGAAATGGATTTAGGCCTCCAATTGTCGGGGTTTGACAATTGGGCACAATTTACTAGGGTGAATTAGGGTTCCTAAATCTACAGGTAGGGTTGGCAAAACGGGCCAACCCGGCTAGACCCGGCCCAACCCACATTCAACCCGTAAAAAACGGGTCGGGTTAGGGTTGGCCCGAAAAAATAAACAAGCCAGAAAACTCAACCCAGCCCGACCTGAGCCGGGTTAGGGTTGGCTCGATAATCAACTCGCAGGTTGGCTCGGAAAAAAGCTCACGGGTTGGCTCAAAAAAAGCTCGTGGATTAGCTCGAAATGATGCCAGTGGGTTAGCTCAAAAAAATTGATTTTTGTGGAACTAGTCTTATTTATGGACTTGTACTAAACAAGTTTAATGTTCAAAATGTAAGCTTTCATCTTCCACTGATCAAAATTAAGCTAAATAAAATCAAACGGTAAAAAAAAAATGAAAAAAAAAAATACTTGACAGTAATAAACATACAAATGGACCAAAATGCTACCATATTCTTAATAAAATTTATAAGTTTCTAATTGGAAAAGCTAATTATTTACAAGTTCAAAATGTAAGCTTTCATCTTTCTTATTATTATTATTTTTTTTAATACAGTCATATTATTTTTTTTATTTTTTAATTAAAAAAAAAATACCCAACCCGCAAGCTGGCCCGTTTGACCCGCAGGCTGGCTCGTTTGGGTCTGGGTTGTATCGGGTCGGGTTGAGTCGGGTTGGCAGCTCATTTAGGCCAACCCGACCCGACTCATTTAGAACGAGTTGACTCGTTTTTGCCATCCCTATCTATAGGTTAGTTTGAGTAAATTCTCATATAAGGGTAGAATATGTTTTATTCGTGTATTTTGAATTGAACGTGATTTAATGTAATGAATTTGTCTCCTAATTGAATAGAGGTATACAAATTTGAGTCGTGAATTTTTTCCCTCCTTTTAGAATTTTTCTCATGTAATTACTTGTATTATCTTTTTATTATATTTTTTATTGGTCAAAATTATTATTGAAAAATTAGCATTGATTTAAATTTATTAAATTTAGATAATTCAATTCACCCCATTTGAGTTGATCCGGGACGAACAGTTGGGTTAGTTTGGATTAAACCAAAAACATTTTGAGGACCCAAACCGATACTTAATGAATTGGTTCTACCGGATGATGGTATGGATTGGTTTAAAATGCCTAGGGCTGTCAAAAAATTCCATAGTAGTTTCATTGCCCACAGCCCAACGACTTCCCTGCTTTAAAATTTGGGATTTATATCCCTCGTATTATAGGAATTAAATTTTTTTTGCTGTTAAAAAAGAGATAAAATTACTTTATTGGATAAAGTGTCTTTTCACTTTTTTTAATATTATATAATGGGCAGGATATACTTATCACCAAAAAAGTTTATCACCTTTACAATCAATTTAATCATTGTTGATTTCCGTCAATTTAACGATCATAATTCATTAGGAATTAATAATTATTAATAAATGCAATCCAAAAAATTTCAATAAATTATAACTGTTAGATTGACGAAAATCAATGATGATTAGGTTAGTTGTAAAGGTTGTAAACTTTTTTGGTGATAAGTATATCTTTCCCATTATATAATTTGTCTTTTTTTGAAAAGAAAAAAAAAAAAAAAATTCCTGTAACATATGAATATAATCCCCATAAAACTTCTTTATTGGATAAATGTCTTTTTTTTGTCTCTTTGCATCCATGAAATAAGAAAATGGAAAATATTCAGTTGTTTTCCTCTACAATAAGTTATTTTCCATTCATGTATTGACTATGTATATAGCCACACCTTGTGTATAACCCATAAATATTAGACATCATACATTGATCTCATTCTGGAGACATAACCTGTTAAGGCCTTGCTAAATTTAGCACCTTTTAAGATTGATTTATTTTCCTTTCAATTATTCTCATTGTCACCCCTGAAATTTCGATCAGCTTCTGGTTTTAATTGAAGGGGAAAATCAGCAAGCAAACTATTGCCGTAGAATCAACTAAATTAAAAATGGGTGTGCTTTTAAACAGAATTGATTTGTTACATTCATCCCTTTCCTCATCATAGACATTTCCATGACACATATGTCAAAAACTGCCTGAAGTTTTTATCTTATCTATTTTTTTCAAATGACATAAGACCATGTTTGCAGGTTCTGAGGAGGAAGGAAGAAAAAAAAAAATAGTAAAAATATATGACTTATCCTCATTGATGGGTTGTCTATGTAACATTTGTTCAATTCAACAATGAATGGATTCTTGGAACATTTGTATAGCTTTATATTACTTTTGTAAAGAGAATTCAAACACATAAGATTTGTTTGACATGTCCAACAACAGTAAGGTGAAGGGCCTCCTTAAAGGCCTAAGATTCATTTCTCAGATATTTGGTATGTAACGTAAATTTCCACTTCTTCTAATTAGTTTTTGTATTTATAACGAGTTATTATATCATTTACCATTCTCATGCATATAGATATAGTAGAAGAAATAATGGTGGTGATTAATTAAAGGAATACCACCACACATTCACTTTGCAGATAATGAAAAAGAACCAGAAATTGAGATTGGTCATCCCACAGATGTAAAGCATGTGGCGCATATCGGTTGTGATGGTCCCTCTGAAAATTCTCCCAGCTGGGTAAATCTCTATTTTCTCAAAAAAAAAAAAATAGTTGTTAATTAACATATTCAAACAAGTAGAAAATTAAGCCACTTATTAACTACTTAATTACTCTTTGTATAACTTTAATGCACTGTGAGAATATAAATGCTTGTGTCATTATGTGTGTCTGTTAGTGTAAATTTTGCATCATTAAAAAAAGGCCTTTGGAGCATTATTTCACTTGTTTCAGATGAACGACTTTAAATCTGTCCTAGGAATTTCATCTGCACCTCTAAATTCTAATGGAGATATTCATAGCAAAGGATCTGACAACTCAGCCAAATGGATCTCTGAAGGTACATAATGTTATGTTTTCATGCTTTGAGTTTGACATACAAAATGTCTCCTTTTGTGATTTCAAATTCAAACTAAGCCAACTTGTTTAATTTAGACCAAAATGAGTGAATGACAAGTAATTAATTAACAAAGTTATAACATTAACAAATAATGATAACTAATCACTTGTCATTCACTGATTCTTTAGCATTCTGACAAGTTGGTATTGGCTTTTCAATTCTTTTTTTTGGTTGAATTGAAACGTATATGGAAAAAAACAAGAATAAAAACCAAAATAATAATAACAGTTATATGAATCTAGTTGTTAAAAATGTTCCCACACAGATTCAATGAAAAGAGATTCAAGGTCTGCAAATTGTCAAGGCCAAGAGAAGGAGTTGCCTAAATCATCAAGGAGGCAATCAAATTCAACAGGAAATATAAGAGAGTCCCATGCAAAGGAAAAGTCAGATAGGCCAAGGCACCCAAAAAAGTCATCAAACCAATCACATCCAAATGATTCGTTCAATGGATCCAAACCCACAGAGCAACTCATGAACATCACTGATATGGATTCAATGCAACTTCATGGGAGTGATTTGCCACCTAGGAGCCAACAAGACATTCCTAGAAGGTCTCACTCCAAGAAGACAAGAGATGCTTCCAATGTTGGTGGCTCATCTAGAATCAGATCAAAAGCTCAAACTAGAGACCCCAATTTGAATGAAGGAACCCCTTCTAGATCCAGTTCCAAATCTAGGAACAAACATAGGTCTTTGGAAGAAAATGAACAAGTTGAGAGAGGATCTAACGAAGATATTTTGAGAAATTACGCAAATTAGAGTGTATTCTTATACTATTAGTTAGTGTTTCGTAGTTAATAATTGAAATTAGAATGCTATTTACCCCCTTCCTTAATTTGTAATATATTGTAGTACTCTACTTTTATCAATTATTAATGTACAGATGTTTATACAATTAGTTAATGCTAGTAATGCACTATAACGTAATTACATGCGTTTCCTTTACAAACATTTTTTTCACTACCGTTAAAGTCACTTGCACTTTTTTTTTAGTTTACACTTAAAATCATCCTCTTGTAGTTATAGTAAGATGTAACTATAGTCATCGGAATACATAGCATTATGTAACATTTATAGAAGATAACACACATAAAAGTGCGTGAGACGTATTTTTTTTTTCTCTTTACATGACGTCATATGAGTCCTATACACTTTTATGTATATGTAGAAAATAATCTTATCTAAAAACATCAAACCCAAAATAAAATATGATTGCTCAACGGCAAACTTGAATACCCAATTTACTTAACTCGAACTAACAACTAGTTATAAATAATGTTGATGTATGATTTATGCAATGTGATGTCAAATTTCAAATTTGACACTGGTGTCAAAGGATCCTGCCTCATATATATATATATATATATATATATATATATATATATGGATTTAGTGTTTGTCATTTTAAATGACATAAGTTATGTCATTTTAGGAGAGAGATAGACACAGAAAAACGGAAATCATGGGAGAGAGAAAGTGGGTGGTTTTTTATAATTTAAAATTCAAATAAAAAAAATTTATGTGTCTGTCTCTCTCTTAAAATGACATAACTTTATGTCATTTAAAATGACAAACACTTTTTTCATATATATATATATATATATATATATATATAGGCAAAATGATTTCTGCAGCTGCTGTACCTACAGCAAGCAAGGATACACGTCCGAATCTTAGGATACAGCAACGGATCCTGAGTTTTATTTTTATTTTTTTTTTAAAAAGTCGTGGGGTCCACTTTTCTGTGTCAGCTGTAGATAACATTATCTACGGCTGCTGCAGAAATGTTAAGCCCATATATATATATATATATATATATATATATATATATATATATATATGAATTGCAACTAGGAATGTAAAGTTGGGCTAAGTTTTGATTTAAATAGATCATATTTGTGTAAAATATTTTAGGTTTGGCTCCTTACCCTGGTCTGTTAATATGTGTAAGCTCAAATTATAAGTATAGTCTGACCTATATTGGAGTAAACATTAAAGCCATAAATTATTTTTATTTTTAAGGGGTAAGATATTGTAATAACCAATTAGTGTTACTACCAATGTTACTACCAATCAATTTTACCATTAGATCGATTATGTTAATTTAACGGTTATATTTAATTTCATCTTTGTATGGTCATGATTCACTATATTTAATGTGAAAACATTAAATATAAGAAATCATGACTATATAAAGGTGAAAATAAATATAAAGTATTAAATATGGAGAATCATAATCATACAAAGATGGAAATAAATATAACCGTTGGATCAACATAATTGATCTAACGGTGAAATTGATTGGTAGTAACACTAATTGATTGTTACAATATCTTTTCCCTATTTTTTAAATTAAAAATCAGATCATTTAATTTTTTTATGCTTAAAATACGTGGAAAAACGCGGTTTCTATAATGTCTTAAAAGAAAAATATATATTGGATTAGAAAAGTGAAAGAGGGCGAAAAGTTAAGAAAGTATATAAAGAAACACGAAAATTAGGATCATTGGATTTAGCAAAGTTTCCACGATCCTTCTTCCCTTTCTCCTTGGGGTTGTGCTGTGTTGTGCATCATCATCATCATCGTAATCATCTCTCTGTAATTGCCTTTGCCCAAGATTTGGGATTGGGTGTTCTCTGCTTCGTTTGATAGTGACACCTCATCATGAACATCTTCACCAAGAAACCCACCGCCAAAGGTTCTTCTTTTTACCTTTCACCAAATTCTCGCTTTCTTAGCTATTTAAATTACCGTTATGTTTTTTGATCCTCAAATTCGTTCTGTTTTGGTTAAAACGCCATGTTTTTCTTTTCACGCAGAGGCTCTTCGGGAGAGTAAACGAGAAATGGCAACCGCTACTAGAGGTATATATATATATTTCAGCATCCATCATATACGCTTTTCTTAGTGTTTGATCCACTTTAACTTCCAAATCAATCAATCAATCAATCACCTCTGAATTTTGATTATTAAGTTAGAGGTGTGAAATTTCCTTGTATGCATTAATATATGTCTCCTAGTTTTCTGATATGCTATTACTACAGGTATAGAGAGGGAAATTGGATCATTGCAATTGGAAGTAAGTATGTGAAACAGTTACTTATTTACGAGTTATCATCCTCTTCCTTAACTTTTGGTGTTATACCCGTGTAAGAATAATATTTCTTATACTCAGACTTAGCTGTTGATATCCTTACATCTGATGACATGACAGTAATTTATTGGATCACATCCATTATATAATTATTAATTTTCAATAAATTACAGTTGTATGCATGTAGATAGACTAAGATTGAATGTAAGTCTTATTATTGTTACACGGATGTAAGTTGATATTCTTACAGAGGTGTATATGGTGTATAAATGTATAATATGGGTTATTTGTGTTATTAGGAAAAAAAGCTTGTTGCTGAGATAAAGAGAACTGCTAAGACGGGAAACGAGGTATGATCTTTCGTTTCTGCTGATATTATGCAGAGTTGAGAAGCTGTGACCTTGATGTGCTGGATGGAGTTTAAAACTGGATATTTTCTTTGACCCTGCATTTCTCAGGCAGCAACTAAAGTTCTAGCTCGCCAGTTGGTTAGGCTTAGGCAACAAATTGCTAATCTTCAAGGTAGTCGAGCTCAGATGAGAGGCATAGCAACTCACACCCAGGTAGATTGTTTAAGGCTTCTTATTTATTTTTTTATTTTTTTGTGATGTGTTTAAGCAGCTATGTGCTTTGTGCTTCTTGTCTTAGCTATCCTTTTCATTTCATGCAGGCAATGCATGCCCATTCTTCTGTTGCTGTTGGCATGAAAGGTGCTACTAAGGCAATGGCTTCTATGAATAAGGTAGCTGACTCAATCTTGTATTTTTTCAGTGCATAATATGCTTGTTCAATTTTATTTTATTTACATAGAAAGTTTAGATTAGAGGAGGCACGTCCCCATGCAAAGTCTGGGAAGACTACCAACATCATCGAGGATTTGAAGTGGGATTACATAGCACCTACCAAAGAGGGAAAATTGATAATTGAACCCAAGCCACAGTTAGCGTGGGCAGAAGGTTCAATTAGTTGTGCCAACTCTTATGGGTGCTTGTTCAATTTTTTCATATTGGGCCATGATAGCAACATTTTGATTGGTTTTATTCAAAAAAAAAAAAAAATAGAGAGAAAGAGAGAGAGAGAGAGAAAAGCCTTTTTTGGGGACAAAGTTCTTATAATGTTTGACACATTGTTAATGAGTGCATGAATACATTTGATGTTTATTCATGGAGCGGTGTGTAAGTTTGTACAAGGTTGAGGGGGTGGGGCATAAAGTTGATGTTTACGGGTTGTTGTGGGGTTCGTGAGATTGTGAAGTTTCCACAGAATAGTCATGAACATCAGATTGTTCTTTTGCACACACATAGGACGGAAGTAAGACTAAGAGAAATGGATGGTGCATGTCCAGGAGAAACTAAAAGGAAAATTGTATTTCAGAATAGCCGCAATGATAACAGCAGTTCTTCTAACTTCCTCTTAGTTAAACAAAACCTTGACATTGGAGTCCATAAACTAATATCTACACCACTTTTTATCTTTTTCCCTTGTGCTAAATTAGAATATTCATTGCAGCAAATGGCACCTGCAAAGCAAGCCAAAATTATGCAGGACTTTCAGAAACAATCGGCACAGATGGATATGACTGTAAGATGATGCTTTAGTTTTACTAATTTTACAAGTTGGAAAAAACAGGAAACCTTTGTTTTTTGTTTCAATAGCTTTTGGACTTAATGGTATATGATTTTATGTGCAGACTGAAATGATGTCAGATACCATAGATGATGCATTGGATAATGATGAAGCTGAAGAGGAGACTGAAGAGCTGACAAATCAGGTACTCCTTCAATTACCATCTATTGCTTATTCTTATTCTTCTTCTTTTCTTCATTTCTTCTTTTTTCTTTTTTTTATTCTGCAATGTTTGCAAGGCTTTTTACTTGATTACTTTTCAAATACTTAACCAATTTATTTCACATGAAGCAGTTTACTAGGAGGAATAACATGTATATCTTGTGTTACAATCCCTAAGGATTAGCGGTGCTCGGAATCATAGGTCCAGTTTTGGATCCTAATCTCAGCAATAACTCACCCTGGGCTTGGGGCAATCGTGAATCAACAACAGCAACCACCAAGCCTTATCCGACTCGGTGGAGTCAGCTACATGGGTCAATAGATGCCACTGGGCTAATCCATAATCTAGTGGAGATAATTAGGGGACTAATCGTGAAAAGCTTAGGATTCCCTTATAGCCCCTAAATTAAAAATAAAATAAAATCAAGAGAAGGGTATGGCTTACTTACCATAATGTTTCCTTCTCAAGACCTGAAGCTACTTTTAAAATTCTGAATATGTTATGATTTGCTGTGGCTTAGTTTAAAATTTTTTGAAAGAATGGTTTCTGATTCACAAAGAGTAACGAGTCTGGATGAGCAGAAGTCGAAGATCTTATTGTTTGGGAATGACATTAGCTTTTGAAATTACCAAAAGAAACTGATGGCAATTTCACTTAACCTTTTTTTGGCAGGTGCTCGATGAAATTGGTGTGGATGTTGTCTCACAGGTTGGAATCTGCTGTTATTAATCTCTGCACTCCCTATAATCTGTCATAATGCTTTTGCTCAAGCTAATTTGTATTGTATTTGAACTCTTTGGCAGTTATCAGCAGCTCCCAAAGGGAGAGTCGCAACAAAAAATACTGAAAACGTCAGCAGGTATCTTCTGTCTTGCTTTAAGGAAAAAAGAAAAAAAATAAAAGTTTAGAGAAAGGAAGATATGAAATTCTGTGTAACTTGTTAAGTCATGAAGAATTTACTGTGGCTCCATATGTATAGTAGTATTGCATGAATAAGTTAAAATTTATTTAGTTGTTTGCTTTCTTTTTAAGTTTGTTTGACCTTTGAAATTTTATGCCATTTCAGCTCGGGCGTTGATGACCTTGAGAAGCGTTTGGCGGCTCTTAGAAACCCGTAATTTTTGTTTGAGATTATGTGATTCTCGATCTCAAGTTTTAAACTAGAATTCTTTCCTGAACTATGTTCTTCTAGGGATTTCATAAGTTTAGTGTGGGTATATGTATCGTTGAAATTATTATGTATCAATATTGATTTATGAAATTCTCTCGTGCTTGAGCCTTATGCAAAGGTTCTAAGCCGAGAAGGACAACTTACTTCTTGTAGTTGGGGATGAATGATAGTATGATTAAACATAGTATTTGTCTAGATGTATCACTGTTTTTTGTGTCTTCTCTTTCCACCTATTTTTACTGCTACCAAGTACATAGAACATTGCACAAATCCGAAATGGGATTACTCAGGTCCTTTGGGACATTGGACACCGGTTGGTATCTAAAAAAAAATAATACTTTACAAGAATGCCAGTGGAACTTTAGAATGACATTATTTTGGAATGATATTGATGTGTTAATATTTTACGTGGAACTTCAGAATGATCATTATTAAATGAGATAGATTCATTGCTTCTGTGGAAGGGAAATGTTGTACACTATTTAATTGCTCATGTAGACCGTGTATTATCAAGAGTTGCTTTTAGAAACTACGATGGTTTTCCCGTAAATAAATTAACCAAAATTTGAAATAACCATTTGATAAAGTGCAAGCATCATCCAGCGTCTCTTAGTTTAAATTTGATCCTTTGCTGTAATAAAAATGTTTTATTCTATTAAGAAATAGAAAGTGTCCAATTAACTTAAAAGTGTTATTCAGTTAAATAATAACTAAAACAGACAATTGTCACTGTAATTATTTGATTTCTATCGTTCCAATCTGCTCCTTAATTGAAAATTTCTTATAAAGCTTTACTAACTGCTACATTTAACAAGCCTTTAGAATTGATTTAATGGTGAAGGAATTGGATAGTGTGCATAAAATTATAGGTTCGAACTTCAATGCCACCGTTGTGTTTAAAAAAAAAAACTGCTACATTTAACGTAATTGAATTGATACACCCCACTCACTCACAAGTTCTAGACCTAACAAGACAAAACCGAGAGGAAAACAGGCAACCTCAAAATAGGTTTAGTTTGGTTAAAATTTGTATCAGTCAATTCTACAATCAAATATTGTTCACTACTTTTTTAAAAGTAAAATTTTGACAACATAACCAAATTTAAAATTCAATTATAGAGGGAAAGAAAACACAAATAAGAAAACTTTTACTTTAAACAATTTTTTTTGGGTGAAATTTAATTTAAACAATTAAGAGAAAGCAAAGTGACACTACTAAAAAAAAAAGAAACAAAAATCTCGATAAAAAAAAAATAGAACCAATAATAAAAAATAGAATACAATAAAACCAACTTTACACAAACAAATTGAACTAGTTTTAGCTTTAAATTTTTGGCAAAAACATCCCCCATGTGAGTATGAGCTGTAGAAGAAATGAGTAGTGGAAGGTCTCATACTACTTATTTAGCTTGAGACCAAATTCGAACTCGTCAATAAATTCGACTCTCATAACAAGGGTAACATAGAGACAGTGCAGTACTGCTGTGTCTCATTGAGAAAAAACAATAACAAGTGTATCATAAACTACAAAACTAGTTCCATCTATTTTTTTTAAAGAGAAAGTAAACACGTTTTTCTAGCAAAAAATTTAAATAATAAAAAAAAGAACCCCAAATGAGTTCTCTGGAGCATGTTACAGCAGCGATCTTCCGAAAATAGTCCACCTTGGTCCAGAAGATGATATCAGGAAGTGATGTCTTTTATGACATCATGGTAACTCAGAAATATACATGAACATGATTTCTGTAATGCTTGAGATCGTTGTTGAATAAACAGGTGCGTTAGAATTTAGAAAAAAATGTCTTGTGACAAAATGAAGATACTTGTCGTTACTTCCTGATAGAGAGGAGCTCAAAGCTACGCAGAGGATCATCGCGATTGGCTCTAGTAGATCCTGAGCGTGTGAAAGTTGGTTGTTGACTTCTATGCGTGGTGGATGGACGGCTACCGGTTGAGGTTAGCCGGCCGGTACGGCTGTCAGTGTGATCACCTGAGGAACTTGGCCTCGTTGATGATGAGATTATGGCTCTTCTTGAACTGCTCCCATATCGTGAGGTACTGCGTCCCTTCTCTTGATCATGATACTGAAAACACAACATAAGAATATCAACATCAACATCATCTTTATTTCAAATTAGTTGAGGTCGGAAATATACAACGTAAGAATAATTTAGAGTAATATAAAGATATATATATATATATATACATATATATATATATATATACATATAGGTTTTGGCCATCATAAGTAAAACAGGAAAATAATATAAGTAATTTTAATCATTTATAGATTCTTATTGTTGGAAAAGAATATTTACCACATCTTTATGTACTGCTACATCCTCAAAAGTCCTATGTTTGGAGTGATCACCACGAGGACTAGAACTTGTTGGGTTCCTCCGGGAGAATGCTTCAACAGCACCAGAGAATTTCTCTCGAATCTCTTTCCCCACTGAAAGAAGCAATTGCATGACCAAGTATTACACTAAAGTAAATTTGGGAAAAGCAATAGTAGTTTGTTTGACCACTATTGATGTCAGTAATGAAAATGATAATTTTAGTTGAATGCTTTCAAAATTCAAAATTCATGTCCATCCATTAAGAATTAGTAGGATAACAAAATTTCGTTGTCTTATTTGGATGAAAGAGAGTGGACCTGAGATCTTTTCTGGCTTTTGTACAGATGGTCCTGCATTCATAGCTTCCTTGCCACCACCATGCTGTTATTTAAACAACAAGTATAGTAAGTGACCTCTACTGGAAAGCAAAATCCAAACGAGCAAGATATAAAAGTACTAACCCGCCCTCTAGAGCTGCTGCTACCAACAGGCGGATACTTCAATATAGTCCAGTCAAAAACATAGTCAAATTGATAGCCTGCATTAACAATAAGGTCCAGATCAATTTGCAATCATTTAACACATTAAGGGTGCATTTGGTTTGGTTTATGTTTTGTTTTCATTTTTAGTTGATATGTTTTCACAAAAAATTTACAAAAATACGACCATGTTTTCAGTTTCACTTTGTTTCTTGATTTCAAGAATTAGCAAAGAAAATGGTGAAAACAAGATTTTGTTGTTTCATTCATCATTTCCTTAGCAAATTCTTGAAAACTAGAAGCCAAATGAAAACAAGGAGACATTTTGTAATTATTAGTCAAAACATATCAACTGAACATGGAAAAATAAAAATAAAAAAAATACAAACCAAACAAACCCTAAGCTTCCAACAAAGTATACTGAATGCCAATATACAAATCAGATATCTTGGGAATAAGACCTTCTCGAATAAACAAATCTCGAAAAAGCCTCTTTAAATATGAATAATCAGGCTTGTCCTCAAACCGCAATGATCGGCAGTAATGGAAATATGATACAAACTCTGAAGGATATGATTTGCAGAGCACCTGTTATACAAGCACAAAATTAACAACCAAGCAATAGGATCAATAAAATTGAAAACTGGAACAGAAGGGAAAAGGTAGAAGCCAAAATATACAAGTTATGCCAACTGTTAAATGCAATGAATATATGATTTAAGACTTAAAAAGTGAATATCAACCTGAGAGCATTTAGTTGGTCATAGCATCCAATATTAGTAGAATAAGTAAATCTAGTTTCTAATGCACACGAGAAACATGCAATTTGGTTAGTACAAATATTCACATTTAAAGCCACAAAGTATTATGGGGCTGGCTCTCAGGCTCGGCCTGTCTTCTAAACCTATATGGCATCAAACGTCCAGGTTCAAGTACAGATCAGGCCAGTCAACATCCAACAAAATTCAAAGCATCAAACTCTAGATTCTGAGGGAATATAAAATTTCTCCAAAAGTCTCACTGATCCAGCCAGTCATAATACCTCTATAGGAGTTGACATCTTCTTCTCACTGATTTTATCGTATTTTTGTTTTTTGGTGCCAGCCTTCAGTCCCTGCCAAGGAAGACTGAAAAGAAAAAATATATATTGTAAAGATATCCAAATTTAGTAGGGGGTAAAGTAGATGTGTCTATCAAGTATCCAACCTTCCTCTTAAGAAGTACATGAGCACATAACCAAGAGATTCCAGATCATCCCTTCTGCTTTGTTCTGCCAACAAAATAAAGTAAAAATAACAAAAGAAAGCTATTGGTTTTCAACACAAAAAGGAACGAACTACCACAACATGTTACTTACCAACTCCTAGATGAGTGTTGACACTGGCATACCGAGCTGTGCCTGTAAGGTTCTTGTTTTCCCTATGCAAGAAAGATAGCTTTTCACAACAAAAGAAATATGAATTTTGCAAAAGCTAAGAAATATAACTATAGTGAAAATTAAAGTAAAAGAACATCTTCATGATGTATTTGGTATTAGAAAGAGAAAATAGAGAAGTAATAGAGACCTGAAGTCATGTTATAGATGACAGGTCAGAAAATGTTTTTGTTCCATTATGCTATTTATGGTGCAGAATGTACTAGATACTAGTTCAAATTTGTGATAAGCATACATACATGCCAGCCAACACAACCACCCTTAAGATAATTTACAGTGAGCTCGATTGTTGTTATTATTATTATTATTATTATCACAGGGAATGATACTAATATAACCTACATTTAGGTGAAGATTATCCACTTAGAAAACAGTATTAAAGTGATGTAAATGCTTAAATCCAATGAAGACCTGTGCAACTAATAAGGTAACAGAAGGTTGGGTTTGTCCCAAAGTGTAGTTTATACTGCACCTTGATATCCTGATATAATGATTAAAAAATTTACCTGTATGGTATGTGCCTATGAGTCTGAAGATCCCTATATTTTTTTGCAAGACCATAGTCAATGACGTACACCTGAAATAAGATACCCAACATGATATAAATATAGTTAAAAGAACTGGAATTTGCACATTCAACTTGACTATTTCTATCAGAATCTATCAATAATTTATTTTAGTGGCACCAAAGAGGATGATTCCATTAAAATAGAATAGAGGTAAATGATTGGGAAACAAGACGTGCTCCTAGAACATCCATCCAAAGGACAATAAAAAGAGCCAGAGGAAGTTTATTGACTAAAATGCTGCCCAATCACTTTGCATGTGATGAATAAAGTAAACACCTGTGAGTTTCAAGGTAGAAAAGTGGCTATTTCATGCCAAAACCTGAGGCAGGGTGAGGTGCTGCCTCATGGTTTATTGTAGAAAACAACTCTTAAATCTTCACTTAATCACTCTAAACCAATCAGGTATCAAATAGGACAAGATAGAATAGCCAATCTACCCTGTGTGAGGGAAAATAAAGGCAGAAAGCTGGGGGGGGGGGGGGGGGGGGCGGGCGGCGCGCGAGATACGGTTTGATGGATTTGTATATTGCAGCTATGTTTGAGTTTTAGGTGGTTGAAGGTCTGAAACTTCTAGGCAAAACCTGAAGTTCATTCATGGAGACACAGCCAAAAGACTAGTTGAGGTGGCTTTCTCACAGTTTTTCAATTGACTGTCTTTTTCTTTCATTCTTCTCTCATCTTAGAGAAGATGCACATTCTTCTCCTTTTTTTCTTGTTCAACCTGAAGCAAACTCATGCAACTTAGCTTCTTACACATAATAGTAGCATAATATCATCATATTATGACTTCCCTTGACACTTTTTGGAAGAACTCAGTTCTCTCAAAGGTACGTATTCCGAAATGTGTTTTGACTGTCTGGGGATTACAATTTCCATTCATATCAAAAACAATAAAATAACAACCAAAATCTTCCAAAATAAATAAGAAGAATAAAAAGAAAAAGAAAAAAAAGGAGAAGAAAAAAAAATGAAAGAAAGCATCTTCAACAAAATAATATACCTGGTTTGCTTTACGTCCTAAGCCCATTAAAAAATTGTCAGGCTTTATGTCACGATGAAGGAAACCTCTTGAATGCATATATTCAACTCTGTTAATCTGAACAATAACATGAAGCAAGTAAAACATTAATATCACTATTTGAGGTGTTTTGTTAGATAATAGTTGTCTTGTTGACTTACTAATTGATCAGCAAGCATCAACACTGTCTTCAATGTTAACTTCCGGTTGCAATAATTGAACAAATCTTCCAGACTTGGTCCAAGAAGGTCAATTGCCATGACATTGTAGTCTCCCTCAACTCCAAACCACTTGAGGTGGGGAATCCCAGCTTCAATAAGGAAACAAATTGGATTACTCAAAAGGAAACATCTCAATTGTTTTCTGATACTTTTTCAGTCCTAGCTTTACTTCAAGGGCACGTCTTAAGACTAATGGTTCTGATTTCATAACAGAAGAAGATTCTAGGCATCAATCAGGCTATCCTCCAGACTCAAGAAAACGGAACATGTACAAATGTTCTGTTACGATTGAGAAACAATTTCAATGTGAAACTTTAGCATTAGGTATTAGCTAATACGTTTAGAACACAAAATGATAAAAAGAAACAGAGTTATAGACTTACTTCCTCCTTGAAGAAGCATATACAATTTTGACTCATAGTGAAGCTGTGGATGCTTGGTCTTCACAGGTTCCTGGAAAATTTTGGGGGGCAGGAGGTGATGGTTAAGAGTAAAAAACAGAGAATATAATGAGCAGACTAATACCATTAACTGATTTAAAAAATAAAAATCTCAAAACACAGCAAAAGAAACAATACGATGAACAATCTAAGATAAACCACAATGTAAGAATGTGAATCAAAGTGTGCATCCATACAGATAAGATGGCATTTCACACGTCACAATCACAGCAATCCATAAAGTGATCTTATTGATTTCTTCTAAACCTTAAGTACTGCTCCAAATTTGTTATTTACTCCAGCAATAAACTATATCTCAAACCAAATGTCATGTATCCATATTGGAACTCCCATAGCATTGATAAAAATATATATATATAGGACGCTTCATCTTCTGAAGTGACCACGTCTACCACATGGGATTTCAAAACACCACAATAGGCACAATACATTTTATAGTCTAAAAACATGTTCCACACAAGGTAAATCAAGATGGTTTGATCTTATAATAAATCTACTATACTAAAAGTGCAATCAGAAGATTTATTACAGACGATTCTAGAAATTCATAAAAGAATTAAACAATTGATCATTTTGCCCCATCTAAACATAAAAGATGGATAAAAACTTTAAAAGAACTTAACATACCAGCTTGACAGCCACCTCCTCTCCAGTTTGTACATTAACAGCTGACATAAACAATGGAAGGAATATGTTAACAACAAAATAAGAAAATGCTACAAAAGGAAGATTACTATTAATATTTCCATAAAAAAGAAGAAGAAGAAGAAACATGAGCATACCTATATAAAGCTCCCCAAAAGACCCACTCCCAATTTTCCTTCCCAGTTTAAACTTCCCAGCAATCACATGATCCATCATGAAATGACCTTCAATACACCTAAACCCAGTAACTATAACGAACTTTTTCTGCTCAGATTTGTTCCCAATTCAGCACCCAATTGTGCATAAAGGGGTTCAGCAGGTCAAAAAATCCAAACTTTATTCTCAAATCCAATGAGATTTCCCAATCTATTCTTCCGATTAGTCGAGAAATGGTAATATAGCGTAAATCCAGGATAAAAAGGAACCAAATTTACAAAAATCTAACATCCCCAGCAACGAAGATGAAATATTTATTATTCAAAATACAACACCACTTTCTCCAGCTACATTCCTTTACCATACATAACCCAAATCAATCACCCCAGACCACGGATTGAAGCCCTAATTTCCAGATAACATAACCGCATTGACCCCAGAAAATAAAATGTTAATGGGTATCAGCAACAAAACAAAAAATTGAACCTTTCAAAAAAAAATATTTAACAGAAAGAACAAGAGGAGAAGATTAAGGAGCCTGTGTTGAAACCAGGTAGGAACAAGAGTAATTCCACAAATCCAAAGTTTGGACTTTAGAGAGAGAGAGAGAGAGAGAGAGAGAAGAATGAGAAGGGAAAAAGCTGGCTAGAGATTATAGTAATCGTTGGTGTGTTTTGGTTGTATTTTAATTTTAATTAGTTTTTTATTAATTTTTCTTTACTTTTTTTCTCCTCAAATTTAAAAAAAAAAAAATTTCAGTGAAATGTTTTGGAAAACGAAAATTGGTAGAATATGACAAGACGAGGGGTTAACCGATACCTTCTCTTTCTGTCCCTCACGTTTTGGCAGTCAAACTGCTTCGCCTCTGTGGCTCTGTCTTTGATTCTTTCTTTTCTTTTCCCTTTTTATTTTTTTATTACTTTTGTTTATTTCCTTTTCTTTTTAGTCTATGCTTATTTTGTTGCTTCTTTTATTTGATGATTGCTTCTCTTTTATGTTGTACTTTTAGTTAAACTACTTTAACTAAAAAAAGTATTCTGAATCTGAGTTCAGTTTTTACGTCAACAAAATTAAATTTCTTCCTAAACAATTTTAAGAATGCGCTTCCTATTATTATTAAAAAAAATTGTATTTTAAAAAATAATTTTTGAAAATATTGTTGACTCAACGTTCAACCAACCCTTTATGAACATACTCCCTTATGATGTAAAACAAAATAAAAATCAATGACATGCAAAAATTTATGATATTTCTTAGCATACTTTATTAGTTGTTGTATAAAAATTATTGCATGTTCCGGGTGTGTCAAGTAAAATTGTGTTTATATTATTTATATATTGATAATTCAGTTTTAATCAATCATAAGATTTATTACTTATTTACAGATTTATTACTTCAATCTTTTTTATCTTAAAATATATATATATATATATATATATATATATATATATAAAGATGAATGTTATATTTATTACCATTTTAGCTTTATCACTTTTACAACCTGATTAGTTATCATTGGATTAATTTAAAATCAACGATTGAAAACTAAAAAAAATTAACTATCATTGATTTTGAATTGATCCAACAGTAACCAATCAGATATGATAAGCCTAAAATAATGGTAAGTAAAATCGTCCTTATATATAAATAAATATGGGGATAAGATATTATGCCTATATTTTTTTGATGCCTACACTATCTATTTATCTCTAACATCGTTATATCAAAATTTTAACTAATCTTTACCCTTTCTCTCTTTTCTTAAAATTTTGATTTAACGGTATTGAAATTGAGTAATAAAATAAACATAAAAAAAAAAGATAAGCATAAGATCATGTCCCATAAATATATAACTATATCAACTTGTAATAAAGAAAACACAATTCTATATAACGCGTTTAAGAACATATAATAATTTATGGTTATGGTAAAAAGGGACCTATCAAAAGTTTCGTATAATGATTTTCCTATGTATGTGCCACGAGTGTGTAAGATCTATAGTTCTATACCCGTGGATCCGTGGGGTAAATTAAGTAAAAGTGATAACCTTTCATCACTTATAGCTGATATAAGAGCGGAACGTGCGATCAATTATAAATCCTACTATTCCCCCCAAGAAAAGATCGATAGCAACTAATGGAACATAATGATGAAGGCTTTTTACAATTACATATTAACAGAAGTTGCTGTCATTCGCAGCTAGATGATATATCAAATTGGGTCTATTATATAGACCAAGATTTACAATTGGTTACATCAGGAAATCAGCTAAACTTAAGGAACAGAAAGCATAAATCAAGCTAATCTATTTACATCAGGAAATCAGCTAAACTTAAGGAACAGAAAGCATAAATCAAGCTAATCTATTTACATCAGGAAATCAGCTAAAACTAAGGAACAGAAAGCATAAATCAAGCTAATCTATTTTAATATACAAGGTAACAAACCGTGATAGTTACAATCAGGATCCTAACAAATTAATGCTACTCTAATACTCCCCCTCAAGGTGGAGCATGGAGGGAGGAGATGCCCAACTTGGAAGTCAAAAAATCGAATTGTTTGGATCCAAGTGCTTTGGTCATAATATCTGCGGGTTGAGAACTAGTGGGGATATGTTGAGTAGAAATAGTCTTGCTGAGAAGATAGTCCCGAACAAAATGGCAATCTAACTCGATATGCTTGGTACGCTCATGGAACACTGGATTAGAAGCAATATGAATAGCAGACTGACTGTCACAAAACAGTTGCATAGGGGCTGCATGAGGAATATCAAGAGAGCTGAGAAAAGACTTTAACCAAATAAGCTCAGAAGTCGCAGCTGCCATGGCACGGTATTCAGCTTCAGCAGAGGAGCGGGATATTGTGTTTTGCTTCTTGGTTTTCCAAGAAATAGGAGAATGTCCAAGAGTAACAAAATAACCAGTGACTGATTTTCGAGTCAAGGGACAACTAGCCCAATCCGAATCACAATAGGCACGAAGAAGAAGATCACTGTCAGATCGAAGAAGGAGTCCTTGGCCAGGATTGGACTTAATGTACCGAAGAACACGAATAGCCACATCGTAATGTATCTGCATAGGATGCTGCAAAAACTGAGAAAGTGTGTGAACTGCATAACTAAGTTCTGGTCGTGTAATCGTGAGATATACAAGACGGCCAACAATACGTCTATAACGTTTAGGATCATCAAACGGAGGTCCTTCAGCAAGAGCAAGCTTGTGATTGGGATCCATAGGATAAGCAACCGGTTTACAACTTTGAAGTCCACATTCCTTAAGAATATCCAAAGCAAATTTGCGTTGAGTAAGAAACAAACCGGTCTTGCTTCGAGCAAATTCAATGCCAAGAAAATACTTGAGGGGACCAAGATCTTTGATTTTAAACCAGGTTTGTAAATGAGCTTTGACACGGTCACAGAGAGAAGGATCACTACCTGCCAACAAAATATCATCTACATAGACAAGTATAGCAACATAATGGGAACCAGTCGAGTAAGTGAACAACGTATAATCAGCACGAGACTGAACAAAGCCGAAACTGAGGAGAGAACTACGAAGCTTAGCAAACCAATTTCGTGGGGATTGCTTGAGACCATAAAGTGAACGTTGAAGCTTACAGGCGTGACCAGACTTGGTTTGGGAGAAACCGGGAGGAAAACGCATAAAGACTTCTTCATCCAAATCGCCATGGAGAAAGGCATTTTGAACATCCAGCTGAAAAATGCTCCATTTTCGAGCTACAGCTACAGATAAAAATGTACGCACACTTGTCATTTTAGCCACCGGTGCAAAAGTCTCAGTGTAATCTTCTCCTTCGATCTGATTGTTCCCAGCAATAACCAGACGCGCTTTATAGCGTTCAATGGTTCCATCAGAATTGTACTTGATGCGGTACACCCACTTACATGGAATAGCTTTCTTACCAGAAGGGAGAGGTTGAATTTGCCAAGTATGATTGGCTTCCAATGCATCAATTTCGGCTTGCATGGCTTTCTGCCAATGAGGATATTGCATAGCCTCTTTAAATGATTTGGGTTCCAGGTTACTATCCACGGCGGCAAGAAAAATCTGATGGTGCGAAGAAAATAATGCATTAGAAACATAATGATCAATGGAATATTGAATACCTGAGTCGATTGGAGAAGTGGAGAGACGAGGAAAGGGTGTAGTCATTGTGTTGCATACATAATCCTTTAAATGAGATGGGGGACGTCTGGCACGCTGTTCACGAATATCTGCCACAGATGCAGTGTTGGGTTCTGTCAACGGAACCGGTGAACCAGGGACATCCGTGGATGAAGTAATAGAACCCGGAACTGGGGAGGACGAACTCCCCCTGTCATCAAGCTCCGCTGTGGGAGTATCAATAGCAGTAACAGGTGCCACATCATAATCGGTGAAGACAGCTTGTGGTGACGGTACATGGACAGAAGGTGCAGATGAAGTTGCAGCCAATGGAAAAATAGTTTCATGAAATAAAACATCACGAGAAACAAATATTTCATGAGTGGAGATATCCATGACCTTCCATCCTTTTTTGTTGAAAGGGTAGCCAACAAACACACACTTACGGGAGCGAGGAGCGAACTTGTCATGTGGTTTGGGTAAAACAGTAGTGTAACATAAACTCCCAAAGACCCGTAAGTGATCATACTTTGGTGGAGTGCCATGCAAAACTTCATAGGGACACTGACCACCAAGGAGTGGAGTCGGTGTCCTGTTGATGAGGTGAGCAGCGGTCAAGATGCATTCTCCCCAAAGAGATATAGGTAAGTGACCATCAAAACGCAAAGCACGAGCCACGTTGAGGATGTGACGATGACGACGTTCAACGCGTCCATTTTGCTGTGGGGTGTAAGTGCATGATAATTGATGATGAATACCGTAGGATGAGAGAGCCTCTTGGACTACAGATGACAAAAATTCAGTCCCATTATCACTCTGAATTCGCTTAACAGATGCATCATATTGGGTGCGAACCAAGTGGAGAAACCGAAGTAAACATGTGGAAGTTTCAGTTTTATTGCGCATCAAAAAAATCCAAACATGTCTACTAAAATCATCGACTACAGTTAAAAAATAGCGGGCACCAGTTGTAGATGCCATATGATATGGCCCCCATATATCACAGTGAAGTAAATCAAAAGGATGTAAACAACGTTTATTATTAATAGGAAAAGGACTTCGTGGTTGTTTGGCTTTACAACAAACGTCACAAGGAGCCAAATTGTTTGCATTGGAAATAAAAGGTAACAAAGATAAATAACGGGAAGATGGATGTCCTAGACGACGATGCCATAGTGCTGCAGAATCTGACGTACTGGCAACATGAGCAGAAGCTGATGATGCACACAATATATACACCCCTTCTCGTTCAACACCCGTTCCAATCGTCCTCTTCTGCTTTAGGTCCTGTATCAAACAAACAGAATTAACAAACAATGCCAAGCAAGACTGGCGCAGAAGCTGAGATACAGAAATCAAATTACAAGCCAACGAAGGGACATAAAGAACATTGGAGAGATGAAGAGAAGAGCCCAAATTAATGCTGCCACATTGCGTAGCAATATCATGAACTCCATTCGGCAGTCCCACAGAACAAGGAGAAATAGAATGCACATTGGATAGATAGGAGAGTGTGCCCGTCATGTGTTGGGATGCACCACTGTCGATGATCCAAGATGGGTGTAAAATTTTACCCCTAAGTTTATCAACTGGAGGGGCAGAAGAGACAGCCAAGGACATGAGATGTTGTAGAACTTCTGGTGTAAAATCTGCCATGGAGATGGATGCTGATGACGGCTCAGAAGGAACCGAAGGCAGAGAAGTATGAGCAGCCCAATTTTCATAATTGGATTGTCCACGGAGGATGACCGTGGTGAGAACAGCACCAGGATTGTCGGATGGGTGCAGGTAAAAGGGTGACTTAGAATCAGAAACCTTGAAGGTTTTAGGTGCGGAAGTCATGATGAAAAAAAAAAAATGAAGGCTTGTTGATCGTCAAGCTCTTGATACCATAACAGAAGTTGCTGTCATTCGCAGCTAGATGATATATCAAATTGGGTCTATTATATAGACCAAGATTTACAATTGGTTACATCAGGAAATCAGCTAAACTTAAGGAACAGAAAGCATAAATCAAGCTAATCTATTTACATCAGGAAATCAGCTAAACTTAAGGAACAGAAAGCATAAATCAAGCTAATCTATTTACATCAGGAAATCAGCTAAAACTAAGGAACAGAAAGCATAAATCAAGCTAATCTATTTTAATATACAAGGTAACAAACCGTGATAGTTACAATCAGGATCCTAACAAATTAATGCTACTCTAATACATATACTATTTGCAAGAATTGGTAGAAATTGATTTTGAGTTTTCTTTTTGTTTTACAATGATTATGAAACTTATAATAGGCTTCTATATGAATTTGGAATTTCATGTTCAAAATTTCATACCTTGTGATATTTTAAGGAAAATTTTATTAGTTAAAATGAACCCCCCAAAAAATAAATTTCAAGGACCAAAAATCCCTGGGATTTTTCCAGAATAATTTTCAATAAAGCATGGAAGGATGATTAATTAGCGTCTTTGGCACATCCCAAGGCCTAATTAACAAACTAAGTGCTTCTTGCGTTCTCCAAATTATTCAATGTCTAAATTGTTCTTCCTGTGTCTACTCTCCACAGTTATTCAACGATTAATTTTATTTTCTAACGTCTAGAAAGTAGAAACCCATAATTGAATTGTATTGGTTTTAAGTTAAAAAAATAGTGTTTTTGAAACCTTGGTGAGGTAAAAGCTTGACAATTGATTTTACGTCTCCATTATAGGTTGACGTAGGGAAGTCAATAATTAATAATTGGGAAACCATTTTGTCTGAGGGTTCATATCTTCGTTGCACGTCAACAGCAAACGGTACCTGGTCGATATCCTTTTAAATAAGGTTTTATATTTTGACATTTCTTTTCCATAGTCCCCTTGTATGCATAAGACTAAGGACTCGTTTGGATGGACTTTTTTTTCTTCAAAAGCTGCTTTTTTTCAAGAAAAAAAGCACTTTTCATTTTTAATTCATTTGGATGTCTGCTTTTAAAAAAAGGAGAAGTCACAAAAAAAGTCAAAAACCTACTTTTTTTCAGAAGTTAAAAATTTTAACTTCTCAGAAAAGCAGAAGTCAAAAGCCAAATATTTTTTTTAAAAACTAAATATTTTTATAAAAATATAAATAGTTTTAACTTTTGTAAAAAGTACTTTTAAAATAAATAAGTGGTAAAAGTTACTTTTAAAAAAAGCTTAACCAAACGACCTCTAAGACATACGGGCTTCTTGCATACTCGTCCAGATTCGTGTAAAATTGATACAATTTTTATTTTGTACTGGAATTGATAAATCATAATATATATATATATATATATATATATATATATATATATATATATATATATATAGGTAGGATCATTTGACACTAGTGTCAAATTTTAAATTTGACACTTCATCTGAGAGCCATTAGATCAAAAAAGATCAATAGTGTCATATGCTTATAAATCAGAGCCATTGATCTTTTTTTATCTAACGACTATCAGATGAGGTATCAAATTTGAAATTTGACACTGGTGTCAAACGATCATATATATATATATATATATATATATATATATATATATATATATATATGAGGTAAGATGCTTTAACACAGTGTCAAATTTTAAATTTGACACATAATCTGAGAGCTGTTAGATAAAAAAAGATCACCAACTCTGATTTGTAAGCATGTGACAACATGTGACACCATTGATTTTTTTTATCTAATAGCTCTCAGATGAGGTGTCAAATTTGAAATTTGACACTGGTTTCAAAGTATCCTACCTCATATAGGGGTAGGATCCTTTGACACGGTGTTAAATTTAAAATTTGATACCTCATCTCTGAGCCGTTAGATCAAAAAAGATCAATGGTGTCACATGCTTACAAATCAGAGCCGTTGATCTTTTTTTATCTAATGGCTCTCAAATGATATGTCAAACTCTAAATTTGACTCGGGTGTCAAAGGATCCTATCCATTTTCTCTCTCTCTATATATATACACACACATATATATTAATTTTAAAAGACACAAATTTATGTTATTTTAAGTGAAATAATTGTATTTTCGTGGCTTTTTTTTTTTACCTTATCTCTCCTTCAAAATACTATCCTTTTCTCTCTCATCATAATTTTGAGAAGAAGAAAGAATATAAAAAAATTATGAAATATGCATTAAAACACAGTCGTTTCACTTAAAATGATATAGTTGTGTCCTTTAAAATGACAAATATTATTTGTGTATACATATATATATAGGGAAAAATATCTATCCTTTTAAAGGATATAAACTTATATCATTTTAAATTCTAACCGATGATTTCTATCCATCAACAGTTATAATCTATTGGGTCAAACTTAATGGGTCAAATTTATTATTAATTAATTAATAATTTTGATCCAATATATTATAACCGTTGATGGACGGAAATCAACGGTTAGGATCTAAAATGATATAAGTTTACATCCTTTAAAATGACAAATGTTATTCCCATGTATATATATACATATCGGAAATCATGCTCTCCGGTTGCAGGAGAGCAAAAAAATTTCCTGCACTAATTCGCTTTCCGTGCCAATTAATTTTTTATTTTTTAATATAAAATGTGGGACCCACATTTAATTTGTCTATACTTTTGTTCTCTCATGTTTTCATGCAACATAAGAAAACATGAATATATATAGGGAAAAGAGTATCTAATGTTACTTTAGATAATTTTGTCTGATGTTCATCAAAACGACATCGTTTTTGGGTTGAAAAATTAAAAAATTAGAAAGATAAAGACTATTATAACCTTGAAATAAATTAAAATTACAAAAATACCATGATTTCCGCTCCAAAACGACGTCGTTTCGATGAACATTAGATAAAGTTATCTAAAGTAACTTTAGAAAAAACAAACCCATATATATATGGGAAAATTGTTTGTCTTTTTAAATGACACAACTTACATCCTTTCACTCTCACAAAGAGATGAGACCCACACCTTTATTTTTTTGTCCACTCTCTCTCCTCCTTTATCTATTTCTTTCTCTCACTTAAAATGACACAACTTTACATACTTTAAAATGACACACACTTGACCCTATATATATATATATATATATATATATATATATATATATATATGGGATATGATCAACTTACACTAGGATAGGAATAATAAATCTTACACCAAATCTTAACCATTGATTTCCGTGCATCCAACGGTTGAGATTTTTTGGGAATTAAAAATTAATTAATGAGTGAGACCTAATAAATCTTAACCGTTAGATGCAGAAAATCAATGTTTAAGATTTGGTGTAAGACTTATTATTCTTACACCGGTGTAAGATGATCCTGCCTCATATATATATTTGGTAAAATCATTTCTACAGCAGCATTACGTACAGCAACGACAGGTGTATGGTTATGATTCATCACATTTAATGCTTTTATCTTTTGTATGGTTATGATTCTCCATATTTAAAATTTTCAAACATATATATAGCAAGTATTTGACTGTTGCACGTATAACAGCTGTAGAAATATAAATCCCTATATATTTATAGGGTTAGGATCATTTTACACTGGTGTAAGTTACACTCTCAATCTTGATCGTTGATCCTACTTATATCTAAGGACTCTAATTTTTTAGTAATTTGAGCCATTAGATACAAGTGGAACAATACTCAAAATTGAGTGTAAGACTTCTAACTCTTACACCGGTGTAAGAATATCCTGCCCCATATATATATATATATATATATATATATATATATATATATATATATATATATATATATATATATAGAGAGAGAGAGAGAGGAACAAGATCATTTAACACTAGATATTAACTGTTGGTTTTTCCCAATTTAACAAGCATAATTTATTTAGGATTTATAATTAATTAATTAATGTGACCTAATAAATTATAACCGTTAAATTAACAAAAATTGACGGTTAAAATCTGATGTCAAAGATCCTACCCACGTATGTGTTTAGGGAAAAGTGTTTGTCATTTTAAATGACAGAAAGTTATGTCATTTTAAGAGAGATACAGACACAAAAAATTTGAATTTTAAATTAAAAAAACCACCCACTTTCTCTCTCCCATGATTTCCGTTTTTCTGTGTCTATCTCTCTCCTAAAATGACACAACTTATGTCATTTAAAACGACAAACACCAAACCCATGTGTTTATGTGTCTATACAAGAACTAATTATTTATACTAAAATATTATATGAAGTATGTTTAAAAAATGGAGTTTGCATTCATCATTTAACATGACACAAAAATATTTCCTACACACACAACATTTTGTGGTGCCCACACTTTTTGAAGCAAAAAAAAAATCTACGACTCGCAAAACGAATCTCTATAACATTACACAATCATTTTTCCTACAACATAACTCTTATAAAACCCTTAAAAAATATGCATAAATCCGTACTTAAAATTTGGAGTTGACTTCGGTATCCTTTAAAAAATAAATACATACATAATAACTGTATTACTTTTTTAAAAATTATAGATCTTATGTCAAATATTATAAATTGAGTAATAAAAGCTACATATATACTCATAAAAGTCACCAATTTTATCACTCAATTTATAATTTTTATTATTTAATTTATAATTTAAACAAGGAAAATGATCATAAACCACCCTTATCACCTATTATCTTATATATATTTTTTTATCAATTACTCTTAGAACTACTTCAACGCAAAATCTTAAGTATTAGGTGTGGATCTTTTTAATGATTTATATTATTCTTAAACACACCCCCTCACATAAGAGCCCATTGAACTTGAAGTGTGAATATTACACAAATCCAATTTTCTTTTTTTAGGTTTATCTTGTGTTTATTTTAATTCCAGTTGAAAGTGGTTCCACTTGAAAATGAGGTGATGAGGATCGAACTCATAACCCTGTAATTACTGAAGCTTTGATACTATATAAAAAATAACTTCAACTCAAAACTTTTCAAGTAAGTGTTAATGTGACAAGATTTAACTGTTAATGTGACAAGATTTGGTAAAGCATCGGAACATATGCTTGGCTGCCATAAAAGTCTAGAACGCTACAATTGAAGCAATAAATGCTAGAGAGTTGAACTTTCAAGATATTATCAATTTCGTCTGGATGCTTCCTGAAGGAAGATAGACAATTTGGCTGAGAAAAGTCAATGTTTCAATCCAGAATTAATAGCTCGTTGGTTTGCAGTTGTGTGATAACGTGGAAGAAGTAGTAAGGGAAGGGTACACACAATTGTCTTGAAATGTTTTAGAGATTTGTTAGTTACTTATGTTGATAATAATTTAATTTGTAGTAGTTATTTGAGAATGGGTAATTTAAAATTAAACTTGGATGATGAAGCTTTTAATTTAGATTCAATCGTTAGGGCCTATATGAAATAACTCCAGTTAAGGGCCTGCTACGTATTGCCAATAATGGGCCATAGGGTGACCTAAAAGAAAAGCCCATAGGCTCATTGAGACAACTACATTAGAAAAAGATCACAAAACCTTAAACCCTTCTTTCACCCTTTGACGTTCCTCCTCTCCGACGCCGGTTTCTCTACCTCTGCTGCTGTTCTCTTTCAATCAGGTGTGCTTCTGATAACTGTTTAATGATTTATGTTTTCACCTTACGATTTCGACACGAGCTAGGTTTCTAATAGTTCTATTATGTATAACAACACCCAGTAATTACTTTGCTCATAATTTATACAATTTTTCTTTGAGTTTTTTCTTTTAACCCCTTTTTTTTGGGGGGGAATATTTGTTGTGTTATTTATATGGTGTGGTATGAATGATATTTTCTACTTCAATTTTTGCAGTGATAAGCTATCAGTGTGACCATGTATCTTCAGTTTTACATAAACGATAATGGTGACAAAGTCTACACCACTAAGGTAAGCTTTATGGAAATGGCTGAAAGTTTTATTTGCATTTTTTTTAAGGGTAAAGGATTTATCCGGTCAATGATATCTAAACGAAATCAAAGTATTTTTGTAATTTTAATATATTGCAGGTTTATATTAGTATTTATCATTATAATATTTTAATCTTATAATTCCAAAACGACGTCGTTTGGATATAACTTTATTTTCAGTTACGGGAGAAATGCTTTTTCCTTTTTTTAATAATCTCGTTCGCTTAATGTAGCAATATTAAATTTGGATCTTCTAAATTGAGGGGTGTACTTTAGAGGAAAAATTGCGGAATTATAACAATTGCTTGACAAATAAACAACTAAAATTGTGATAAAATACATGCGCATGTATAAAGAGCTTCAAAGTTGTTAAAATTCACTCTTGATTTTTCAACTTGTGACTATAATTTTGCACTTTTCCTTCTATAGTGCACCCCCACTTTAGAGAAGCCAAATCCAATCTTTCAGCTGTATAATTTAATTTTTTTATTTATTGCATCTAAAACTCCTAGTCATAAAACTGCATCTTGCATGGATGATCAGTAATAAGTAATAAATTGGGTGGTTCATTGGTAAATCAAACTTTATGTTTTAAAATTCCACTTCTGTTGCTTTTAACCTTTGCAGAAAGAGTCACCACTTGGGTTAGCTACACAATCTGCTCATCCAGGTATTTTGCTCAATTAACTACTGTTTTCTGACTTTTATCACTTATGCGGTCTCTTAAGTTGTTATACTTGCTTGTGAATGATAAATTTTTTTTCCTTTTGGTTTCTTCCTTTCTGATTTCTTTGTTGGTCCTAAAATACACCATGGTCTGTAGTATTGTTGAATGTTGATATTTTTTATTTGAGGGCTTGCTTGGTTATTCTTTTCTAGTGTCTACCTCTTTATATTTCTTTGGTACTTGGATTGAACCATCATTTTGTATTTTAACATACTTTTATCCTTGGAAAAGTGAAAGGAGGAACAAAAATGACACCATTAGACCTAGTAGGCCTAATCGTTTTGCCTGAACTGCTGAGTCAATTTGAGCATGCCATGCAAGCTTAATAACCTATTTTTCTTTTTTCGTCTATCTATGTCTTTATATTACAATCTTCAACTTGTTAGATTGCGAGAATATTACATTTTGGACGTGTATTGGAGGGACCAAGGGAAATCATTGGCTGAGAAACATCATCATTGTGGTTGATTACTTAAGATCTTAAATTACTTGAACTTGGTAACTTAGTTTACCTCTCTCTTGGTGATTATTCCACTACAAATGAGACAAAGGTGTGAGGCAAATTATGTTAACAAGAACACATATTTTGATTTTGTGAATTATGAGGCAATGGATACTTCCTATCTTCTTATTCTTCTTATTAATATTTATTATGAAGCTCTGTTTTTTGCACTCCCTTCATTCGTCATTGGTGAAATTGTCACTGCTTATTAAAGAACATTACACTTTCCCTGTTTGGACAATTCCTATAAATACATGTCAAATATTATGTAAAATTCATGCTCCATTTTCTATAGCTATTTGTGATTTTTAGTTCTTGGTTTTCCTGAACTGCAGCCCGGTTTTCACCTGATGACAAATATTCGAGGCAGAGAGTTCTTCTGAAGAAGCGTTTTGGATTGTTACCAACCCAGCAGGCACCTCTCAAGTATTGAGTGATATATAAGCTCTTAACTATGAAGTGTTTTTCATTCGGTGCTTAGCTGTGTTTTCTTATCTAGTGCTGGTGTTAAGTAATTGAGCCAGTTATGTTTGTTTTTTTTTTTTTCCTGAACTAATGGCGTCAAAATCTGGCTCGAATGTTGAAATGCACTTTGAGTTGATGTTTGCAGTTAATATATTCTTCTAAAGATATCCCAAAAATTTATTTGAACTCTTCTATTATTGTTTATCACAACATAAGAATGTCTTTGACAACTTTCAAAACCAGATTAAAATGTTACAAGATAAATCAATTACATAAGTCCATATAAAAATAAGCCTGTTCAGTAGTTTGGTTCAAAACTGGTTCTAATACGAAGAGTTCAAAAAAATAATAAAAAATACTGGTTAGAATCAGTTTAAAAATGCATATTTTTCAAAATTTATGTTAGTTTTCTATTAAAAAAAAAAACTGTATGAGAGGGTGACCTAAAAATAAACCCTAAAGTAATACAAATTAACTACCAAAAAAAAAAAAACTAATACAAATTAATTTTTTTTGTAAGATTTATGCTACACTATCCAATTATCTATAATTCTTTGTTTTTGAAATTAACATTTTTAGTATCTACTTATACAAAGTCATTACTTATTACAGCTACATTTCTTTTATCTAATAAACATGTATTGAATTTGTGTATGAAAAGCACTAGTCATGAATCATGATCTTAACCAACTTTCAAAGAATCACTCAATCGTCATATTTCTAAATTGCTGTAAGAGTTACCATCAACGCGATGAACTAATTGTGCAAATTATTTACTAAGTACCCAGTCCCTTATTTATTCTTGCCAAGAGAAGCTTCACTAGAACACTGCACGCAATGAATGGCCTTGAACTCTTGTCAGGATTCAGGACTCTACAGGCAGAGTTACTTAAGGGACCAACAATCTTCTCAGCAGACAAATTATCACTTCACTCTCAATCAACGGTTAACAGGTATAACAAGATAATTAAACATATTGTGTCTGCATCATTATAATTAAATATGCTGTGTCAAGTGAAAAACTATAATTAGGGGGAAAAAGTGTGTAACAACTATATGATTCAATATTAATAAATATTTTTAAATTGTAGTTCAAATCCTACGAAAGACAAATTTGATAAAAAGATCTCGAGTTAGTTTTAAAGAGCTTTGTTGCAATTTTGTACTAATCCAATTTTGCAGGACCTTTGAAAAGAATGGTACTAATCCAATGTTGTAGGACCTTTTTTTGTATACAATGACTAGAATTGAACACATAACCTAGTAAAATTTTGTAGGACCTTTGTTTCACTAGCTTGTAACAAATTTAGAGAGCTCAATTATCTAGAAAGAGAAAAGCTTTAACCTGATGAAAAGTTATTAGTATACCATCTCTGAAACAAGCAGTGATATGCAAAATCAGTTTAGCAATTGCTGCTGCCATTCTTGGTAAGGAAATTGGTATGGTATACCATTTTTACATACAGTTTAAAGTTTTGTTTGCCTGAAGTAGTCCAAACTAGTTTATCTTGTGTAACAGCCTTTCTTAATGGAGGAGATAATATATAAAGGGATATGCTCAACTTTTTTGAGACACACAAGTATGAATCTCTGTGCTTTTATAGTCAAAGTACTTAATTAGAGGTTCATTGGTTCACCAAGTATAATGAACCATTTGTTATTTGAAACCATGCTGATTTTTGTTAGCTACCCTGACAATTTGTTTACAATTTTCCATGGCAAGGAGTTAATTGTGCTGGTAAAGTTGAGTAGTTTGGCAATTGTTCTGGTTGGGAATATTTTAGCATTGAGCTTTACTATTTTTTTCCAAAGGTCTTAATTTTCTGACGATGCACTTCTCTATTAGCCACTTTTAATGTGGGTCATAGGGATTAATTCCTGAAAGGCATTGGGTTACATGAGGTAGCTCCTTTGCAACTACTAGGCCCATTGCTTACCTTATCAATTTTCTTCCACTTTCTTAGATTTTTAAGAAAAATAACAAAAGTAATTTATATATTTTTGGTTATACTAAATTATAATGATTAGGAAAACTTGCAGATAAAGGATAATCATATATTTGGATCAACATGCCAAGATATTTAAACATAAAGGCTAAATACTTACTTAGTATGGTTATTTAATTTAATTTTTACTTGAATAACTACAGTGAGATGTTCTTTTTTGTTTAAATGCAACGGTCGTTAATTTAATTAGAAATTTATCACTGAGTAAGTTAAAATAGAAATTATTAAATAAAAATATTATTATCTTAATAATTCAAAAAATATTTTTATATTCATGGATTACACAACTAATTCAATTTGAGTACTGTCAAAATTATTATAAAAATTACTTCTCCCAAAACTATTTTCTTTATTATCAGGACTGAGAGTCAGGATTTCTCCATTCAAAAAGTATTCAAAGTACTGATTAGCAAGACCTAATAGATCAATCACCGTACGTAGCTGAGCAAATATATTGCCAAATATATAACTTTTCAAAATTAAAATTAAGTGATAATTCATTTTTAAGCTATAAATATTATTGTAAATTTTATTGAGTTTTATAGTATCCCGTAGCTTTATAATGAAACAACTTTCTTTTCTCTTATACTTTGTATGGAAAAAGAAGTATTAATTATTCAATTATTTTTCCTAAACCAATATTTCTTTTGTTAAATTATCTAGGAAGAAAGTTTTCTTCCCCAGTATACTAGTAGAAAAACTCTGTAGTATTATATCAAATATAGTCCTTGTTGAAAAGTTATCAACTTTATTGTTTTGATACAAACTTTACAGAGAAAGAAGTTAGAGTCGCAATTTCTTTTTTACACAAAATATTATATAAATTTGGTGAAAATCAAAGAACTTATATGCATTTATTTTTTAATAAAAAAAATACTCTTTTTTTTGGATACCAACCATAATTACATTTTTGAGGTGAGTAGTATCTCCTGAATATCTTCACAAGTTTTAACTCTTTGAGCCGGCTATGAAACTAATCCTGAGTTCAGGGCGGGTTATAGGAATTAAGATTTTATGTTCTCCCAAAAATGATATTGGTGGGAATCAAAATGAAGTGAAGTCCTTCCATCACCTACTCAGCTCCCATGTAAGCTTTGATAGTATTTTCTTTCAGTTTCATTCTCCGATAATAGAAGTTTAAGGAAAAATGAAGGTTTTATTTGAAGTATGCCAATCTTAATAAGAACATAACTTATAAATAACATACTTATAAAAAGTTTACATGAAAGAACCCAATAGCTATTTTAAGAATGAAAGTTCAAATAAGTTTGATCCATACATGTTTTACGGAGTTAAGCTGATAAGAATTTATAGTTTGATGCATATATTTTAAGAATTTATTCAAACCCAATTAATTAAAGTTCAAAAACCTCAAGTTTAGTGTGATTTATACATAATTGCACAGCGTATTTTAAGGAACGAAGCATTCGATGGGAAGACGTGGCGTGCTCTACAGTCTCCGCGGGAGGGAGAAAGGAAACTTGGTAGAAAAGTTGTAGCTTTTAGTTGCTTCATAAAAATGATAACTTCATTTTATCAAATGATAACTGTCATTGTCATAGTTGAAAAAAATGCAAAATTGAAATGAAGATGAATGGCTATGGAGTATGGACCTAACTTGGGAATCTTTTATTAAAATATTCAACAATGCAAAGGAGAATATTCCTCTATAAAATAAACAAAGGGAATGAAGTACAACCTTTTCCTCAGCTAGCAGTTACAAAATAACAAAAAAAAAAAAAAAATTCAAAGTAAAACATCATAATTATGAATATCAACCAAGCTCACTTATAACTACATTGGATTAGCATTTTCCCCCTTTTCTCATGCGTCATATTCAGAAATGTTAACTCTCTACTACCTTTTCTCCAATTAGTTTTCTTTGAAAGAATGGGTTCTTGCTTATGATAGAAGAAGAAGAAATTAAATCACTAAACATGTGGATTGTTTGGCACGTGGTTATTCTAACTTAATAAGTGATATTGAGATTAAGAGCTTGTTTTGATCTTCTTCTTTTTTAAACTAAAAGTTATTTTTAAGCTAAAGTTAAAAACTATTTGGTAATTACATCAAAATTTTAATTTAAAAGTTATTTAAAAACTCAAACCTCATTTTAAGAATAGCTAATAAAAGCTTAAAAAAAAGTTCCTCTTAGGAGCGTCTGGCTTTTTTCTTCATTATAAAAAAACTGTTTTTATACAAGAGTTTTTATAAAAACCGGTTTGACATAGTTTTTTTTTTTTTTTTTATAACAGTTTGACATAGCTTTTGCTTATAAGGAGAAGAGAATCTAAAAAAGAAAGGATCCAAATAAGTACTAAGTTGTGGCACGTATGTAACTGTATTGAAAATTTGATAGATAGAGTTTTATCATACTTACAATCATATCTGATTTGACTGGATTATTTGATTAATCAATAAACCAGTAAATAAATAAAATTAATTAAGGAGAGTCTGTGTCAAATCTTCATTTCGAAGTTCAAAGTTCCCATGTGAGATAAAAATCAATGTTTATTAATCCTAGCTCGGTCATTAACCCGATCAGGATACTGGATTATTGGGGCTCTGGTTCAACCAACCGGTAGACCTAAGAAAGTATGTGTAAATTTATATTTTATACTAAAAAGTCCACAAATATACTCAAATACATGTAAAAAGTTATATCAGATCCAAAAATTCTAATGTGAAAAATAATAAATTGCATAACATTGTCCAACAAACAAAGAAACACACAATATTTGATCTGTCTTCAAACATTTAACATCTATCACAAGTAAAATTTAGATGAAATCTTAACAATTCATTAATTTATCCTATTAATTATAAATTTATCTTATTTTATAGGCTTCTTAAATTTAAAAAAAATGATTTTTATTAAACATGTATGAATTGCCTGATCACCGATTGAATTCCCCGGGTCACCGACTTTTATAAAAAATAGCTGGATTTCACCAGTTCGTGCCGATTTTAATGCTTGGCCAATCCAGTACTTTATCCAAATCAATTATACGATCGGTTTATTGATTCTAGTTTCAATCTGGACGGGCCGGTTTGGGTTTTTGAACACTGGATCAAATAAAAAGAAGGTGCATGTATATAATTAAATATTCAGCGTCTACAAGAAGCTGGCTTGACTCATGAGTAGAGGTGGCAAAGTGGGCGGCCCGCCCCACCCTGCCATCAACCCGCCAAAAAATGAGCCAGCCCGCTCCATCCCGCTTTTGAAAGTGGGCTGAAAAACTCAGCCCGCCCCGCCCTGTTTGACGGGTTAAGCGGGTTGGCCCGCCAGTCCGAGCCTATTTTACACTGGCCCGCCTATGCCCGCCATAAACCCGCCAAAAAATAAGCCCGCCCCGCTTTTCAGATGAGTTGAAAAACTCAACCCACCCCTTCCCGTTTGGCAGGTTGGCCCGTCGAGCCGAGCCCGTTTTGCCGACTCCGACTCTACTCATGAGGTCTAGGTCAGCATAATTCTTCAGTATATTCTGCTTGGTGCTTCGGCTTCGTGGCTACACCTAATTTGTTTTCATTAATAAGCGTTATTCTACTGTAACTTTTCATTTGAGTCAGAGAAAGCTGATCCATGATTTATATAAACATTCCAATTAATATTTCACACATTATTAATTCTATGAAACATTCCAAATGTTATAGACGTTGACACATAACTTACTGTGAAAGTTAAGTATGTATCTAGTTTGGACTGTTAGGCATATCAGCTAATAGTGAGGGAAATAGGGAAATATTTAATATGGTCCCGGGATCACTGAATCTTTTGGTGTTCTCTCTCATATCATTAATTTTTTCTTTCTCTTTTTATCTCTCTGTTATTTTTCTTCTTTTTTAATTTTACCTTCTTATTTACACTAAGGGACCATTTAAAAAATGATGGTCCCATTTCACAAAAAATAATCTCGGGAAATAGATAATTTCATTTCATTTAATTTATTTTTTAAAGCATTTAAATATATAAATTGGATTTATACTATTTTGTTCGATGATCAATGTGTAATTTTTTTTAGTTCAGGACATGCATGCCTGCACTCATCTTACGCACTGCTTACTTGTGAAGAGTGCAAACTCGTCACCTTTGATTTTTGCACAGGAAAGGACAAATTCAGGTTGATTAGTTACTTGATTCACTAAACTACATTATCCATTTAACTGTATGTAGATTCAATAAACTACATTATCCATTTAACTGTATGTAGCTGATGTGGTGGTGAAGAACTATATGTGCTGATTTCGATATATATATATATATATATATATATATATATATATATATTGATCAGATTAATTCAATATGGATTGGGTTAAATCATACAAAGTTGAAAGATGAAGACTTTGGGTTGTATGTTGTATTTTGTAGACTTGAGATGATTCATGTGTATATGAAGGCCGTTGAATGATTCTATCTCAATAGAAGTGACTGAGGGTACATGCAAAGACACTCTAATGCTCAATCAGTATCAATGCTAGGTTTATAATAATACTGAATGGGAATAAGATGATCATACCTGAGTTTGTACCCTTCGAATTTATAGCAAGATTTATGTTGCCTTTGGTAGGTGACATGCCTTCTTATTGGTTGTTGTGGGCTGCAAGCTTTTCTGTCTCAGCTAGTGCCTTTCTGGCTATTTTCTTGGTGAATAAGTCTATATAATTGCCTGTCTTCCTAGAGTGGTGGCAAGCTGGAGCTGTCTTCCTTATGTTGGTCTTTATGCGCGGTGGAACTCAGTTTATTGTAAGGCATTTCTTTAGCTTTTAAGTTATATAAGGCGGCTTAATATTATAACCTACGCAATGCTTGACTCATGCATCTCGCGCTATGAGATCATTGCGCCTCTTGGGCCATTTTTGGTCCTTGAACCTCATGGGCCTATATAGTTATCCAGATCACACACACACGCACACACGCGCGCGCACACACACACGCACACACGCGCGCGCACACACACACGCACACACACACACACGCACATATATATATGGAAAAAATTACTCTTATGCTACATGTGGTAAATTTCTCTCCTACACATCCTTCGATAACTGTGCCACCTTTTTCTTTTCTTTTCTTTTTATTTTTTAAGTGATGGAGCCCACAAGTTTATCTCTATGACATGAGATAACTTATCTCCTTTAACATGAGATTAATAAAACCCTATATATATAGGAGGTAAGGGTATAAATAAGTCAGGCCAAGCCATGTTTTAACCTAAATGTAGAGATGTGCAAAAGAACCAAAAAAATTGAACTGAACCGTGAACCAAACTAAACTGCACTTAAAATAATCGGCTTTTAAAAATCAGTTCATGAACTGAACCAATTTTTAAAGAACCATTTTATGAACCGAACTAATTTTTAAAACCAATTCACGAACTGAACTGAACTAATTTTTATTAGTCTATTTCTTTAATTTTTTATTTTTTTTCCTTTTCACAATATGGTTGACCCGAACGGGTTCCAAACTGAACCGAACCAGTTTTGAACTTAACCGAACCGTTTTATCCAATTCGGTTCAGTTTTTCAAAAAATTCAGTTCAATTCGATCCTTGCACACCCTTACCTAAATGGACTAGGTTTATGTAAATTATTTCAAGTCTGATTTGACTTGTTAGCGTGGTACAAGCCAAATTATAAGTTTGGTCTGACTTGCTTTTAAAAAATACAATCAAGGCTACCAAGCCTTCAAAAATGGATATTGCACTCCATAAAATATAGGTTAAAAAATCACAAAATGTTAATTTATTAAAAAATAATAAAATGTTATTTTATTAAAAAATAATAAAATATTATTCTATTAAAAATAATAAAATTATTTTATTAAAAAATAATGAAATATGATTTTATTTTTAATAAAATAAAATAGTTTTTATTAAGAAATACGAGCCAAGTCTCGAGGCTTAGAGGATAGGCTTGCTAAAATAGACTTGCAGCTTGATTTATAAAGACGCCTTTTAATGAGCTAAGCCTATATTATTTTTAGAACGAGACATGTTAAGCCAAGTTAAAGGTAGGCTAAGTTGTAGGCCTCTGACAAACTGTTTAGTCTATTTATACCCCAAATGGGTGAAAACTTTTGACTCTAGTATAAAAATAAAAAATTTATGAATCAAATAAATAAATAAATAAAATTTTTTACTCTCTATCTCTACTGCTTATCTTCCTACATCTAACAATTATAATCTTTTAAGGTTTAATAATTAATTAATGGGTGTAATTCAAAAAAATTACAACCATCACATGCACAAAAATAAACAGTTGAGATGAGATTAATCTTACACTGGAGTCAAAATATCATTCCCTATATATATATATGGGTTTAATGTATCTCATGTTGTACGGGATAAAATTATTTCATACACACACATAAAAGTGTATCTGGCCCATGTTTTCTTTTTTCCTTTTCTTCTTTTCACATGGGTCTCACACACTTTTATGTCTGTGTAGGAGGTAATTTTATCTCCTATAAAAAGAGAAACATCTAAGGAAAGAGAAAAAAAACTTTAATATTATAACTATGTACTTTCTGGAGTACATAGTTATAAGGGGGTGATATGACACAACTTATTTTCTACAGGATTATACTTACATTTTCATACATATATGTATAGAGTTAAAAGTTTGTCATGTCACAAGACAAATTTGTAACTTTCCTGCACACATAGCAACATTTCCATTAGCCCTTTTTCTTTTCTTTTCTTTTTTTAATTTTTTTACGGATTCCACATGTGTTTATTTGTGTAGGAAAGTTAAAAAATTTATTGTAACATGACAAACTATTAACCCGTATATATATATATAAAGTTGATTATTCTTACATACTATAAGAATAAAAAAATTTACATTCATTTTACCCATTAAACCACGGAAAATGTCATACTTATCACCTTTTTTCTTACCAAAATAAAATCTATAATAACCCCAATTTGTAAATATCAAATTGCATTGGATTAATAATTTAATCATGCATAATGTAGATTAATTAAGCGAGAGGTTTAATTAAATTAGATTAATATTAACTAATCACATTATAGATAAAATAAGCGAGAAAACTTAGATCAATCAATGTGGAGTGTGTTTATTGTACAACACACCCATTTAAATGAGTGAGTGGGCTTAAGTGGGGAAATTGAGCTTTTATGTTAAAAGGTCTTATCAGCCACTCCTCACTGGACCGAGCTGTCCAGCAAGCGTGGAAATTGCTCACTGATGGTTGCTCACTGAGCGAGAAGCGCGAAAATTTGAATACCCACTTAAGTGACTTAATTTCATTCACCAAACTCACTTCTTCCCTCCACCAACCGAGAGTGCAACCATTAAAGAGCCCTAAGGACCTTTGAAATCTGAGTTTATATAATACACAATGAAACCCATCAATTTTGAAAGCAAAAATGCATAGAATCCTCAAGTGAACAAAACCCCAACCTTAGAATCCATTGTGGAACCTTATGTGTGGAGAAAAAGCCTTGAGAAAGTGGCGACCTAAGTGTGGAAGGAGAGCTTGGAAGGTTGTTTGATGACATTGGGGACTTTGAGTCCACTTTCTAGGTGATTCTAAGTGTATCCATGGTAAGACATCATCTTTCCACTCAAGTTTGATGGATGTTGCATTTAGCGTTCCATTATTGAAATGTTAGTTGAATGTCTATGTTAGAGCATGAATTGAGCTTGGTTGTAGTGATTAGATCACCATTTTGATACACTTTGACATTTATAAAAAAATGCATGGATAAGTGTAGTGATTTCTTGCATTCCAAGTAATGGATATTGGAGTATTTTATATTGGTTTTGATTGAGTCCATATTGTTGATAGGATTGAAGTAAGTGGACCTTTATTGATTGACCCATAATCGGAACTTGACTTCGTTACTTGAATTGAACCAAGTGCAGATAAATTTTTCACCTTGTGTATGGTGTTGGATTGCCTATGTTATTGATGAATATAGAGGTATTCATAAATGCATGTGATTGATTGCATTGCACCTTGATGTAGGTATTTGTTTTGTGAATATTGTGGCTTTGAGATAAAGCTTTGTTGTTTGCATTCTTGGTGGTGAGACAAAGGTTGGTTGGAAGTGAATGAGATAAGCCTTCGGACCTTAGAATTTATCCCACTATTGTTCCACCAAGAAAAAAGTTTATTTGGGATGAAAAATTTCGTCACAAATGACAATTTTCGACACAAATAATCAAATTTTGCCACAAATAAATTTGTGACACAAAAATTTGTGATGAAATTTCATAAAATTTCATCACTAATAAGATTTTTTCTGTAGTCCCTGATGGGGTAGTGGTTTTTTTGGTGTATGTAATTGCAATAGATAGTAGTTTAATGTATGGATATATATATATATATATATATATATATATATATATATATGAGTAAGACGTTGCGTAATTCATACTTGGTAGATTTTCAGGCCAATAGGACTATTTTATATCTGAGTATCCTGAGGATGGCGAGAGTTCTGGAGGGATGTCTTATGGAGATATTTTATACTTTGCATGGATATGTATATATATGTATATATATGTATTATTTATTGTTATTGTTGTTACATCTGAAGTGAACTCAGGGGTGGAGGAATGATTTACTGAGATGTTTATCTCACCCCATATTGTGGAGATCTCCTTTCTTTCAAGTACTGATGGTGCTGGAGCATCTATTGGCAGGAGGCCACAATAGATGTAGATTGTTGCATGTTGCTATTGTGTTATTTTGAGATGCATGCCATTTTGTATCATCATATGTATATGTTTTATTTTGAGGACATGTGATGTATATTTTGGGACTTAGCCCATGATCATTATATTAGCATTTGCCATATTGTTTATGGGCAATGACTTTGATCATGTGTTATAATAGCTAAGTTCTTTTTGGAGAATTGTAATTAATATATTTAATTATGGTGTAATTACATGCAAATGTATGATGAAAGGGCTTTAAGCCTATTGGTATGGTTGAACAATGGCCATATATATGAAAAATATATGGTTAAATATGCTAAGTTAAAGGTTGATGACTTGAGGATTAAGTAAACAAATGTTAGTGAACTTATGTCATAAGAAGGAAGCACAATCATATAATATGAATTGGGATGTAAGAGCACCCTGGTTTGTTGGGCTAGAGGTTGCCTTTCCATGTCTATTAGGTATCCTATTGGTGTGCCAACCATATGTGGAGTGAGCTAAGAAGCAAATGGGTCATACCAAATTCTGGCTCTGCTAGCTGGCATGCTCGCTCCAGCGAGCTAAATAAAATTAAAACAGAAGCAAACTCGAAGTAAGGGACTCCTTGCTCATAAGCTTGCTATTGACCTGCTCCAGCAAGGGAGGCTGCGAGGAAACAAAACATCTGAACAGTAGCTATTGCAGAGGATTTAATTGGCTCGTTGTAGTGCTCGCTTAAGCGAGGAGTACATCGAGCTGAAGCGAGCTCCCCAGTTTGCTGAATACTGAAAATTGTCTTTGAAGGGTATGGGACCCTCACAATAGTGTCTAAAAGATGTAATATGATATATTTAAGGTAGGTAGGTGTAAATACTCCGCAAGGTACATTTTTATAATTGCAGTTTTGGGTTCAATTTATTTTATGGTATTGATTTTAATCAAAAACGAACAATGTTTGAAGATAAAAAAATTTACCGTATTTTTAATAGAGTTGTTGTGATTGTAATTGCATTTAATATGATACATAATGATAATACACTGGTACGTAACAAGGTGTTACAAAATCAATGTCTCTCATTTGATATCATTTTATAACCGTTGATTTTATTTTGATTCAACAATAATAAAATTGGTTGTAAGAAAAAAATGCACTATGAATAACATATCTCTTAAACCACTTGTATATATATTGTGCAACTTATACTTTATGTTATGCTGATGTAGGTGGTTTGTGGTAATTACACTTTGGAGGGTGGATTAATGCCTTGGATTCCAATTATTTCCATTACTCTGATCGAAGGCATCCACATCCACTTATCCAGAATATTTTAAAGTAATATGCTTACACCGTAAGGTTACCTTCTTTCTTTTGAAAGCTCAATCTGAAGCACCACTCAACTCGGTAATGCCGTATCCCAATTCCCACCATTGCCTTAGACTGCATGCACATTTTCGTTTTCAATATCTCTCTTTGCTAATGCAATTTCGGGAAAACTTGTAGACAAAATTATTCATTTTTTTTTTCAATCGAGTAAAACTTGTAGACATATTTTAATAATATATCTCTTCTGTGTGTGTGTTTTTTTTTTAAATCATTGGAGAAAATAGAAGGTTGAAGAGAATCAGTTATGCTCAGTCTTGATGCATTTTGAAATGCCACACTAATTACTATTGTTTGGTTTTCTAAAATTTGAAAGGAATGAAATTAAATATGAGAATTTATAATTAGCACATTTCATCTAATACATTTCCCCCCAACCAATTCAGTAGCATCGGATGTAACTATTTTAATAAAATTACAACTCTTATTATTCTGTCTTATTCTTAAATAATGAAATAAAAACATTTCTTTATTTTATCATTAGATACCAAACAATAGCATTATACTTTTATTTCATTACATCTATTTTTATTCTATTTCATCCATTATTACATATCTAAGCTAGTCTTATAGGCTTGGCAATTGTTTGCACTTTGCAGGCTAATTAACTTGATTATCAGTCAGTTAATAAATTGCTGAAGTTCAACAATAATTAACGGACGAAAATTGCTACAAAAATTAGGCCCACGCTGCTGGTAGGTGTGACATCGCATCCAAATCAAATAATTCATATCCTTATGGAACTAGAAAATTCATTTAATTCTGAGATGGTTCAGTAACAGAAAAACAGAATTCAGATGTTAACCAGTAGAAAGAATTATTCCGAGGAAAAAATTAATAAAAAAGGGCTCTAAGAAGAATATAAATAATCCCGACTAGCTATATATGTCGCATAGATATGATTGAGTATAGATATCACTATACGAATATGGTAAAATAGACAAAAAGTAGCAAAGTGTGTTGGGATGAGAATTGAATTGTAAAAATCCATAAATTCAATGCCTTAACTTTTTATGTTGAGATAGGTGCCAAACTCTAATATTAAAGCTAATGATTGATGGGTCTGCTAAGGTAATACTAAAGTAATATATTTTAGTTAAAGCCTTAATCCTAGACCCGCCCCGAATCAGACTAGTCACGAAGCGATGAACCGATGAAATATTTCCAAAAAGAAAAGTAATATTTTTTTTATCATTATTTTAGTTAAAAAAGTTTTAAGATTGAATATCTTAAAGGTATTATTTAAAGAATAAAAATATAAAATCAAAACATTTAATTTATTATAAATTTTTTAAAAAACAACTTTTTATTTATTATTTTTTTCGTTCTTACTAAGGGCTTGTTTGGATGAGTTTTTTTCTTCAAAAACTGCTTTTTTTTAAGAAAAAAAGCACTTCTCGTTTTTAGTTCGTTTGGATGTCTGCTTTTAAAAAAAGCAGAAGTCACAAAAAAGTCAAAAATCTACTTTTTCCAGAAGTTAAAAATTTTAACTTCTAAGAAAAGAAAAAGTCAAAAGCCAAATATTTTTTTCAAAAACTAAATATATTTATAAAAATATAAATAGCTTTAACTTTTATAAAAAACACTTCTAAAATAAGAAAGAGATAAAAATTATTTTTTCGAGAAGCCGAAACAAATGGGCTCTAAGTGCTAAATTAGTTGGTTGAAGACCAAATGGTCACTAAACTCTTGGGGGCTGTTTGGTATGGAGTAATTTCTTGGATGTCCTAGAAAGTGAAAATGGGAATGATTTGTTTCCACGTTTGATAGAAGAAAAACCGTAAAATTTTTCTGGGTATTGTTTATTCCCTGGCAACCATTTAACACTAGCGATTATGGATTATAATTCCCATTTAGAAGATGGGTATTGTGTGTTCACATGATTTGGTTTCTACGCGTTGTATTTGGCAGACTAAATTACCCTCCAATGAGTCAAGATATGGTTCATCACAGGAACACAACCTGCACAATGATTCAAGATACAAATGAAACATTACGATTTGAAAATAAAGTCTTTAGTTTACCCAAAAAAAAAATCACAAATTGCATGAACTCCCATGAATGATAAGTGGGGAGGCTAACTTCTGATATAATGCATCGCAAGAACACAACCTGAACAAATATTGAAGATAAAAGATAAAAATCAAACTACTGTAGTGGACGTACTAAATAAGCTGTGTACAGAGACAATATTATACAAGCAACATATGCTTGTCCCTACTTGTCATTTAACCAAGACAGATGCAGAGGGACGGATTTGCGTTTGCGTTTTGAAAATGCTTTGTTTTTAGTTAATCATTTTTTTTGTAAGTTATTCTTCACAAGGGTACTTTTGTCAAATTTGATCATATTTCCATCAATATTTTGTTTTCAACCAAACATTCATTCACAAAAATTAACCAATATTTTCGGTAATATTTTGTTCTACCAAACATCTTTTTCGTCAAATTCCCAGACAATTTTTGTTGCAGCTATATACCCGGTAATCGTGATTCCATGATACAAAAAAATTTCTCGAGTACCAAACACCCCCTTGCTTTAATATATGTGAAGAAAAAGATCCACTTAAAAATTTCACATAGTTTATTAAAATTTTAAAATGAAAGAATTAGTCCACTTTATCTTAATATCAGTGTAACAGTTGATTCATGTCACCCACTACCTGGACTTTGCTAACGTGCGAAAAGGATACTGGACCAAAACCCACAGTTGCGAATGCGATAATTGAAAATTTACAAAAATTGTACGGTGAGCTTATGTGGACCAATAATTCTTGGATTCCTGACGTTGAAAACAAGTGTCAGTTAGTATTGGTCGGCTATTATTACAACATAGATCCCCAACTTCCCCTTTCAAATCAAAGAAGAAGATATTTTTTACAACAACAAAATACAATCATATTTTATTGATAAAATATATTTATAATCTTATTTTTTTCTTTCCATCGTATCAGATAATAATCTTCTGAATTTTTTTTAAAATTTATAATTATATTTTATTGATAAAATAATTTTTTTATTACTGTAAAAAATCTCTTATCCTTTAAGAGGTGTTTGGTTCAGGTGAAATAATTTTTTATTAGGGAAATGTAATTAGTAGGGATCTGTAAGAAAAATGAGTTAGATAGAAAATTTCTAAAAAAGTTGTTTGTTTGAGTAAAATTTTACCAAAAAAATTAAGTGAAATTCTTGAAGAGTGTGTTTGGTTAAATATAAAATATTGATGAGAAACTAATTGAAATTACGAAACTATCCTTTTAAAAATAATCCTTTATACCAAGAATTGTCCAAACGATAATATTGAGGGGTAATACAGTCACCCATTTATACCACGTTTGCAACTTCTCCAGATTTTAGACAAAATGCCACCTTCCACGAAGCAATCGTCAACAGTGATTTTCAGACAAATCACTTGCAATTAAAGATAGATAGGCAACAATGAAAGATGGGTAAAATTCATGAAAAAAGTGAACCAAATGTGAAATAATGACAATGCAGGCATCACTTCCCCAAAGTTTTTTAACAAAATCCTGAAACAAACATTCCCTTGAGAAGAAATACATTTCCCTTACAAAATTAACTCTTCTTTATTCGGTATAGCGCGGATGCACAGTGGCGTAGCCACTTTAGTGCCTGCTGGTACCTTGGCACCAGCTTACTTTTAATAAATTGTACTTACTATATATAATCATATAATTAATTATAATTTAGTCATGGTTAAAATTATAATTTGGCACTACCTAAAAATTAAAATATTTTTTTGATATACAAATAGAAATTAAACACACAACTTAATACAAATTACCCAAATATTTTATCACTTCTTGTGACTTAATTAAAATATATTTACAATTATAAATTATCGAAGTCAAATCTCTGCTCTCTGTACTCTCTGTCTCTACTTTAGTCTATAGCTACAAATTACCCAAACAAACACGCAACCCGGCAGGCACGTTGCTCGAAGGTCTTCCATTACAGCATGGAGGGAGATGCAAGAAAGGGGTTCATTTTGAAAGCTTAAAAAAAAAGGTAGTCTGGTAGTGTTGCTCAAAGGAAAAAGATGAAGTTTGAGTACTACTGATGGTCTGATGGAGTTGCTTCCCCTTCCCCTCATCCTCATCCTCTGGTAGTTTTATTTTTATATTGTTTTTTTTTTTTTTTATTTCGGTGAGCTATTGACGATTATTAGATTATGTTTAATTTTTTTTGCATTTTCTTGATTTATTGTTATCTGGGTTCCAATGTTCTGTACTTTTGTTGATGTTTTACTTGGTTTGTTTTATTGGTTTTAAGGTATCAAACATTTGGAAGAAATTTGCATTTGAAAACAATTAATTAATAGAAGAAAGTTCCCATCGGTGAGTTATTGTTTTATTGATTTTATTTAATGAAGTTTGGCTGCTTGAGTTATTGTCTTATTGGTTTTATTGAATTAATGTTTTAATTTGGTTAGTTTACAAATTAGAGATAGTGGAATGTTAATATAAAAATCTGAAAGCTCGCTTCAAATAACTGTAGGAAGACAAGGGATTGTTAATATCATTGACAAATATTTCTATAACGGCTTGTTTAAGAAGACATATAGGAATATAATTTAATATATCTCCTTCGAAATAATTAAGTGTGAACTCTCCAAGTTGACAAGGGATTTCAAAGTATAAAAAGATCCCATACATATAAATTAATGGTTATTAGTAGTTATATAAAATAACATCATAATTGCCTTGTTTTATTTGAAATGGGGCTTCTATGAAAAAAAAAATTAAAAGAGAGAGAGAGAGGATAAGAATATAAAAATAAATCTTTATTTTCAATAAAAAAATGAAGATGTACAGAAAGAAAAAAAAATGTATAGAAACAGACGTGCCTAAGTAAAGAAGTTTACAAATCAATGGTTATTAAATCCTTATTTATAAAAATCAATGTTTTCATTTTACAAATTAAAACACCCATAATGTGTAGTATAATCATTTGTTATTTCTTAAATTTGAAAATTGATTAGGTTGAAGAAATATGGGCAAGGATAAACAGAAAAGTATAGATGTATTCTTTAAGAAGAAAGTAGCCTTTGATGGTGCTACCAGTGATACTCCTGCAAACATAATTTCTGAAAGTGATGCACCTTCTCATGAGCAACCTCCTTCCAAGTGTCATAGAATTGAGCATGCTGAAGAAATTATTATAGTCAAAAATAAAAGTTTTGAACGTGATCCAGGTAAGCGTAAGCCAATTTGGGAATATTCAGCTAATGAAGTTGATGAGATACGAAGAGCTTATTTAATAGCTGGGCCATATCAACCTCAATGCTCCTATCCATTTTCAAAGGAAAAGCATCCTCGACGTTTTCAAGCGTCTTGGTTCAAAGAATTTTCTTCGTGGCTTGAGTACTCACCTTATGTAGATGCTGCATTTTGTTTACCATGCTATCTTTTCTCTAAAAAGGTCAGTGGGCGACATGGTTGGGATGCATTCACAATCAAAGGTTTTAACAGTTGGCATAGAGTTCATAGTGGAAAGTATTGTGCTTTTCTAAGTCACATGGGAGATGATCCTTGTTCACAACATACTAATGCACTCATCTCATGTGTAGACTTAATGAATCAGTCTTGCCATATTGATAAAGTTATGCATGCTCAAAGCTCCCAACAAATTGAACAAAATAGGCTGCGTGTTAAGACTTCAATTGATGTTGCTCGTTGGCTTACTTTTCAAGGATGTGCTTTTAGAGGGCACGATGAGACTATTAATTCAAGAAATAGTGGTAATTTTATTTAAATGATCAAACTTTTGGCATCTTATAATGAAAAAGTTGCAGATGTTGTTCTAAGGAATGCTCCATTAACAGCTAAGTATACCTCACCTCAAATACAAAAGGAGATTTTATATGTTCTGGCAAACAAAGTGAGAAAACAGATTCGCAAAGATATTGGGGACTCTAAGTTTTGTATTATTGCGGATGAAGCACGTGATGAATCCAAAAGGGAACAAATGGCTCTTGTCTTAAGATTTGTTGACAAAGATGGATTCATAAAAGAGAGATTTTTTGATCTTTGTCGCGTTCAAGATACATCATCTATGACACTTAAAAATGCTATTACTGAAATACTCTCACATTATTGTCTTGATATGCAGAATATCCGTGGCCAAGGATATGATGGCGCTAGTAACATGCGTGGTGAATGGAATGGATTGCAAGCACTATTTCTTAAAGAGTGTCCTTGTGCTTATTATGTGCATTGTTTCGCTCATCGATTGCAATTAGCCTTTGTTGCTGCCTCTAAGGAAGTTTCTTCTATTTATCAATTCTTTCAGAACTTGAATTTCATCATCACTATTATCACTGCTTCTTCTAAGCGTCATGATCAATTCCAAGCTGCCCAAATTTCCGAATTTGAACATTTACAGGCTATTGGTGAGCTTGAAACTGGTACAGGTTCTAACCAGGTAGGTACACTAAAGAGGGCTAGTGATACTAGATGGGGTTCTCATTTTTATTCTTTATGCAGTCTTCAACGTGGGTATAATGAATCATGTTCAGTACTTGAAAAAATTTGTACTGAAGGCTCAAATTATTCTCAAAGAGGAGATGCTACTGCAGCTTATAAGATGATCACTTCTTTTGAGTTTATTTTTAATTTACTTTTGATGAAGGAGATCATGGGTATCACTGAAATTCTTTGTCAAGCATTACAACAAAAATCTCAAGATATTTTGAATGCTGTACAATTAGTTTCAAGTACAAAGGAACTTATTCAAGAATTACGAGATGATGGTTGGAAAAGAATACTTGAAGGTGTTGTTAATTTCTCCAAGCTTCATGAAATAGATGTTCCAGATTTTGATGCTCAATATATTGAAGGTCGTGGTCGTCGACAACATAATCAAATAACTATTGAGCATCACTATCATTTTGATATCTTTAATCTAACCATTGACTTTCACATACAAGAGTTAGATAGAAGGTTTAATGAGCAATCGATGGAACTTTTATCACTTAGCTCTTCATTAGATCCGAAGGATGGTTACAAAGCATTTAATGTTGATGATATTTGTAGTCTTGCAGAGAAATACTATCCTCTTGATTTTTCTGAGCATGAGAGAATTAATTTGAATTGTCAATTGAAGCATTTTCACAAGGACATCCCAAAACATCCAATACTTCAAAATTTATCTTCAATTTCTGAGTTGTGTCAAGGATTAGCTAAGACAGGAAAGTCAAATTCCTATCATTTGGTTGATAGGCTAATTCGTCTTATTTTAACTCTACCAGTTTCAACAGCAAGTGGTGAACGTGCATTCTCAGCAATGAAAATTGTGAAAACAAGGCTTCGAAACAAAATGGAGGATGACTTTCTTGCAAATAATTTGATTGTGTATATTGAAAGAGAGATTGTTGAAACTTTTACTACAGATTCTATCCTTGAAGATTTCGTCAATTTAAAAGAGCGCCGTTTACAATTTTAGGTATGCATTTTTTATTATATTTTAAATTATTTATTAAATGTTATTATGCATATATGTATTATATTTGTGTGTTTTTATATCCTTAGGACAATGCTTGGTTCATTACTTATTATGCTGTGGGAGGAAAGTGAAATTCTTATGTTTGAAATGCTTATCGGAAAGGTTAGTGCCTTTTTATATATTTGTTTTGATATATAATCATTTATAATTGTTTGTTTGAATTTTCAATGTTATGTGACATTATTTAATATATAATTTAGATAAACTATGTTAGAATTCATAGTAAATTTTTTTCCTGATTAATTTGCGTAATTACAATAAATATTTTGATAATTTAATTTGTCAAAAAATATTGGCAGCACCTAAATTTTTACTCTGGCTCTGCCACTGGATGCACTAATCATTGTAAGTAATTATTGTCACCTTAGTCGCTTTATCTTAATTATTCTTTTAAAGTAGACAAAACGTAGGCACGAGGGTCTAAGGTGAAATTATATATTGCTAACTAAAGAGAAAATTCAGATAATCAAATCAAAGTCACGACTAAGCAGGCGAAAAGTTCAACCAGATATGTTAATCTTTTTTTACCCCGTCTCTTATTTATTAACTAGCGTTAGGCAATATTTCAGGCATATTTTGTCTATTTAAAAGATTAAAAAAATTAAAAAAGAACTATTACCCAACTTTTTTGATAAAAAATTGCAATCCAACTTATATTATCCTATTAATAACTTATTAATTGCAAAATATGCGTATACCAATATCATATACTTTGGCCCCATTTATTTGTGTTTTTTAAAAAAGAATTTTTATTCAATAAACAAAAAATATAAGAAAATTAGATTATTTTAGTAAAAAACAGTTTTATTATTTTTTCACAAGTTAAAAAACGTAACATAAAAGTATTTTTTTTCAAAGTTTATCCAAACGCATCAATTCGATCTGTTTGCAAATCAACCGAATGGGCTGGGTGACATCCCTGCTTAATGAATTGTGTAGCAACTAGATACTTCCCGTAATCAAATGATGGTAGTTTAATTAGCGCTAAAAAACTAAACAGATGGAGATAAGAATATGTATTTGATATTTTTTAGTATCATTTTTTTTAGAGGAATTTAAATTCTTAATCTCAAAACTCGTCCCGAATCGGACTAATCGCGAAACGATGAATCAATTAAAATATCTCCACAGAGAATTCCCATCCATCCACGCTTCCAGTACATATATTAATTATACTAAGACCCGTTTGGATGAGTTTTTTCTTCAAAAGCTACTTTTTTTCAAGAAAAAAACACTTTTCGTTTTTAGTTCATTTGGATGTCTGCTTTTAAAAAAAGCAGAAGTCACGAAAAAAGCTAAAAACTTACTTTTTTTTCAGAAGCTAAAAATTTTAGCTTATAAGAAAAGTAAAAATCAAAAGCCAAATATTTTTATAAAAATATAAATAGCTTTAACTTTTATAAAAATCACTTCTAAAATAAGGAAAAGATAAAAGTTACTTTTTTTAGAAGTGCAACGAAACGGGCTCTAAGTCCTGAATTTTTTCTTACGAATTCCTTAACCTAAAGACTATTACATAAAAAAATCAAATAACCAATGGTCAACTAATTATGTTGGATTCAGTTAATTTTATATTAGGTGTGAGCTCATATAATTATTAAATTTAATTTTTAAACTGCGCTTTAAAAAAAGTAAAGACTTTAGAAACGCGATCCATAAAAAAAAAAAAACTTTCTGGTACAGATACAAAAAGCTTAATTATAGTAATATATATTGTGACACTTTCTTATTTATTAATAATGAAAATTTTATAACTAACAATAAATTAAATTTAGACTCATAATTATATAATTTAACTTTGATATATTAATTAAGGGTTTGATGTTTGTCATTTTAAGTGACATAAATTATGTCATTTTAGGAGAGAGATAGACACAAGAAATGAAAATCATGGGAGAGAAAGTGGGTGGTTTTTTTTAATTTAAATTTTAAATAAAAAATAATTTCTTGTGTCTATCTCTCTCTTAAAATGACATAATTTTATGTCATTTAAAATGACAAATACTTTTCCCATTAATAAATTAAACAAGAAAAAAACCTATCCCACTAATCATATAATTTAACCTATGAGATTATTGTTTCTCATATTGTAAAAGATAATTTCATCTTCTGTACATATATAAAAATATGTGGGGTCCTTGTGAGACCATGTGAAGAGAAGATAAAGAAAAAGATAACACATCAACATGAGTCCTATACACTTTTATATATATACATGTGTGTAGGAGATAAAATTATCTCATATAATATGAAAAACAATAATCCCTTTCACCTATTTATAAAATGATTACAAAATGAATTTTTTTTACTATTGCATCTATCAATAATTTTAATTACTAATAATAGGGATTAAAGTTTCTGCTGTAACTTTAGATAAATATATCTGCTGTGCACTTAAACTACACCGTTTTGCACTTAAACTACACCGTTCAGTCTTTTTTTTTTTAAATTTAAACGAATCGTGCTTCCGTCTTCCCCTCATACATCGTTTTGCACTTAAATTTTGACTATTAGAAATAGAAAGCCAAGTACCGGGTGGAATGTACATCATCAACAAGAAGGGGCCACATATTTGGTGGGTTGATCAGCACCTTTTCATTATGAAAATGCTCCAGTGTTTGAATCTCCCAATGATTCGATTGCAACACTTTCCATATGAGCAGGTAAAAATAACTTTGGTTCACAACTTCACAGCTATAAATCAATTTCTCTTATTTCCCCTTTTTGGCTTCTCCTTTTTCATTATTCGACTCAGGTCAGAAAACGGAAGCACGATATGTAAGGAAGCGCAAGAAAAAAAGGGAAGACGGAAGCACGATTCGTTTAAAAAAAAAGACTAAACGGTGTAGTTTAAATGCAAAACGGTGTAGTTTAAGTGCACAGCAGGTATATTTATCTAAAGTTACAGCAGAAACTTTAATCCCCTAATAATAAGTATGATGAATCAAACTAAAGCTCAATGATACATATAAGATACTTTTCATTCTTAGTTTTGTTTGTTGTAATATAATTCGGGAGTAAATCTTCGGTATTCCTATAATAGGTAATTCTTTATTAAAAAAATAAGTACTTTTTTATTAAAGAAAGAAATGAACGAGATTCACTTGACATAAATTATAAAGAAAAAGTTGTTTACCAAAAAAAAAAAAAAAAATTTATAAAGAAAAAGTTAGAATAAAGGCACTTAAGTACATACTTTTTTTTTTCTAATTTTAGTAACCCATTCACTGAATTTTTAGTACTAAGTACTCGAGATATTTTCATAATCTGGGTCCAAGTTACTGATAAAGACTCAAACCACTAATGGTTCAAAGGAATGTTAATTATCAACTCGGGTCTTAATACTAATTAAGGTAACAAGGAAATTCCCTAAATATAGTAGAAGGAAGATCCGATAATGATAAGGCTAATCTCTAGCCTATAAATTTGTTATCAACCCAACCACTACTATGGCTTATATCTAATATTGTGAAGCCTCTGATCAAGTGTCCTCAAACTCATAATTTGTGATTTGAGCAAAGGGGGGCAAATGCCCACTCTTGAAATCTGATGCAAAAATACGAAAATGTCCTTCTCTTAAAATTCAAGTTTTCCCAATTTAATTTTTCTCCTTCTATTTTATTTTTTTCGTGAGTTTTTTTTGTCCTCCACTTTCATTATCCAAATCTAACAGCAGAGAGCTCTATTCCAGACTCATCGTTTGCATCTATATATTGATTCATCTTCTCTCAAACCTCAATCTCCGTTATTGGAAGTTGGAACATTTGCTTCTTCCTCCATCATCGATCCAGTTGAGTCGCAATCCGTCCAAATCTATATCTAAACCAGACCCAGCTAGCCGGCAGTTGCTCGCAAATCGCGTTCCAGACCAGACCCAGATCTATATGTATTTGAACTTATTGAGTGCCCACCCTTCATTAATTTCTTAGATCCGCCACTAGATCTGAGGGTAAGAGAATGTGCACCTTGATTATAAAAGCCGGTTAGTTATTATGTAAACCGACTTAGGCTGCATTTGTATGGACTTTTTAATAAAGTCCTTTTTATCACTTCCTTATTTTAAAAGTACTTTCTATAAAAGTTATAGCTATTTAGATTTTTAAAAAAATATTTGATTTTTGAAAAAAATATTTGGCTTTTGACTTCTGCTTTTTTTAAAAGTTAAAATTTTTAGCTTTTGAAAAAAGTAAGTTTTTAACTTTTTTATGACTTCTGTTTTTTTTTAAAAGCAGGCATCCAAACAGATTTTTTTCGAAAATGACTTTTTTTTTCTTAAAAAAAATAGCTTTTAAATAAAAAAAAAGCCCATCCAAACAGATTCTTAGAAATATTGATATGGGAGAATCAGAGCTCAAAGTATGCCAATTGAAGTAGAATGGTGTTAGTTTGTGCTGTGTAAATTAATAGTGGCAATGGTGTGCCTAATGTCGAGTGAAGGAATATTTTGTAGTGCATGACATGAAGGTGGTTGCTATGCAGGCTTGAAGTGCGTGCATGGATGTAGGGAAGGAAAATATCTAATATATTACCATAGTATCTAAATCCGGTCAATAGGAATATATCTCCTATATTGACATATCTTTTGAAAAATAAAAAAAATAATTTTAATATTATATATATGTATTTCCCGAAATATATAACCTGTAGTTTCATTTTGAATCAGAATAATAGACACTACTCAATACGACAATAGTAGTAAAAATGAACTTGTAGGGAAAGGGAGTGTCACACATAAAGTGATTATTTGACATGATTAGCAGGGGCGGACCCAGGGGGTGCTAGGGTAGGCGGCTGCCCCCCCTAAAAATTTGAAGAAATTTTTTAACATAAGTATAATGTAAAAAATCTCCATTTTTTCTCTCCATTAATGTGAAGTTGTTTTCTCCCTCCAAGAGAGTTTATAGAGCTTCTTTATATTCTCAGGTCCTATATCTATTGAAACCCCTCGATTGTATTTTTTCTCCCTCCAAGAAAGTTAACGAAATGAACAAAACAAAAAAAGAATGAGAAAGAGTGCAATACCATGATTAGATCTTGTCGAATTGAAAAGTAAGCTCAGGGTTTAGTTTGGGGGTTTAGAGAGAGTTAAGAGATAGAGAAAAGAAAGTCACGATTATCAAATCCAGGATTTAATGCTTTCTTGTCTTTTTTTGCTTTAACAAAAAATAGGTTTATTTAAGATTACTTCACAGTGTTGGGAGTATCAGTGACCACCAATAGAGCTACATAGTTTCTCTTAGTTCAAATTCTTTTAGCTACGTGACGCTTGTTTGTTGGTACAGACCTGGTGGTAAAATTAGCATATGGAATTAGCATTAAATTATAGGAAAAGATATGTTTACAATTTTTTTTTTACAAATTACACTATGTATGATCAGTCATACACTATTGATTAAAGTATGACGGTCAGACACAATATAGTTTATAAGAGTTTCTAAAAAAAAAAGTTTGTAAATATAACATTCCCCTTAAATTATAATTTAAACCTCGACTTGAAACTTACAGTTTCAACTTTTATTATGCTTAGATGTTAGCACAAATCTTCCAATCCATGAATAAAAATAAGAAGTCTGAGAGTCTTATGAAAGAATGAACCTTATTCTTTCGACCCCTCTTCTTTTCTGATGATTAATGATAGAGAGGGAAGTGAGGGACAAAAGGGTTTTGGTGATTGTGCTTCTTGGCAATCTGTCTCTTTTGATTTATCTTTGACTTTATTTTTTTCTTGTTGGGCTAACAATGAGTAAATAGAAAAAGAGGTTAAGAAATGAGAGGGTTCTGCTTTGAATTATCTATTTATATTATAGTAATTAATACATATTTTTTGTGAAATCTAAACATTTGCTCTCTTCTCTTTTTCTTTGTTTTCTTTGCATAAAAAATGTTCATTTTAGGGGTTGAAAAGATGTAGTTTTTTTCAAATTGATAGTAGATTTTACTGTGACATCTTGCACCTCTCTCTCTGTCTCCTTCTTTCTCTCTATAACAAGTTAAAAGAAGTATTTATGAGTTATGTTCTCTGGATTGGTGTTTCGACCTCCCACATATTGTGGTTGAAAAGAGGAACAAATATTTAATTTTTCGTATTTTGACCTCTCATATATTATGTTTGAAGAGAGAATCAAATGTTTAATTTTTAGCCCCCCACAAGAAAAATTCCTGGGTCTGCCATTGATGATTAGGAAGATATTTTATGACAATAATATTTTATCCGTAATGGAAAATGAATATTAGGCTAAAAATGAAACCCAATAGTCCAATCTAGAAAATATGTAAACATGGGCTTACCCTCTATAATAATCATCTTCTTGAGTTCCCTACTTAATTATTTGGGCGTTGGAGTGTTTAAATAAATGTTCATATATCTAAATGCACTTATTTCAAGTATTTAGGTTGAAACTAATTATCATTTTAAATTAATTCTCATTTTTTTTATCGAGGTTAAAACGTGTTCAAGATTTCAACTAATTCATTTATTTTAAGTCAAACACAAGTTATTTATGTCAAAATTAGGTCATTCACACACACATATATATATAGGAAAATATTATATTTACAAATTTTTTGTTTACAATCTCTTACAAACTACACTAAGTATGACCGATCATACTTCAATCAAGAGTGTATGACCGATCATACTTAGTGTAATTTGTAAAAAAAATTTGTAAACGAATCATTTCTCATATATATATATCTTACAATTTGATTTTTAAGTTATTAACGTCACAAACTTACAAATATGTGTCTGATCATCGAAATTGATTGGTACTAAATGCATCATCCACTAATTTTTTTTTTTTAAAAAAGAACTCAGCTAACTATAATATTTATTTAACCCATTCCATTATATATGATTAATGTCATGTGAATAGCACTTGTTTATACTTTCAGTACTCTTTGTTCATCCATTACATGCTTAATCATCATTGAGTTAAAATATCAATCCACCAACGGTTTTACTTTGGATATTAAGCAAATAACTCTTGAGATTTCTCTACATAAGGAAAATCATTTGTACTAAGATACATCCTTTTAATTTTTAACACTATATATGTATTACATGTAGTATATAATTATAATATGAAAAATTATTTTTTTTCTCTTTCCTCAGTCAAAATCTATTTGATTGCATGAAAAAAATAACTTTTCATATTATAACTATGTACTATCCATATTATATAGCATAAAAAATTAAAAGAACATAACTTATGTTCTTTTAAAGGACATTCACTACCCTATATAATAATTATGAATTATCTGCCAATGGCATTATCATCCCATGATTGAGTTCCAAATTAACCCGTTGTTTCCAATATTCCCGTATTCCCAAGCCAAAATTTGTGATTGTTAGTATTCTAATAATTGATTATAACCTCAGTGAGGGAATTGATTCTCTAATGTTAAAATTTCAAACAATTTGATTATGTAAAATTTTTGTGTTTATTTCTTTGTTCGTACAGGAGTATCCACTCCCCTGAGTGAATAGTTTGACAATAAATGTTGACAACCAAACATTATTCGACGCGAGTCTGTCTCTTACACCGCACAGCATTGTTGGGTACGTACGTATTATCATAACTCTTTCTCTAACTGGTTGGTAAATTGATATTGTCTCCCCTTACTATCAGTTATTGCATTTCCAGTGTAATAACTCGTAGAGTTCAAGCATTTCTCTTTCTCTCTATGATTTAGACTATGTAAAGAAGTATATACCTTGTAGGAGTTGAATTGCACGGCATGTCCATCTCAATCCAGTTTTATGATTCCTAACTTAAGGATCACGGGTTCTAAGTATCAGTCTGAGATAGCAACCCTTGTTACTCTACCTATCTCCATTATTGAGACTCGAGAGGTAAATTTTAATACGATACCCCACTTAAATATAAAAATAGTATTGCACCAAGGTTTGATCATAGTCAAATCAATGATTAATTTTTGGTCTCTTTTAATTAACCAACAAAAATTCTCGAACTTGATTTATATTAGTAAATATGGTCAGATTTAGGGAAGTATTTTCCCTCCAATAAAAACATGACCCGTACTGACATGTTTTATGAGGCAAAAAAAAAAAAATTAATATTTTATTTATGTATTTCTAGAAATACATAATATATAATTTATTCATAATACAGTCTCATTTTAAATGAGGAGCACTAAAAATGCTCTCCAGATTTAGATAATTGTGATTGTTCAGATTCTCTTATATCGGTAGTTAAGTGATCATCCCTTTGTAAGGAAGATCTCCTACCCTAATTAATCAGTGAACTCGTTTTGCGGAAGGTCTCCTCTAAGTAAGTCTTACGCTGAACTGAAAGTCATAAAGACGGTGAGATTGGTCGATATATACTTTTCTCTCTATGGTATTTTAGCGTATTTCTAATGACGCACCTTTCTATAGTATTTTTTTTTTTTTTAAATTGTTTGTCCTTTTAAATGATACAATTTATATTATTTTACTCTCACAAAGAAGTAAGACCCACACCCTTATATTTTTTTGTCCACTCTCTTCTCTTTTATCTATCTCTTTCTCTCACTTAAAAAGACACAACTTTACATCCTTTAAAATGATACACATTTTCCCTTTTTTTTATATACAATAATAAACTATTCAGGCTCTCACTATATTGGTCCACTCTCAATGGTTTTTCTATAGTATTTTTTTTTCATTTAAAAGTAAATGGATCCTACGTTTAAATGATAAAAGGAAAAAATGTTGACGTAACTTGGGCCATTTGGATGAGTTTTTTTTTCTTTCAAAAATTGCTTTTTAAAAATAAAATAAAACAAGCACTCGTCAAAAAAAGTTTATTTTTGCTTTTAAAAAAGCAAAAGTCATAAAAAAATGTCAAAAAATTTGCTTTTTTTAGAAGCTATGCTTTTTTTTAAGCTAAAGTTTTAGCTTCTAAATAAAACAGAAGTCAAAAGTCAAATATTTTTTTTGAGTAAATACCATTTTCGGTCTATAACAAAAAATACGGTATCCACTTTAGTCTCTTACAAAAAAAATTAGTCAGTTGGTCCTAATAAAATTCAAAGTGGACCCATTTTAGTCCTTTTGAAGGACTAATGTGGGTCTTTTTTGAATTTGGGAGGGACCACGATTTTGATTAAATGGATCCACTTTGAATTTGTTAGGGACCTCGAGACTAATTCTTTTTTGTAAGGGACTAAAGTGGGGACCATGTTTTCTGTTAGGGACCAAAAATGATATTTACTCTATTTTTTTCAAAAACCATTTTTTTTTAAATTTAAATATCTTTAACTTTTGTAAAAAAATACTTTTAAAATAAGTAAGGCATAAAAAAACACTTTTTTGGAAGCTCCTCCAAACATTTTATGTGAGTATGTCACAGCAAAAAGAGAAATGTTATTCTCATTTAGTATTTAGTTATATTTGTGCGTACAATTTTGACATTCAAAATAAATAAAAATATATCACTTATAAAACAAATTTGTATATATCGCTTGTGAAAAAATTAAAATAAAATAAAAGATGCCCGGAATGATATGATTCGGAATCAAGTTAGCAATGAGTATGTGGCAACACGAAGTGAAATGTTTGGAGGATAACTAAATTGCTCGCATTTAGCTTTCAAATAGTGGTTGAAATTCAAATTGTGGTCGGGCATATAAAAATAAATGGTGTAGCTAGAGCTTGTGGGAAGTAGAGTGGGCTTAATTAACTAAACGGTGATAGTTAATTTGGGAGCAAGGAAATTGAGTAAATGAAAAAAAAAAAGGCTTCGGTTGATTCTCACACATGTCACTTTTTGGATGGATTTAAATATTTTCATTCATTCATGACCCGTACATACTCTAGATTAGTCTCATAGCCGTCTCAAAGAGTCAAAGCTTGTAGAGATATTGGGAGAGCCAACTCACCTCAAAGAAATAATTAGAATTGAGTTAACTCAAAAAAATAAGAAAAAAAGAAAGAAAGAGAGAGAGTGGGCTTAATTAATTAGACGTTTAATTATCCTCACCAACCAAATAATACTACTATATACTCTGTGAATCAGATCCACGCAAATAAATGTTGTCATTGATTGGATGCAAGTTTTGAATAATTTCCCGTGATTGTAAATATAGTCCCTCTCATACCATGTGATAGTTGTGCAAAGAGTGGGATTTCGTTAACCCTGAACTTTCCCTTATAGGACTCTCTCACGCCCACTATATGTGATCTTCTTTTCTTATTCTTATTCTTTTTAAAAGAAGAAGAAGAAGTTCTGCATATGTCTCTTTCTGATTTCTCTCTCAATTGCGCCGCAAATTGATAACTTTGCACATGCATTAATTATTTGGAAAAATAAGAATGTAAAGTTGTATCATTTTAAGATAGAGAAAAATATAGATAAAAGAGGAGAGAGTTGACAAAAAAAATAAAAGTGTGGATCTCACCTCTTTGTGAGAGTGAAAGGATATAAGTTGTGTCATTTAAAAAGATTAACATTTTTTCCTTAATTATTTAGCCTTTAGAGCATTACACAATCTCGACCTTTCCGATGCATACTTCTAATTTAATCTTAGGAATAACTCTATTTTATTAATGAATTAGTTTAATAAAGTTTTTAATTCTGTAAAGAAAAATATTAAATATATTTTTAAATTCTTGAAGTATTACACCTTTTATTTTTTATGTATGTAAATAATCATAAAAAAAATTAGAAACTTAGAATGAAAATATAGTATTACTCGATTTTTATTGATGTATGTCAAAATATTATAATTTTTTTATAATCATACCATTATTTGTAATTAATTATTAAATATTATTATTTTTTACTGTAAATATTATAATATTTATTAGCTTTAATCAGTAAAACAAATATTTAGCAATTAATGATAAGTAAAAAGCATTTTTAGTACTAGAAAAACCTCTATGTACTGTTGACAAAAAAAAAAAAAAAACCTCTATGTACTATCACAAATCTGGAGTAAGTGGGCTATTGTCAGCTAGACTATCAGACAAAATCACACTTATCATTGGATTAATTTGGATCCTCTAACTCTAACTGGTAAATAAGTGGTGGGTGAAAATATCATGCGTGGATAAGGTACATGATTATAGGTTTAATTTGAATCCTAAATATGCTAATTACTTGAGGTTAGTCTAAATGAATAACCTAAAATGAATAATACTCTTTAAAGAATAAAGAATAAAGTTGATAATTAAAATGTTAAACGATTTAAAATTTTATAAAATAGCATAATAGATCGACTATAACAGACCATCAACTATATATGTTTTTTTTTTTTTTTTTTTTGTAAATAACTATATATGTTTTTGACCGGCCACGCAGGTCCAATCCATGGGATCAGTCACTAAGACCCATATAAGGGGTTGTAACTTGTACTCCAATACGCCTAAAGTGAGACATTTAGATTCTCATCACGCAGAGTCTCACTCTCCAAGCACATGTGTCACATGCACCTAGTGATAATGATTGCCACACACCTAATGAGACTCGCAATGGCAAAATGGTTACGGCAACCCTCTCTCGGTCATTATTGGAGAATCTTCTCCACCTATTTATACCCATTGTTTGTCATTGAAATAACACCTTTTGCATACTCCTTCCAATATTGTTACATTGCCGTATAACACATCATAGAGCCACTGTGTCCTACACCTCTTCCTAATTCTTAGCCTTCGCCTGAGATGTACTCACAGTGGTTATATATATTAACCTTAGGTTCATACATTTGTCTCATAGGTATCTGCAACATCAACATATTGTACCCATTGAGTGAAATGAACCTATTTTACCACACCAACAGTTCATTGACTTCGTTTGTCGGTTATGAACCGATCGTCTAGTATCTTGAATATAGACACCACACAATAGGCAGCCCGATGAAGCCTTCATACATCTTAGCACTCTGACTTCGCAAACTACGCACTAAGATAGGGACTTTTGTTCTGAACCAACCACACCAACCCAATCCATGAGGCCGACATTTAAGGCCCATATAAGGGGTCATACTCGTGCACTTATAAATTAAAGACACTTTGATCCTTGTCATAGAGAATCTACTCCCTAAGCACACACTCTTTATGCACTAGGTGAGGATGCTTGGCTCACACTTAGTGGGGCCCACAAGGGAAAAATGGTTACGACTCCTTTATCTCACTCATCATTGGAGAGTCTTCTCCACCTATATATATATACCCTTTTTCTGCCATTGAAGAAACACATTTTGCATACTCATTTCGGTATTGTTATGCTATTGAAATACCATCTCACTGAGCCACTGTGCCCCACATCTTCCCTTAATTCTCAACTTTCACCGAGATATACTCATGCAGTGACTCTCCATATATTGAGCTTAATTTTATATTTCTGTCTCTCATAGATCACTATTACATTTATATACTCAACCCCATTGAGGAAAATAGACCTATTTCACCATACCAATAGTTTAAACCCCTACATATGAAAAAATTTATTTCATTAAAATTCTCATCAATAATTATTAATTATATTTTATTCTCTAATGTATTCAATTCTGTAAAGAACCTTGGGATACACCACCCCAAAAGCTAGCTCAAAGGGTGGGAGTGCCCAAGCCCATTGGGCTTGAAGAGTGGATGATGCAACAGGCCCAGCCTACCTGTGCTAAGAAACGCCACAAGAGAAAGTGGGGGGCGGCGAGACTCTGATACCATGTAAAGAACTTTGGAATGCACCACCCTAAAAGCTAGCTCAAAGAGTGGGAGTGCCCAAAGCCTTATAAACTCCACATTAGTTGCACATACAACCAATGTGGGACTATATCTCAACACGCCCCCTCACACGAGAGCCCTTTGGGCTTGAAGAGTGGACAATGCAACAAGCACAGCCTACATGTGCTAAGAAACGCCACAAGAGAAAGTAGGGGGCGGCAAGGCTCTGATACCATGTAAAGAATCTTGGGATACACCACCGTGCCCAAGGTCTTATAAAGGCCACATTAGTTGTCCATACAACCAATGTGGGACTATATATCTCAACAAATTCCATTGCAAAGAAACATACAACGTCGAGCTCTCTCTTTTGCATTTGCTCCTTCAAATTCAAGTTAAATTAAAGCACACTTATATGCTAACAATCATGCATATATATTTGAATTTTTTTTTTCTAATTTTCATATGTAAATGATTAATTTGGGCATAAAATTTGCTTAATAATATTTTTTTTACGCAAATTAAATCAATTGTGTAAGAACTAGTTGTTGTGAAAATGGCTTATGCATTTTTGTAAGGATTAAGTTTTAATTTTTAAATAAGTATTATTTTTATTTTTATTTACATTTAGTAAGTGTTCAGTCCAAATTAGGCAGACAGAGGGTTTGATGTACGATCCAAGGAAGGATAACTCGATGTGGAAAGCGAGTATTGCAGTTGCAAATGTCCAAAAGTTTTTACTTCACGGGGTGTTTGGCAAGAGAAGAAATTTTTTGGTGCGTGAGAATCATGATTTCTAGAAATATGGTGAAAAAGTAAATTACTCGGGAGTGTTACTAAAAAACTGTTTGGTATGCCAAAATATTACTGAAATTATTTGGGCAAGTTTACCGAGTCTGTGTTTGGTTGATTGTGAAATATACTTGGGATTATTTTACAAAAATAACCCCACCTTCACTTTTTTTTATTTAAAAATGATTTTGTTCGTTGTGAAGAACACAGAGAAACAACGGATCTCACTGGACTGAATCCAAGTCTTAATCTGGTCTCTATATCTCTACAGCTTCTTAATCTTCTTCTTCAAGTCAGCCTCGAATTTCTCCTTCTGGTTCGTATTGTCCATGTCGTAAACCTAAACCCACTAGAAACCACCATTGATTCACGTGATTTTTTTTGACAAAGAAGAAGAGAAAGACCTTATTCCAAATGCTATCGAAGACTTGGACGCCTTCTTGGACCTTCTTCAAAACACAATCTATCTCTCCCTGAAGCTTTCGACTCGCTCCCATTTTCGCAGATTCAAGGGTAATATTGTCCCACAAATTTAATTCCAAAATTCCATCATCCGGTATTTCAAGAATACCATCCCTTTGGTGGTATTTTGGGAAGGGAAATTTTAACACAATTTACACATATGCAAATCCTGGGCAAATTAGATATCCGAAAAATATTTGCGAAAACTTCTACCAAACATGGTTAAATACGAATTCCACTATTACTTTCCTGCAATTCAATAAAAATTACTTCTACCAAACAAGCCCTAAGGGTGAGAGCGTGACTTATATAGATGGATATGAAATATTCTGAAAGTGTGAGGTAGTATGTTATGAACAGAATTCCAAGATTATGTGAGAGAATAGAGAAAGGAAAAGAACTCTAAAACAAAACACAATGATTATATTTAATTAATTTTTCTCTGATAATTTTATTAATTTTAGAGAAAGATAAATTACATTAACTATGAGAAATGGAATATAAGGGAAGTGTTAAAATTTTAAACACAATGATTATATTTTATCAATTTTTCTCTAATAATGAAATTATTTAATCTTTTTAGATAAATGTAGACATGTAAATTATTGTGTATGTGTACGTACTTGTATTCTAGACGATTTAACACTAATTAAGTGGATATGGTTCGATCCTAATTGATTTTTTTTCTCTGAATCGAACCAAACCAATTTAAAAATCTAAACGGTTTTATTTTTCCCAAATCAAATTGGAATCGATTCATGTTTTAAAATTAGTTCATAATTTATAACCAGTTCAAAACTTGTCCGGATGTACAAACTAGTTCTGAATTGGTTTTGAACTGGTTCTGAACCAATTTTTCATATAGATTCTTTTGGTGCGGTTCAATTTTTAATTTGGTATATAATTCAACACCATTAATGAGATATATTTCAATATATTGTGTCTTACGTCGAGTTGTCAAACTAGTTGCTTGGCAAATGATTAATGGACTTTGCCTTTGAAAATTTTAATTACTTAATTAAGATAGGTTGAGTTTAATCTAAACCTTTATTGTTATAATATAATGCATACGATAATGTAGTTTTCCTTTAAAAATATAATGCTCGCGTTATTTCTTAATGACAATCAATCATATTCGAGGTCTCTATACGTGATTGACGATGCTTATGCTTGTAGAAATCAATTTCCTACGTTTTCAAGCTATCACGAGAATCTTTCGTTGTGGCTCGTCTTAATTTTTTTCTCTAAAATTCTATTTTAAAATGGTACCAAATTATTAAACTGAAAATGACATAAAGTCTTAAATTGTGGGTCACGAATCACCATCGATCTCATTCCCCCAAATCCTCAGTTCTTTTAGGTGCACTGCCTGAAAATTAAAATATATGATGATGAATTTCCTCACAATATTGTTATAATGATTAAGGACATGCTAAATTAGCTTTGTTGACTAAGAGAATAGCTATTGATTCCAAAGCTAGCCTGGAACCTTTCATAGACAATGTTATCTCTTATAAAGGTTTAAATATACACATGCAGTTAAAAGAAAAGTCGACCGAGCTTAATTTTATTCTTAATTATATAATATTATCTACGAAAACATTTTAATGGGGAAAATTATTAAGAGAAAACAGATATGGCTCATAATTTCTAATTTGAGAATATATATATATATATATATATATATATATATATGTGTGTGTGTGTGTGTATTTAAACCATCACCTTCATCCCTCAGTTAAAAGCACTTTTGCTTTCCATATATGAATTGGATTGTAGATAAATAACACTGCTAATAAGTTATTGCATTTTTCATTAAAAAGTACACTTAATATAATCACCCAAAGCAAAACACTATAAAAGGGAGAAAGTCTTATAAATTTATCTGCGAGAGAGAACTAACTATATTGGTCAGTTTTCTTCTAAAAGAAAGCAAGTTTCTTTCGTGACGATAAAGTTGGTAAAAAGTAATGGCCAGTCATGAATTCACGATCTAATCAGTAAAACTGCAAACTTTTCAAAAAGTGCCCAATATAAAGCAAACAAGAGATGTTTCTCTTTTAAAAGTGGGTTGTGGAATTGAAGTGCAAAAAGGGCTAATTTTATGAAAGTTGTTGTGGAAACGCTATCTCATTAATATATTCTTTATTTTTTTGGATAACATCTCATTAATATATTCTGGTTCAACACTATCTTGAATCCGGTTAATAGAATAATAGCTATGTATCTATCTTTTTTTAGTTCATAATTACAGTATGAAATATGAATTTTTAACTTAAAGTAAAAATATTCAACACTTAATTAATTAGTGAAATAACGTATTTGATTTTGATATGCTTCTACCCCGGAAGCAGTTACCATAAAAAGTAGTTAAATCTCTTTCTTTCTTGTCCCCCCTCTTTCTGTCTCTCTCTACTATCATCTCTTCATTTCATTATTCTGAATATGAATATGATCTGAGAGTCATTGTGACTGTTAAAATATAACTTCCGCATAATATATATTAATATATATATATATATATATATATTTATATATATCTTTTTCTTTATATGGTTGAGTAGAGATAGGAAGAAGAGAAGAGAAAAGAGAGAGAAAGAGAATTATTATTATTATTATTTTGGTAAACTAAGAGAATTATCTTTTTAACCATGCCTTATAGTGCAACTATTATTTAATTGAAATATAATTAACCCGTAAATTAATAAACTAATAAGCATGAAATAGTAATAAACTACAATGATTTGCTTGTCATGCAATCTTAGGACAATCGTTGAAATTAGTTCTTTAAATGTTAAAAATAGGCTGAAAAATAACGTACTAGTACTATTTGTGGGCCCTTGGAGAAGTGATGTTGATAAATGATAATGATATCCCACATGAAAGAAAATAGTTCGGCCAATTACAAAAGTGGGAGAATGCCACGTGACGATGCACACAGCTTCATGCTGACTTGTCCCAAATTGATTGATACAAAAACCTTTGAGACCGATCAATAATAATCATCCAGGCCCCTTCCTTCAAATTAAACAGAGTAAATGATAACAAATCATGCAAATTGGAAAATGAAAGATGATTTATATATTGAGAGTTCAATTAATGTAGGGGCTTAGCTAGATTCTAATCCAATACATTCTACATTTGTTCATAGAATTAGCTAGCCCATAACTTAGGCAAGTAAAATTAACTATATTAGTTAGCTTAGCTAGGGAAGAAAAGTCTTAAAGATGAAATTATTGGCCCCTAAAGAGAGGAGAGAAATATTAAGCCGTCACTCATTCTCCAACATCACCCAACAAAAGTTCCATCGTTAGACAAAAAAATCCTAACCTTCGCAATCATCTTCGTATTATCTTTTACTTTGGTAGGGATAGTCATAATTTAATCTTAGAATAATCTTCTACGTCACGCCCTGCCTATGACGTGTACCTTCATTATGTGGTCCTCGTATTTCATCTGTCCTCAAAAGCATGATCAACTTCCGTTGATTTAGAGTTTCAATTTCAAAGAAAATATATTGTGAATAAAGTTATGTATATATTATGTGTCCCCCTACTAAGACCTCTCGGTCATTTTCACTTTGCATAATTATACCTAGCTAGCTAAGAGGGTTCGGTTAGTGATAAATCTTGACTCGGCTAGGGTTTAAAAAATAACGTACTGCTGGTAGTTGTTAAGTTTGTGTTTTTTTACTAAAGTCCAAATGGGTTAAAAGTATGATAAGAGCCCAAAAAATCTAAAGCTCAATGAGCTTAAGGCTAGGATTTCTTAGAACCCTTATAAATACTATTACTTAAGTCATCAGCCTCCTAGATCATTCAACTGGAGAGGTAAGCTCAGATATGAAAAATGCCCACACACCTCTCATTCCCTCTCGAAAGATAGTCTGAAAGATTTGTCACTATTCAGCCTAAAGGATTTTTTTTTTTTTTTTTTGGTACATTGCCGGGAGGTATCCCCATTCAACCTTCTCCGGGCACCATGCCCTCGGGGTACGGCCCGTTTGGGCTAGCCCCTCATTGTAACAGTGGGTGCACTAAGCTTCGCAACCGGAGAAAGGACGAGACTAATCCCCCAACCGAAGATTTTTAGCTTATCCTCTGGCCCCAAAAGATTTTCCAAGAAACTGCTTGAGGCAGGGTTTGATCCCTGCACCAAGCAATCCCTTGGGAGCTCAGCTGCCAACTGAGCTACCCTTGGGAGTTCAGCCTCAAGGATTTTGTTCGTGCTGCGGCGCTGAGATGAACAGTTCGTGAAGATAAACAGTACATGGGGAGATTTTGTACGAGATATGCGCATCAAGATAATCAGTAAAATGATAATGATCTGTTTACATCTCAAATCACAATGGTCTAAAATGCTTCAGCATGTGCAATTGCTCTAATGATAGCTATTTTGACATTTCTAGGCCTTCGTTTTTCTAGCTACTAATCTTTCCTTCAACTATTATATTTATTATTGTTATCCAAAAAAAAAAAAAACTATATAATTATTTGATTGGCCCTAGTGTGACTAGTCCCAATTACATGAATCACTGTTTGTCCGACAGGATCATAATAAATGATTAATGACCCAGTTTTCATTTCAATAACTTTCTCATCGTCCATGCCACATATATAACTTCATAATGGGACAACTCAGTTCCCCTTTCTTGCAATGGCGAAAAAGGCCCGTCATCTGAATGTGTAAAGTGACCAATTTTACAAGTAATCCTGGTATATCTTCCTCGGTTAGACATTAATATAAGATACAAAGTCTTTTTTTCCCCTTTTGTCACACTCAAATACACAAAGCTTATGTTGCATAGACTTAAATAAATATGATATAATTAAGATAAATAATTATAAAAAGACAGAGGTTAACATATCTTAAATTGCACAAAGAAATTTTAACTATTTTAATAGGTATAATAATTAAATGGAATAAGTAAATATAAATATTACTGATACTTATCATGTGTGGTCAAATAGTGGAAGAAAAGTGAAGAGATGAATTAACGGCAATATTGTGGTCATCATATGTCTCACACACTCTCCTAATTATTATGTAGTTTAAATGATACATGTTTTGACAAATATCCATTTTGTCCGCATCTACATTATTATTGCCGTGCTTGCATCCCTCATCACACAGCCAGAAACAAAAAGCAAAGAAATCACATATTAGAAAGTCCATTTGGATATTAAGTGTACAACATGGCTTTTTTATTATTACTATTATTATTATTATTATTATTATTAGGGTCCTACATGAGGAGGGGCAGGTGACCCCAGATGAAAGACAATCATGTTGGACCCACAACCCGCATCGAGCCAAACTATCATTCTGTGATGGACAACGGAACAGATGGGACTTCCAAGTAAATGATTGGCATTAAATTCTATATCTAGCTAACATGAATTATTTCCTGTGTTTTTCTTAGAGCTGTCCATGTTCAACTGGGCTCAGAAGGTTGATCAAATGCGTCACGTGGTTGGCCAATTGAATCATGGGATTTCTTCAATTAATTAATTTATTCATTGGAAAGCAATAGGGAATATATGGATAATTCTAAATAAATAAATAAATAAACAAGTTCCCATCGAAGCTTCTCTAATTAGACTCCACTGTGAAGCTACTTATGTGTTTGCTAACCTACCAGTACAACAAACAAATACAGCCACACTTGTCTTGGATTGCACCACGGAGAAATTAAGACTCAACATATATATAGAAAGAGTGTATGACGAAAGTACTGAAAAGAAAAAAGACAAAAAACTTGATTTTGGAACGATCTACAAGTAATAACCTTGATTCAATGTACCCTTAAAGAAAATTAAAACTTAATTAATTGATTAATTAATATGCCTGTGTCAATCTAGAAAACCAAAGCCACCAAAGTGTTGGACAGAGGAACCAAGCTTAAAATTTTGGACTGATGCTGATTAAAAAGGTCATTAAGAAAAGTGAAGAAAAATTATCATTCAAATATTATTGGACGGATTTAGATTATGGAAACTCTGGTCATAGAAAGGAATACATTTTTACAAGAATAAAATTATATATATATATTGTCCATCTCGTATCCAGTCATTGGATATAAGATTTTGTCCAGTCACCACATTATAATTATGTACTTCAGGAAATACATAGTTATAATATTAAAATTATACATTTTTCCACTTTTCACGTTAGCAGGCAAGTTTATGAAGAGATGAAAAAAAAATTCAACTTTAACATTATAGCTATGTATTCTCCGGAGTACATAGTTAATTATAATGCGGTGACTGAACAAAACCTTATATCCAGTGACTACTGGACACCCAATTTTCCAATATATATATATATATATATGTGTGTGTGTGTGTGTGTGTGGTAAACTATTTCTGCCTTAAAGGAAGAAAGAGTTATCTGCTTTAAGGGTGCATTCCTGTTTTTTTTATTATTATTATTTGTGGATCCCACTTTTTTTAAACCTATATGTCTCTGTGGTATAGACATTTATTTGCCTTTAAGGCATAAAATTAAAACCCAATATATATATATATATATATGGAAAAATGATTTGCAATGTGATTGTATATAAGTATTGTGCAGTCACCTAAAAACTACGTCGTTTTGGTTAGGATAAAGAAAGTTTGTGTTCAAAATTAATTGTAGAAAATAGAAATATTATATCTATTTCTACCTTTGTATGGTTATGATTTTTCATATTTAACGCTTTCACATTATAAAACAATGTAATTTTATATAACTGCACCAAACCTTAGGTGCAGTCATTGTACATCCGCTAAACCATATATATATATAGAAGGATAATGTCGATGTGGCAAGCCCTTGTTGAATGCTAATATGTCATTAATTAGTTCCACCAATTACCAAATTAGTTATAAGCTTAATCACTTTTTGTTAGATAGCTTTCGTAGTGTGTGTTCATTTTGCACTTCCTACTATTCTATATATAGTTGATGTAAGCCATTGATGTATCTTTTTTCCTCATAATATGAAAATATACCAAAGTTGCTTGCATAAGATGGTATCAAAGCTTCTTGAGAAGTTCTGATTCCCCATCCTTTCTTTCTTTCATTTTCAAGAAACCTCACCATCAATGACGAATCAGAGCTTACCATTTGATTGCCTCACAAGTCATTACCATTTTCAAGAGACCCGAGGAGCGATTTTCTCAAGTGGATATTTTTAGAGTTTCCAATCTACAAGAAGATATCTACAAACTAAGGCAAAGAGATTGAACAATTGCTGATTATTTTACAAATTTGAAAAGTTTATGTCATGAACTTGAAAATATGAGACCACTCCTTAGTTGTAAGTGTACCTTTTTATGTATTTGTCCTGCTCTTTCTGATATTCATATTCGTAAGGATCAAGACCATACCATACGATTCTTGAAAGGATTAAATGAGCAATATGCTCATGTTCGATCTCAGATCATGTTGATCAACGCTCTACCTGATGTTAATCGATTTTTCTCCTTGCTAGCTCAGCAAGAACGAGAGTTTCACTTTAATCCTTCTGTGGATGATGGATCGAAGGCATTTCTAAGTGAAGCTGATAATAGTAGAAGGAAATTCGCCTCAAATAGAGGACGCAGACGTCCTAACTATAATGGAGGCAGAAGACATGGACATGAATCGAAGTTTTGTGTGCATTGCAAGATGAGTAACCGTACGGTGGAAACATGTTACTTCAAACATGGCTTTCCTCCAGGCTATAAGCCAAGGAGAGCTCAGGTTGCAAATATTGTTGTCTAAGTTGAATCCGTTAAGAATAATAATGAAGGCTCAACTATTATTTTGTCCTTTCAACAGTTCCATGATCTCATGCAAGCCTTGGAGTCTCCAAAGGAATCTTCTCATGTTAATCTTGCAACCATTTCTGCACTAATTGCAGAAGAAAATCAGTTGGCAGGTAATCGGTTGCGTTGGATTCTTGATACTGGCACAACTGATCATATAACATCATCTTGTTCTAATCTTGTTTCGTTTCATAAAATATGTCTTGTGTCCATTAATTTGCCAAATGGTTTCAAGGTAGTGGCCTCACATGCAGGAAACATTAATTTTTCTGATGACTTAATCTTATATGATGTAATATATGTACCAGAGTTTTGTGTCAATCTTATTTTAGTGAATAAACTCTTCTCTGCCTTGCCTTGTTACCTAGTTTTTTCTAACACTCATTGTCGTATTAAACAGGTGACTACCAAGAGGAAGATTGGTACGACTAAACAACATAGAGGCCTCTTCATCTTGGTTGTCTCTTCAACACAACCTATACCTACTTTAATAATTGATGTTATTTGTAATTCCAATTCCTGTACCCGTAGCAATGATCATATACTTTGGCTTGAACTTTTACACATGGATATTTAGGAACCTGCATTTGTTGCATATGTGGACACAAATATTTCTTATCCATTGTTGATGACTATTCACGATACACTTAGCTCATTTTCCTTAAATAGAAATCAGATGTTCGAGCATCCATTCAACACTTTGTTACTTTCCATAAAAACCATTTTCAAATCGTAGTGATAATGGACCCGAATTTCTTATGCATGAATTTTTCAAAATCAAAGATATTCTTCATCAAACCACATGTGAAGAAACTCTTGAACAAAATGGTATAGTAGAAAGAAAACACCAACATCTCATGAATGTAACCCGTGCTATACTATTTTAGTCATAAGTTCCAAAATCATATTGGTGTTATGCCCTTGCTCATTCCACACACATCATATTGGTGTTATACCACATTCTTAGATTACCAAAGACCTTATGAAGTTTTATATTAGAAACCACCTTCTTTCACCCATTTCAAAACCTTCAGCTGTTTATCTTATGCTTCTACTTTACATTCTCATCGAACTAAATTTGCCCCGAGAGCACAAAAATGCATATTTCTTGGTTACCAATATGACACCAAATGACACATATTGCTTGAACTTTCTTCCAAAAGGTTATTCATATCCCAAAATGTCATATTCTATGATATGGTGTTTCCTTTTGCTGATACACATCCCTTACAATTAAACCTATCCTTCCTACCCCTTCACCCATTGCGTTTGATGATATATTCCCTCTTCTCATCATTCCTGCTTTATTGGTTCCCCCACCATCCCCTACAAACATACATTACACAACCTGATAACCTATGCCCCCCAACCTGATGCTCCTCATCCTGCTTTTCCCCTTCGAAGATCATCTCGTGTGAAAAGGCAACCAAGTTACCTTGTGGACTTCCACTCTCAATCTTCTTTAGGTACTCTCTATCCCTTCTCCTTTGTTTTATCATATGCTTCTTGTTCTCCTTTCCACATTCATTTTTGCCTTAATGTCACCACCATACTAAAACCAGAAACACATGTTGTAGCCTCCAAACTCCCTTGTTGGAAGCAAGCCATGGTAGTAGGGATAACTGCGTTGGAACTTAATCACACATAGGACTTAGTTGATCTCCTTCCTGACAAGCACACAATTGGATACAAGTAAGTTTATAAGGTGAAATATAATATTGATGGGACCGTTGAATGCTATAAAGTGAATTTGGTTGCCAAAGGATACACTTAATTGAAAGGGTAAATTATTTTGATACTTTTAGCCCCGTAGCCAAAATGACTACCATTCGGGTGCTCTTGTCCACTAGTGTTGCTAGAGATTGGATTATTGAGCAACTAGACGTGAATAATGCCTTTCTCCATGGAGATTTGAATGAAAAAGTCTTCATGGACTTGCCACCAGGTATTTAGTCTCCCCCAGGCAAAATGTGTCAGCTATGAAAGTCCCTTTACTGCCTAAAGCAAACCAGTAAGCAGTGGCATTCCAAGTTGTCAAATGTTCTACTTACTCTTGGTTATACTCAATCAATGGCTGACTACTCTATATTTGCAAGAAAGACATATGCTTCTTTCATCGTAATTCTTGTGTACGTTGATGAGGTTGTCTTAGCTGGGGATAATCAAGCAGAAATCCAGCGTGTTAAGGTTGGCTTAGATAACCAATTTCACATGACAGATTTAGGTCATTTGTGATATTTCCATGGGTTGGAGATCTCTCTTCCAAGACTGACATTGTTGTTAATCAAAGGAAGTATGCTTAGAAATTTTGTCAGATAGTGGTCTTTTGGGAGCTAAACTTTCTTCTACTCCCATGGTTCCATCTCTTCATTTTTCCCGCAGTCAAAGCAGTCCTCTCTCTGAAGCTGGTGCATCTTTATTTGTTGTCTCATTGGTTAGTTGTTGTACCTCACGACCATACATTTGTTTCTCAGTCCAACAACTTAGCCAATTTGTTAGTTCCCCTACCTCTGATCACTTGTCAGCAGCAACTTGCGTCCTTCGATATATAAAGGGCCCTCCTACAGTTTATTTATTTTTTCCAGCTTCCAATAACCTTCAGCTAAGTGGGTTCATTGATTCCGATTGGGCTTGTTGCCTGGATTCCAAAGATCAATTTTGGGGATATGTATTTTCTTGGTTCTTCATTAATCTCTTGGCGTTCTAAGAAGCAGCCTACTGTCTCGCGCTTTTCCAGTGAGGTAGAATATAAGGCTCTTGCATCCTTAACATTTAAGTTTCAATGGATCACTTATCTGCTTCATGATCTACATGTCTTTTGTCTAACAGCAGCTCATGTTTATTGTGACAACGTCTCAGCAATTTATCTTGCCAAAACCCCCCACTCTACATGAACGTTCAACGCATGTTAAGATAGACATTCATGTTACTTGAGAGAAGCTTCAAGCTGGTTTACTAAGATTTTTTCTAGTTGCCTCTTCTGACTAGTTAGCTGATCTTTTCACCAAGGCCCTTCATCCGGCTCAATTCTCTTCCATTATGCCAAGCTAAGACTTCGTGATATTCACTGTCCCGCTTGTGGGGGGTGTTGAAGGACAGTGATAATGTGGCAAGCACTAGTTGAATGTTCATGTGTAATTAATTAGTTCCACTAGTTACACATTAGTTATAAGCTTAATCACTTTATGTTAGATTTTCTGTTTGATAGCTTTCATAGCATGTGTTGATTTGCACTTTCCTACTGTTCTATATATAACTAATGTGTCTAAAACCAAAAAAAAAAATCACTCCCGATAAACCCGACTAGTGAGTGTCGGGTGGAGGTAATCGTAGCCTTACACTATTGCATAATTGCAAAGAAACTGTTTCTAGTAACATGATAAATTAAATTTGTGAGAAAAATAAAACACGACTTATTTATTTTTACTAATCATCGCTAGCTATGTATGGGTTCTCTACTAGGGCCTCAGAATAAAGAGGTGGCAAAATTGGCAATGAGTCGGGATGGATCGAGATAAGTTGGGAAGAATCGACCCATTTTGCCACTCTCTCCATCCGAATGTATGATCTGCCATACAAAAATTTACTGTGCATAACTTTCGAATTAGTTACCGTTATATTATAAATTCTTTTATGAGGGAAGATAATGGAGGAACGATACTTTTGAATAATAAAATAAAAGGGGCGTTTTGGAGGGTTTCTCTCATAGTCGTATAACTGTTTAATGTTTTGCCCTTATTTGTCAGAAGATTTCTTGTAACTTTGGTTTTTCTTGAAACTTCCAACTATAACTAACCACTTTACACAAGCATGCCCCTGATGGAATTTAGTAGTAAGAAATTCTAAATGGCAAAGTCTCTAATATCTTCCTAACTATTCACACACATATATATAGATGTGGTTCCAACCTTTCTTCCTCTGTACCTCAATATTTCAAATACCCAGATAGAGTAACCTCTCCAAGCTTCAATTACATACATTAATATCCACAATCCTCTACATAATATTCTTTAGATTCCCCTCTTTCTCTTTTCAACTGTTTCACTTCTTCAATCTCATATCATTCCCTTCAAATTAACAACAAAATCATGGGTCTTAGAGACATCGGTGCTTCGCTGCCTCCAGGGTTTCGGTTTTATCCGAGTGATGAAGAGTTGGTATGTCATTATCTTCACAAAAAGATCACAAATGAGGAAGTTCTGAAGGATACCTTGGTGGAAATTGACTTGCACATATGCGAACCATGGCAGCTTCCAGGTATATATATATATATGTGTGTGTATATATTATGGGAATTATCTTCCTTGCTTGATCTCGTTTAATTTTAATTTGTTTCAGAAATTTCTGAAAAATCTACATATTATGTCCTTGCATGATAACTTCCATTATTTTTTGTACAATATTGAGATTATCATCCTTTGTTTGCCGTTTCTTGTTTTCCTTTTGTTCGTTTCTCTGCTAAAAGAAATAGAATATTCACATGGGTTATCACACATCCACAAAAAAGATAAAGTCCATGTTGTGGTTTTATAAAACTGCTCAGACGACAATACGGAGAACTAAGCACACTTGTTTGATCAAGAAGAGAGAGAGAGAGAGAAAAAACTGAGAATACGAGAAAATAAAAGGGATAGGTATGTAAGAGGAGGGGGTTGTTACATGTACGATAGTGCATTCAGTTCATCAATGATTAAGGTAATGCCAACTTCTTTATGAATACTCAGCGTCCCTATCGATAAAAAAACATCAAGTTCTTTGTATAAAAAATTAATTCGTACAAATACACAACTTGGTATATTTGCCAGTATAATTGTTTTTGTCTTTTGTGTATAATTTTTTTTCCCTACAAACACAACCGAACAACTTTTTTCTGTTTGATAATATATATTATGGGTAAACAACTTCTCCTTTCAATGGAGAAGTTTTTTTGTTGCAGCAATCACACAGCAAAGCATTGAAATGTGTGATTTGTTTTTTGTTTTGTCTTTTTTCAATACAATCAATGGGTCCCACCAAAAATCTCTCTCAGCTGCAAAAAAGAAGTTCTTCTGTCAAATGAGAAGTTGTTTCCCCATATATTATATATATAAATGGAGATGGAAACGATGTTTTTTGAGCTCTATCGCCTACACAGAGTCTCTAATCTGTCTTTTTTCTTTACTCGATCCATTCTCTTCCTTGTTCCTACCATCTTCTTCTTTTAATTAAAACAGTCTCAAAAAGCATTCTATTTCTGTGGACAATATTTGTTCTTTTGCAGTAAAATACGCAAGTGCGAATAAGACTGCGAAGAGTTACTTTAATTTACTTTGATTTTCAGAAAAAATATTTGTTATTTTAAATAACATAATTTTATATCATTTTAAATGAAACAATCGTGTTTTCATATATGTTTGATGGTTTTTTTTATCTTTTCTCTCCTCCACAATACTCTCTTTCTTCCTCCTCCTAATATTGTGAAAGAGAAAAAATATAAAAAATAATTAAATATATACTAAAACACAATCGTTTCAACACAAAGTTATGCTTTTTAAAATGACAAATAATTTTGCCATTATATATATATATATATATAAATATTTGTTCTGTCACACAAGACAAATTTATATCTAACAATATGAGGTATTTTGAAAATTTTATTTCTCTCCTAGGACATGAATTTTCTCAAAATACGCTTTATTTTTTTCTTAAATTTCAAAATAAGGTGGTTGGGAACATAAATTTTTTAGTTGTGTCAACATATATATCAACAAATATAATAATATAAAAAACTTTACAATTTATACTACCTATACGAATCAAATCCAAACTATATGCACAGATACACATGCACCTTAATTACAGTAGTAGTATAGTCTTCATTTCATATACTACATAATTTTCACTTAGTCTAAATTTCACTTAATTTTCAAGAGATGCCTTATTTTTAGAACTATCATATTTTTATTTAGAGTATGCATTGCAAATAACTGGATCTGTTTGCTACTAATTCTGTGAGTGATCATTAGGTTTCCACCTCGCCATAAAACAATGAAAGCGACCGATCCCTTTTAACACAATAGAGGACCCTGTCTGGCAGCTATAGAGAGGCTGAAGCATAAATGATTCATGCATAGATTACGTTTTCCCTTTATTTATTTATTATTTTCTTTTGGTTAAAGTGTCCCTTTAATTTTACGCTTACGTTGCTAACTATTAATTATTATAACGAAGTTGACAAAGTAATGCGTTTTCACCAAGCAACCAACAAACACAGTATTATGTATACACTGACACAAACATACGTGTATATTCGCCTCAGTCACCTTTCGTGGCATGACTCGCTATCTAGATGATTTTGACTCGTTAGCATTCATATTATGTATAAATGTGTAATTAGAAATTATATATATGTTCCCTCAAGAAATATAAGAAAAGCTAAACTTTTATACATGAAAGGACATACGTTATCTTTCTAGAGTTGATTAATTAGTCCTAAATTCAGGCACAAAACATCATGAAAGCTGTGAAAGGAGGTAAGAAAAGAGAGAGGAAAAAAAAGCTACGCAATTACATATATAGCAAATATTTTGAAACTTCCAACCACTATATGTTGGGGTAATTTGATGTCATCTTTGTCAGGTGGGATTGGAAGCTTGAAATTTACATGTCATTAATGAACTAGCTGACATGTGATATTGATTCCACACATGACCTAACTGTTACTATTTCTTTGAATTAAACAATTATTTTCACATATACTATTATATTACCTTAGTCATGTGTTGTCTATTTGCTATAAAAAAAAAACTGACATATATCACGTGTTCATGCATGCGCATTGTAAAGAGGTGGCTAAGCTCAATGCAAACGAATGGTACTTCTTCAGCTTTCGGGACCGCAAATATGCTACTGGATTTAGAGCCAACCGGGCCACCTCATCTGGATATTGGAAAGCAACAGGGAAGGATCGTACGGTGCTTGATCCGATGACGCAGGAGGTTGTAGGAATGAGGAAGACATTGGTGTTCTATAGGAACAGAGCTCCAAATGGCATCAAAACAGGATGGATCATGCATGAGTTCCGCTTGGAGACCCCACACATGCCTCCCAAGGTTAGTTTCCACTTTCCTTTGGCTAGCTTTTGTATGGGCTTTTTTTGGCTAAAGCAACTTTGATTGATTATTTTATCATTGGTAGATTATCCAAGTTTAATTTCAATAATAGTATAATTTGCACAAATTTAAATTTGTAACATGAATTTTTTTTTAATAAACGAACACTAAACACCACTTAGATATATGTTAAATTTTTAAATAATACTTGTATAAAATTATATACACGAGTAGGGATATAAATTAATCAAATTTTTACTTATAAGTTTATGGGTGTTGTTTTTCTCCTGTTGTAGTTTCTCCTGTTGTAGGAGAAAACAACATCCTCCCACAGACTCATCAAATGTTGCACAATTTTATTATTATTATTTTATTCTTTTTAGCTTGGATCCTACAAATTTATGTTTGTGCAGGAATGGGGTTTGTTTTTGCTGTTATAGGAGAAACAAATACCCTTAAGTTTATAGATAAATTTATATTATATTATTTATTTTAAATAAAGTAGAATAATAATAAATAATACAAACAATATTATTTGGTTATTTTTTTCCAATTTTGAATAGACCTGAAGGACTGGTAGATTTAACTAGGTTAATAGTTCATCCATAATTAAAAAATAATTATTTTTTATTATAAATAAACCAGATCAAACCTATAATTTAACATCCATTAGGTAAATCGGTCGGGTTAGATTCAAGATATTTTACATAGGTATGACTTATCTAAACCAAAGTTTAGACTTGATTAACCAATTTACACTCTTGTGTATGAGATATGACTTAATGAAAAATATTTTTTTATATTACATAATAGAAATAATGGCTAAAACTACAATTTGTACTAAAATTAGGTCCCATGGCCATTGATTTTATAATTTGTAGTCAAATTAATACTCTCATGTTGCAAATATTTGATTAGAAATCGTAAGATGTAGCCACAAGCAGTATGAGTCACAACTTTTTTTATGTATTAAAAAAATATTTCATTAAGTCGAGTTTCATAAGATTTTATATAAATAATATTGAAATATCGAACTCATGTATAAGTCATGTTTGATGTCTACAATATATTTTTTTAAAATATATAAAGTCATGGGGTGATATTTGTGACCTTATACAAATCACACTATTTCAAGAAATAAATTTTGACAAGACAGAATTTAGCCATATATATATCATTAGAGATTATGGTATAGTAGAGGATGTATATCTTAACAAGCCTTGTTTCTGAAAGTTGAAGACTAAACAAGTTGGCATAGATTCTCCCTAAAAAGATATAACGGATTTTTCAATCTCTTTTTTCGATGTGTACATTGGATTTGGATCTTATCGGCTTTAGCATATAGAGAGTAGAGAGAGAGAGAGAGAGAGAAAAAGTACATGATGAGGGTTGTCCCGATTTAATTCCTTACTTTGTCACAAATGAATTGTCGCCAGCGAAAAAATAAAATGATTCGTTAGGGGAAAAGAAAAAGTTGCCTTTGCCGTGTAGTTTTGACGTGAGGATAAAGTTTCTTTTAGGCTAATTTTCAGGTTCACATTAATTTTTGCTTATATTAGGTCAAACTTTTTGTTGATTACAGGAGGACTGGGTGTTGTGCAGAGTCTTCAACAAAAGCAAAGAAGATAATAGTTCCAAACTCAGTTCACAACTCATGTATGATACCACAACTCCATCCCTAACTTTGGTTTCATCATCTCCATCCAACCAAACCATGCCTGGTGGGTATAACAGACATGCCTCTTTCTCTTCCTTGATGGCAACCCATCATCATCATCTTCATCATCATTTAAACCCGAACCAAAACAGTTCTTCAATGAATCTCCTTCAGTTTTCTCGGGAAACAAACACCAACAGTAGCACTGTTACTCAAATTAGTTCCAGATGTGATGATGGATATGACTTCTTATGGGACATGGATAATAGCCTAGAAGATGGCGTGGCCTCAAACTTGGACGCAATAAGATTCGAGGTTGATAATAATAATAATAATATGGTCTTGTTATAAAGATGCATTGTTAATGTCATGTGTACATACACATATGTATGTATGGTTCATATATCGTAAATTGTCAAAATTCGTTGATTTAGGATGTATTTATGGTGTTTGGCTTCCAGGGGGCATGTCACATGCTGGATTGGGATTAGTTGTTCGAAAGGATGTGTGGTAATGTTAATTGTTGATAGGGTAATAGTGTGGTCAATTAGGCTGTTTCGTAATTATTTTTTACTTCTTTTATTATTTTGGGGGTAGGGCATTAATAATCCTTTTGTGTACAATTTGTCGATTTTTAATAGCATTGTTTATATTTTGTTTTACTAGCTTCATTAATTTCTCTTGTTGTAGTGAATATGTGCACGGAGTAGCGCTAATTAATGATTAAACATTTTACAACCTCCACTTTGAGGTTATGTTCTCATAGTAGTAACTAAGTAGAAAGTTCATCACCAAGCACATGAATCAACTGGTAGGTTGTTCCACCTTAATTAGTGGTCTCGAATTTGAGTCCTTAATATCGCATTTGTGTTAAAATTTGATAATGAGAACTTAGCTGCCTATGAGCCCTACCCGGGTCAAATAATCATACTAGTCGACTAATCATTAAACTGATGAATAATATCCAAAAATATGTAGGAGTTTCATGAGAGAAACTATTTGAGAGGAATAACATCAATAATGGAAATGATTAATCACGTACTTAAGAAATATATGATAAGAACTAAAAAAATGTTAGATTGAGAGAAACGGGCGAAAAGAAAAGGAAAAAGAAGATATGACCACTTAACTACTCAACTTTGATTAGGAAACTTTCCTCTTAAAAATTAGTACGCCATTTGGGGTAATACATATAGGAGGTCAATTTTAAGAGGTTAGAAGTTTATAAATTCATGTCAGGAGTATCACTGAATCAGAGAATTAAAAGAAAAAAAAAATTAGTAGAATAGCATTCTCTATAGACAAGCAGATTATAGGTAGTCGAATTGTTTTTGTCAAACAAAATTAGAAACTAAGCAGAAATGTATTGGAAGCATGTGAGATTTCAAAATGTTGATGCATCTAATGCATGAAGCTGAGTCTTGATTTTTAATACCTCTCCTCTCACTTTCAATAGGAATCTTCCGTCTACTATTCATATTTTAAAAGACATGGACTAGATGCCTAATCAGATCTTGCGTAACTTAGGGTGAATTTATTTTTGAAAAATGTTGTTAATATACTATTTTTTAATAAACTTTTTTTATCATCGGATAAAATTTAATGCTTAGTTTACTAATAAAGAGTATATTCAAGTTATTAAGTGAAATTAACATAAAATTTTACATAATAATACAAAAAAAAAATTGTTAAGAAAATATCAAAGAATATGTGCAAGGGTCTATATTTGATCAGCATTTAGTCAAGTGCATTCATGCATGCAATACTAAGAGAAAAAGACACGGGATTGGACATAACTCTAGGACGAGATTGAATATATATATATAAAAAAAAAAAAAAAAAAGGGAGGCACACTACTTACAGAGCTTATGAGATCTTGATTTGTCTCTCCTATTTTGCTTTTTTTATTATTATTTTCTATAGGTAGAAACTTTAATTAATGAATGAACCCCTACTCATACGATGCTTTAATTATTTCTAAGGCATTTCACTGTGTTAGTTATTTGTCGGCACACTTGTAAACGCTGAAATGTGCCGCTTGAGCAAATTATGAGCTCCAATAAAAAGAGATTCTTTCAGTCCACATCTTAGTTGCTTTTGCTTTTATTAATTTGCTTTTAATTTCTCTTTTCTGTTACCATTTTCTTATTCCAAACACTCATTTTTTAATGTTAGGCAATTGATAGCTACTCCTTCACCCTTCTAGCTAGCTTTCAGTTGATAAACGCTCTAAAAAAGGAAAGCGACATAAACAATTGAGGCTGCGGTCCATAATTGAGACTATTGAAACTTATTAAGATAAACAATAATTTATTTAAACTATGATGATTTTTTCAATATTTGTGGAAGATAAAAGTTTAATTAATTATAAAAATAAACAACCAAAATCTTATAACACATTGAAAATGATATTCCATGAGGTTCACTAATCAAACACAAGTTAGTGAAGAGGTAAGCAAGCCATGCAAGAAATATTAGTTAGATTGGTTCATCACTAGTTGACATTGAACTCGCGAGAAAAAAAAAATGGAGTTGCAGAGACAAGACACCTAATAGTAATAGGTATGAAGATAGTTTCTCTCGCTGGCATTGTTATACCACAACAGCATGCAATAATAAAATAGGCAACTTCTTGGGTTTGCCGTTATGTATGAAGGATTTGTTTAATAATCAAAGAATATAAATTCACACTTAAGGGTTGTTTAATTTAGTTTAAAATACTATCGTAGAGCATTTGAAAATTTTCATAATATGTTATCAAAAAAAAAAAAAAAAATTTCATAATATCGGTATAAGATTAATGAAACACTTACACTATTTGGCTAGATAAAGAGTAAAAACACCATCTTTATCGGCCCATATTATTATGTAATAGTCCATCACAAATAATACATATATCTACTATTAAAAAATGTTATTTTTCCATGAAAATTTTTTGTCGAAAATAAAAATTTTCGACGGAATTATTGAAGGAAATGAAGCCATCGAATATTTCTTCGTAGGTAACAATTTTTTCGACTGAATAATTTTTGTGAAAAGTTTCGACGAAAAATAAATGAAATTCCGTCAAAAATCAAAAATTAAAAACTAAAAAAAAATACATTTCTTCATTTTTAATCGGTTGAAGGTAGAAACAGTGGTGGTCGACGAAGGTTGATGGTAGAGGAAGAAACTTGTCCAACCAGTGTGGAGAAGGAATCGGAATTTTTGCCCTTTTCGAAGCTCCACCCAAGTATCGTTTATGGGTTTGGAAAAAATGACTTGATGAGTTTTAAAAAAATCCTACTGAGAAGTATACCTTGGTATTTGTAACACCCTGTATATATCTGGTAATGTTATCATACTATCATATTAAGCAGCGCTTAATTAAAAATGTAGAATATCTTTTTCTTTTCGATTATGAAGTCATTAACATTACCAACTTGCTTATTAAACAATTAATAAAACATCGTCTGTATGCAATTGCAATAAAACAGCTAAATGAAATACCTCATTAATTAAAATAACATAATGTATGGCTCTAGTCACGGAACTACAACACGTAGACCGGACCAACTAACAGTTTATACAACTCAACTCAAAAGTACTAACAGCATAGTGACATGGACAACCCCATGCTCACCCAAATAAGGCAACAAAGCCCAACATCAGTCTCAACTTAAAACATAAAGAGCAGAAAACATAAACAGCATCCAGTCCAGTCATGCTAGCAAATAAGCAGTAAGATCATAATCAGCTAAGCTCTGGCCTCCTGCCGCCAGAGGCATCAGTCACCATACTACCTGAACCTGAAATAAGCATTCCCCAAACGTGGGGTGAGATCTCTAAACAAGAAATCTCAGTAAGACAAGGGGTCTTCAAGGATCTTCCACCTCAAGCTCACTTACATGTGCAATATAAGTTTAAAAGTAGTTCATCAATATCATTTCTAAAACAGTGCAATGCAGCAGATACTCATGTCATGTGTGTCAATACTATTCTACTGGTAAGAGAAATGCAGGAATAAGTATACGTCTATTACCCACAATTAGTGCAAGACGCCACTTGCATTCACCCCGGATCACCATATCGCACTACTAGAAAATTCACAATCAGCAAGGGAAAAATTCCCTTGCAAAACAGCCAAATTCCCTTGCAAAAACTGTCTGCGACGGAATTTGCGAGGGAATACCGTCCCTCGCTAAAACCCTCGTCGCAAATAGATTTGCAAGGAAAATTTGTCATATGAAAATTCCCTCGCAAATTGCTACGGAAAAGTTCCCTTGCAAAAAAGTAAATTTCCCTCGCAAATAACAGACCTATCTACAGTGTCTTTCCGTCGCAGATTGCGACGGAAATGTCGAGTATAATTTCCCTTGCAATTTTCCGTAGCAGAATTTGCAAGGGGTGTATTAAATTTCCGTTGCAAAATTTGCAAGGGAACATTTTGATTTTCCCTCGCAAAATGCTACGAATTTTGCAAGGGAACATTTTGATTTTGCAAGGGAATTTTAAAAATTTCCGCCACAAATTCTGGAATTAAAATAAAAAAAATGTATTAAACTTTTCTTAATTTTCCTGTAAACAACAAGGATTCCAAATGAACATAAATACATAAATAGCAACAGAAATCCAAAAAAATACTGGATAAATAATTAAATTAAAATTAAATAGTATATCAACAAAAGTGAACAACAACAACCATCAAATCTACAACTAAAATGTCTCTAAAGTTCTAAACAAAATAAAACATACAAAAAATATCTGATATATCTCTGAAGTCCTTAAAGAAGTAAAACATACAAACAACAACTAGTGTGCCTCTAAAGTCCTAGCAAAGTCATCATCATCATCAGGGTCATCATCCGGCGTCGGTCCCTTCGACTTGTTGCAGTTGGCTTCCTTGTCCTGCATTAAAAGTCGGAGTTGTTCCTGCATTTGTTTCATAATGTCAGCTTGTTGCTTCATAAAGTCCGCTTGCTGAGTTAGCTGCTCTGTCGTAGCATGCAATTGCTCCTTCGTAGCATGCAATTGCTCCTGCATCTGGGAGTGGGACACCCTCATCCTTTTAAGCTCATCTGCAAATACATTATTATAAAACAGTAAGTTAAATGTTTAAAATAAAACATTAATAGAATAGAGATTGAAAATATAATAAAATTAACTATGCATTGAGTTTACCGGCAGAAACACTGTCAATCTGGGTAGAGGGCCGCTTACTAGGCTTTAGTCGGCTAGCATATCCTCCCAGCCCGACCACCCTTCCTTTCTTGTTGAATCCACCTGCAGCTGTAACCAACATGTTCCCATTATCGGAATAGGAGGAGCTGGATTGATCGTCTGTCGCCACCTGTGCGGACATCTCCTCTTCAAGTTTTTGATAATTTTCCTGCAAGTAAAGAAAAATCAGCACACATATGGACATGTAAAACATGACATAAACCATCATAGAAAAAACAAACGTCAAATAATAAATGATCAAACCGTTATTAGCTTCACTTTGGAGCCTAACCACCGCCTTTGACCAGCTTCAGGCTGCTGGGAATGAGTTTGCTCGAAGGTAGCCCAATCAACCTTTTCAGGCGGCACTTCTCCAGAAGCCTCCTGGAAATACCAATGAAAATCATTAATTCATTAGTTACAAGTACGAATTGTTGAATACCGAACTAGAAAACTTTTTATACTTACTATCCTTTGTCGATGCTTGCTGATTGGAATCGACCCTCCAGCATATGTGGGTGTGTCCTGCTTGGCCCTATTTTCCTTATTTTGAGTAGATCTCTTTTGAAACTTAGGACAATTTTTCCATTTTTCTTTCAATTGGATTTTTAATGCTTCACTACACCATGCATTTTTGCCCTTGTCATGTCTTACTTTATCCATTTTATTTGCAAACATTGTGGTGGCTTTGTGATGCCAAGCTCTTGCCAGGTTATGGCGATCCTCGGGCAACCACCTATAATGACTCTGTAAATTGCCAATTTTTTCGATTAGCGCACAAATTGGTCACAAATGTGTAGTTAGTATACATTTTTGTAATAAAACATTAGCATTAACGAGATATACATAACTTACCAGAAATTCATCCATCCAACCATCTCGAGTTTGTTTAGGAACGTCTCCCCAGGTGCTCCATACATGTTTAAAATTACGGAATATTTGATTATCAATGTATTTCATGATCTCATCATAAGGTTCGAACCTGACAATATTAATTCAATTTATTTGATTATAACGATTGAGCAATGCTAGAAGCCACATTAGTACATCATTAGTAACAATTACAACTTACTCTGTGGTGCCTAAAGGACGAACCCATATACGTTTAGTCTGTGGATCACACCTCCCCCACTCTGGCTGAAGTGCCGAAGCAGCATCTCCTACCTCGCTTGCAGGGGATGCAACCTGCAAAAGGGAAAAAATGTTAAGCATTAAAAAAGTTAGTAGAGAGATGCTTAAAAGAAACTATAATATATATCTAAATCACAAAATGATGGTTTACTTAACCTGCTGTGTCGGCCCCATCGGGTCAGTGGGAGTGTGAGGAAGTCCTGCACTTCCCATAACAGAGTCGGTGGTAGATGGTGATGATCCTATCCGAAGTGGAGGGAGGGATGAAGAAGCTGTATGACCTCTACCAGAGGGGGTAGATGATGTTGTCCTACCTCCTCTGCCACCACGGCCTGTAACTCGACCTCTACCGACATTACCATCACTACCAGTACGCCCATCTGTGAAAACTTATAAACATAATGCAAAAATATATATAAATATAATAAGTATGCAATACGACATCTACCGCTATGACCATCCATTTGTCACTAATGGATGCATACACCATACAGAGATCCTAAAAGATAAAAAATATAAAACATAATCGTATAACACATATAACATGTGGCTTGTGAATAAAAATTATTTATTTAGTACAACAGATAAGCTTAAAGAAAGAATAACTGAAATCAATCGGATGATTCCTGTTCTTTGAATTCTTCTTGCCCACCTTCCTCTGGACTCTCATAATCATCGAATTCAGGCTCACTATCTGAAGAAATCTTAAAACTTAGCAAATGACTATGAAATTTCTAAATTTAAAAATTTCGCCAACTTTTTTTTGGTAAACATAGGATTGCCAAAATCTAAAATTATATATGTGTGTGTGAGGTTAATATTATTCATATTGTACAAGATAATTTTATCACGTATACTGATTTGAAAATATGGGGTTATATGAAGAGAAAATAGAAATTAACAATATATTCATGTGTTTTCTATTTATGTTTCCTTCTCACCATATAAAGCAGTGTTTTAAAACTTATATGCACATCGACCCCTCCGACCCCCAAAACCCGGCCGGGTTTCGGTAAAATGCTACTCACGCACATTCAAAGTGGTGACAAAATACTTTAAGCAAGGGTTACACCCTATATGCATACAAGCTGATTGATTTTGTTTGTATTTTCTTGTCAGTAAAATGATACTCACGCACATTCAAAGTTATATATGTGTGTGTGTGTGTGTGTGCGGGTGAGCTCCAATCGACAAACTGACCGTTACATATGAAGTATAATGAGTGTAACCCTTGCTTAAAGTATTTCAACACGATCCAACGGTAAACTTAAGAAAAAAAAATATTATCTCAAGATTGTTGCCTGCAGTAGAATCGTACACACAAACCACTTTGGTTTGGAATTTCTGGTATAGCTACTAACAGAACCTCAGCTGGACCGAACGGTAGATGAAAGATATATCATAAAATGATCAAAGATTTCTCCTTCCTCAATTCTCCTGTGAAGTTTCTGAAATGGCTCTCTCTCTATTTTCTCTTATAATGACTGATTTTCATACTCCCTTGTCTTCAAAACGTTATTCATGCACGTTCAAAAGGCTGCTGAACATCTTGAATTGGGAACTCTAGCTTTCTTTATTGGGCTGGACTTGACTTTTAATTAAGTGGTTAAAGCCCAACTACAAAGACCAATGCCCTTTTTGGTGGCATCGAAAGCATGTGTCACTTTTCATTTAATTTGTACAGTGATGACGACGAGGGTGGTTGGAACAGGAATCTTTCAGACATTTTTCTCTGCTTTTCATTATTGAACAATTTTTACACACACCTTAAATATCAACAGAGTCTTATCTTTCCTATGACTAGCTCACATGGGCACTACTGTCACTACATGCACTCAATGTCTGCCATAAAGGATGCGACGACATATTTAATGATTTTTTCTCATACGCATGATGCGGCGACCAATTTATGCCCTTGTCCCTTTTAAATTTGATTTATATATTATATTTGAATTTTGTGAGGGAATATATTCCCTTTTTCCCTCGCAATTTGGGAGGGAATATATTCCCTCGCAATTTGCGAGGGAATTTGTGAGGAAAATTGCGAAATTTCAGTTGCAATTTTCAGATCCTAAATTTTGCGAGGGAACTTCCGTCGCCAATTTTCTCCCTCGCTGTTTCCGTCGCAGACTTATGATTCTTGCAAGGGATTCAATTTCTCTTGCAAATTGCGAGGGAATTGCGACCGAACTGCAAGGGATTCTGCGACGAAAATGTAGAAACGGAAATCTTACCTATTTTCCCTCGCAATTGTTTTTCCCTTGCAAATTCCGTCGCAGCTTGCAAGGGAATTTTTCCCTTGCAAATTTCCCTTGCTATTCGCGACTTTTCCAGTAGTGTCGTATGACGCCACATACTCAAGCTTACCATCAAGATGAAACAACACATGCATATTAAAAGCCATTACACATAAAGCTCAACAACATTTCAAATATTCATAGCATGTAACACAACATGCATATAACCACACCCTCATGTGACATGGTGGAACCACAACATGGCTAAACCGAGGACACGAAAGCTTACCTTGCAAGCTAACACCCAAAGCCAAGAGTCCACAGCTCAAAGTTCAAACACAGCAGATTCACAATCCGTTATGGATCAATAATATATCAATAACATGCACCGCAAGCATACAATATTAAGACAACGCCTTTCCATTACGTTTTACGTCTTAAGGCTTCTCACCAAGCCATAAGCCCTTAATCACATGATTCTGACTTACATTAATTAATTACAGAAGTTCAACTTCCTCAAACTAGGGTCCACAAACCCATAGATCAGTTCTGGATGAACAGTACGTTACTGTTCCTCGCAAACCCAGAATATCCGGATATTCCTCGGGGACATATCCGGATATGCAATATCCGGATATCTCACAGGCAATATCCGGATATCCAATATCCGGGTATCACTCTGGCAATATCCGAATATCAATATCTGGATATCCAGATCCCCATATCCGGATATCAACATCCGAATACCCATATCCGGATATCAATATCCGGATATTCCACGTCAAATATCCGGATATTTCGCGACAGAATGCAGTTTCTGCATTTCGTGAAGATATCCCTTCAAGGTTCCATTTTTAACACTTCCAGAAGCTTAAACATGCATCTTAAGGTTCATTTATGGTCATATGACATTTGGTTACTTGTTTAACTCATTAAATATACCAAGACACCTCTTTTACTCATCAAAACACAATATCAAGGTTGGTACAACTTACCAAAGTTAAACAGCAAAATGGGTGCTCTTGGAGCTCACACAACAGCTTCAAGGTTCTGACTTCAAGGGTGCACGAAAATACCACCCAAGCAAGGATCTTTCTTCACAAAGATTTCTCCTTGGAGCTCCAACAACCCAAGGAAGAAGCTCACACACTCACACAAGACAACTCAGACCCCAAACAGCCTCCGCACAGCCACCACACTCAGGAAAAGTGCTCTTTTCACACTCACAATGATCTCTCCCACTCGCCCAAGGTACAAAGTGAAGAGAAAATGAAGAAAAGAGATCACAAGGCTCACAAAATGGTGGTGAAGCAATGGAACAGTGGAACCAGCAGCTGACCAGCACCACACTCACGTAGAGAATCTGTTTCCTAGGGTTTTGTGCCATCATAATGGTATTTATAGCCCACTTAAGCCTTAAACACACAATATTAACTTTAATTGTTACGCTTAGCATTTTAATCCCAAACTTTGGATTCTTAACCTACTCAATTTTATAAGAATTATCATATTTTTCTTATAATTTTCGGAGCACCTTTCCGGTACGCGCTTTTCATAGCCAGTACCAGTTTCTAGCACCAGTTCTCATTATTTTGACTTGAAACTCATTTTACAAGTCTTACATATTATTCTAGTAATTATCATGCACTTATTATAATTTTCTGGGATACTTTTTTGATACGCATTTATACTGACTAGCAGAACCGGTATCTGCACTTTTCTTCCGAAAAGCGACTTTCAACATTATTACCCACTAGTTATAATTATTAAAGCCTCATAATAATTATTAGGGTCAATTATGGAATTATTTCCTAATTTCGCATAATTACTTAATTAAATTCCTTAATTAACGGTGCGAGTTCTTACATTATTCTCTTTCATACTCGAGTAAATAATTCAAACTTTGTTATCAAAAAAAAAAAAATTCAAACTTTTTTCAGATTATGAACGATATTCGGATAACTCACCTGCATGCTCGAATATTTTTTTTTTTTTCAAAGGATATTCGAGTATCCGCCTCTATACCCAGGTAAATTATGGGGTCAATAGTCAAACAAGGACAGATGTGTAATATATTTTGATAGAGGGGTAAAGTAGTAATTTTTTATTAATTAAGGTCACAATTATTAAAAAATCATATACAATATGAGAATATCAGTTTTTTCAGCCCAACTGGAATCGTACTGCAAAATCTAGCCCACTTGAGAAAGTTTTCCCTTTTTCTATTTTGGCATGATTGATGTAAGAAAATAAAGTAACCTTCGTATGTGTAAGAAAATCCTTCAAGTGAACAAAAGGCTAATCTTCTATTTACCCTCAGTCCAACGCACCGCACTATCATTTCTTATAAAAAAAAAAAAGAGAAAAGTTGATCAATGACTCTGGAATTTGCTTCAGAATCATCTATATTTTTATGGTTTTTTTTGTATTATATGTCTCTGTGCTTTGTAAAAAATAAAAAATCACAGGGAGATATGTGATAAAAAATATACCTTTTTACAAATCATAGGAACATATGTGATAGAAAAAAATCACAGAAACATAAGTGATTTTGAAAGAAACCACCAGAACGTTGATTAACTTTTCCCTAAAAAAACAAATGGACATCATTGTTGGCACTCTTTGCTCGATCAAAGAGAATAATATTTTTTAAAGAATATAATGTTACACATCCTAAGAATTTACCAAAACTGTTGTCCCAACACTGTAATTTAAATTAACATTGTCATATCGTTAATTAAACTTAAAAATTATATCATTAAGGCCAATGAAAATTATATCATTACAACAATTCATGTTTTTAATTATTATTATATATATTATTATTATTATTATTATTATTATTATTATTATTATTATACATGTGAAACTCTATAATTTAGTTATCAACAATGTATTATTTTACTATTTGATTAGTTAAGTTTAATTATGATTAATTGAGAATAAATATATAAACATTTATATTATAATTTTAAATCAAATAAAAGGTGTCACGTTTAAATGTTACATATATTCAAAAATATCCTAATTTGTATGGAAAAACCGAAAAAGTTGATTGAAATACGTGGAAAATGAATTATTATTTATTATCTTATATTTATAATTTCTTAAATTAGCTTTACTAATTTATAATTTTATTGGTCAGTGAAAATAAATACTCGACCTTTAAAAATCGAATTAAACTGATTGATCGAAGCGGAAAACATGATAACAAGTTTTAATTTTAGAAAAAAGTATTTGTCATTTTAAATGACATAACACTCTCTTCTTTTGAGAGATAGAGACACAGAAAAAAATTTATTTAAATTTTAAATTAAAAAAATCATTCACTTTTTTTCTCCTATGATTTCCATTTTTCTGTGTCTATCTCTCTCCTAAAATGACATAACTTATCTTATATTCTAAGACAAAGCCATTCTTTGGCAACTTCTGACACGTGGCTGCTTCTCCTACTGACACGTGTTTGCTTTCACACTAGACAGTTCAAAAAGTTTCCTTTTTTGGTAATTCAGGGAATAAAAAAATTCAAAAAAAAAATTATAATTTGCACTACAAGTTGATGGCCACGATTTGCTATCCAAAAGCAATGGTTTAGATCTGTTCTCATCTTTATTGGGACACAACTCATCTTATTTTCAAATTCTGAAAATTAACACACAGCTCATTTTATTTTCAAAATTTAAAAACTGACACCTCAATTAATGTTCACTTACTTTCTCCATTGAAATTGTTAAACGTTTAACAAAACCTATACGCTTTCTCATTTTTTTTAGTCGTTCTTCTTCTTCTTTCACATCTTCTTTTTTCTCCTGTTCCTCAAGATCCTTGCCTTTTCAGGTGTTGACGATCTTAAGCGCCGGATTGATAGCTCTCACTCTGAAATCCTGGATCTCGAAGCTTCTCATTCACGTCTCCACAAGCATTTCAAGGTTTCTTCTTCTCACGCTTTCTTGCTCTCCTTGGTTGCATCAATTCAATAGGGTTTGTGAAATTCTTTTTGTGTGGTTACTGATGACAAATTTTTTATGGCGTCTTTTTTGTAGGGTTGAACCCCCAATAGAAGATATATTGCATGAGAGATGAACCCCCAAGTCCGACGACATCGTTGAACTCCCTCTCTTCCCTCTCCCTCTGGTCCTTTTCCCCGTCGCCATTCTTCCTCTCCAGATCTTCGAGTTCTGGTACCGGATAATGTAAAAAGTAATTAATTGTCAAAGGGTCGAGGGTCCTATTTCTCCTACTGGCAACCGACCTGTTTACAAGGTCATTTTTTTTATAATTAATTGTCATATCACCTCTATCTCCTCTCCTCAACTGCAACACAACATCTCTTTATGCTTCTAATTCGCTTTTGCTTTCTACAGGCTAATGGTGTCGCTGCATATTTAGTCACGCTGATTACTTATCTTGCCCTTTGGTGGTGAGGGTTTCTGGCTAGAATCATTATTATCTTTTTTTTTTTTTTTTTGTAAATCATTATTATCTTCTTAAAGTAATCTCTTTCAGCATTATCTAGATAATAAAATGGCTCATTGGATACTCGGTACTCTGGCTTATCATTTTGTTAATTAATTTCCTTTTTTTAGTTAAAATTCTAATAATATGTAGTATTCGTACAATGAGATTATTCTTTCTTTGTTTTCCCTTACTATGTCTTTTTATTTCACCAGATACTCTAGAGGCTTGATTGATTATATTTTCTTCCATTTTTGTTGTGTTTCACTTTTTTATTGTGTGTCCCTCTCGCCCAGTCTCTTCTGTTAGATCTTTGGAATAAAATAATGAAGATATCATTTCACTATTGCCGATGAAATCAAGATTTCGTTTCATTTCATTTTGGATATTCTGTATTATGTTTGAAAATGTGAGTAATAAGTAAACTGATTGAGTGGAGATTTTGCACACAAAGATCAGCAATTTTTATTTAACCCCCACCCACCAATAAAAAAATTTATAAAAAAATCAACAAGGGAGATCTGAAGATGCAGTTTTGAGGTTTACCAGGAATGAAACTTGGTATGATCCCAGGTTGTTATATATGTCTAATGCACATGTTACTATGTGTTCTGTAAGAAAATTGTGTGAAACTTTCCTGCTTTACAAGCTTTTCCTGCAGAGCAAGATGTTTTACCGCTTTTACTTTTTCAGTGAGAGATGACACGTACTTTTTGTATGCATTTTTCAGGTTTGGGATATTCAACCCTACAATTGTTTATGATCATTTGAGAGAGAGATATTCAGCACTCATCTTTGGAAGCTTTGTCTTTTGTATTTTCTTATACATAAAAGTGAGACAGTTAAATAGTAGAACTTACAAGTTTTTTGTTTCCTATGCAATTTATATTGAAATTTCTGACTCAAGTTTACATTTGCTAGGGTCATTTGCCACCATCTTCTACTGATTCTGGCTCATATGGGAACATAATCATTGATTTTTACTGGGTAAACTAATCTCTGCTTTTTACTTTGACTAAACAGTTTCACAAAGATTAACTCCCAGCATGTGTTATCTTCCGAATGGTTACCCGTCCACTGCCTATTACTTACACGGAAGCTTTGAAGCCTGTTATACATAGAGATGTCAAGTCTTCAAACATTCTTCTTTCCCAAGGGAGCATGTCGTCAATTTTTGATTAGTTTCTTTGAATTATAACGCCTCTATAGTCTATATCATTAGTTTGTGCGATTATAGTTACATTGAGGGGAAAAAAAGAAAAAAAAGAGTTGCACCCTTTGATGAGGTGGTTTGTTGATTTAGAAAGGCAAAGTTTTCTTTTTAATTCATCGTACCAATAATGTACTAATTATGGAATTGTGTTTATTATAATGCATGCATCGTTGGCAATGGTTGAATATGTGAATAATTTTTGCTTAGCCATTATGTATCCGTTGACTGAAACCGACCATTAGACATAATTGCATTTATAAAATTTTAATGAACCATAACCAATGTTTGAAATTTTCAACCAATAATGTAGGGATTACAATTATGTTTTGGTCATTGCGGTTACAAAGAGGATACGCTGAGTTCCAAAAAAACTCATAAAGTGTAAACCCAAGGGAAGAAACAAAACCCAGAATTCAAAACAAAAGCCTCATAAAATAAATTAGCTAATTACAAAGTCAAACTAAAGGAAAATAGGTCATCATTTATTACAAATATAAAATTATACTACTTTCTGCCTTGAAAATTGAGTCTATTAATTTTGCTACATTCAAGAAAAACTATAATAACAATGAAATCACTCTAAGATGTTTCCTATTTAAGTTTCTAAATTCGAAATTTTAATTCAAATTTTTAATTCTACCACTTCTTGATGCATTGAAATTGATTAAGTCTATTAATGATATTTATTATTATACCTAAAAAAAAATTGCACGAGTAATTCTTAACCCTATTAATATCCCACTATTGAGCTTAATTAGTAAAAAAATAAAATTATTTTGTGTATAAATAGTGGCTGGGGACTCAAAACCCAGAATTCAAATCAAAAGCCTCATAAAACAAATTAGCTAATTACAAAGTCAAACTAAAGGAATTATAGATTAAACAACAAAATATTTAAAATTATATATAATGTATAGTTGATTAAAAAATAATTTAAATTCGAAATTTAAATAAAAAATAAGAAATGACATATCTTCTATATCTATACTAAAGAAAAATTATTCTTTGGCAAGTTGCTGACTGTTGCTCTCTCCCCCAATATCCTCATTCATACTACATACCACTTTAATTTTTTTCACTTTTAAAAACTTTGCAGATTTGAATTTTTATTTGTTAAGTGGGAAAAGATTTCAGCATTCATTACAAAATATTTCACTTTTCCGATTTGAATTTTGAAATTTGAACAGGATGTGTGTGAAAATAGGTTATCATTTATTACAAATATAAAATTACACTATTTTCTGCCTTGGAAATATAGTCTATTAATTTCGCTACATTCAATAAAAACTATAATAACAATGAAACCACTCTAAAATGTTTCCTATTTAATAAGTTTTTAATTCAAATTTTTAATTCTACCACTTCTTGATGCATTGAAGAAGTTCAAAATTTAATCATCTTATTTTCAAATTTTAAATTTGGAGTTCAAAATTTAAATTTGATTTTTAAAAACTGACAACTCAATTAATGTTCACCTACTTTCTCCATTGGAATTGTTAAACGTTTAACAAAAAATACACACCTTCTCATTTTTTTTAGTCATTCACTTATTTTCACATCTTCTTCTTTCTCCTAATTAACTTGGGTTAAAAATGCTGTTGATATTGGTCTATGCATGATGGCTTGATAACCCAACTTTTTTTAATTATTCCTTTTGCAAGCCAGTAACCATTCATATTCTCCATCATAAATGGGTATTTTTTTCATTAAATATTTTGGACAATACCGAAGAATGGGAGAATGTTTTACACATTTCAACTAATTTCCTTTAAATGTATTACATCATTACACATTTTTTTCATTAATGCAGTTTTCTTTTCTCGATAAAGCGTAGGGAATAGGCATGTAAATTTGTGATACGTTAATCCTTAGCTATAATATTTGATGTGGTAAATTTTAAAAGGATGCTCACGTTGTGGTAAATTTGACGTGGTAATAATATTTTCGTATAGCTATATATTCTTAGCTATGATACGTTGAATTCAAAAGGCTGCACTACTCCTCAAAATCCACAATTTTGTTTTTTAATACATCAAGAAAATCCACATTTCAAATAATATTTGCATTCTAATAGGAAGTTGGGTATGTTTTGATTTCCTGGAGAATATGGTATCACAAATTTGATCAATAAGTGTGCGAAACCAAAGCAGAGAAAATAGGACACTCCTGCATTGCAAAAAGATGTTTGTCATTAAATATTTTACAGATTATTTTAATGTTTTCTCTACTTTCTGCATGAAAAATTGTTAAGCCTATTAATAATATTTATTATTATGTCTATTGGGTGGAAAAATATTTAATATTTAAAATTCAAACTTTTTAAATTTGAATTTTAAACTTGATATTTTAATTCTACAACTTCTTGATGCATTGAAATCGTTAAGTCTATTAATGATATTTATTATTATACCTAATTTTTTTTTGCATGGGTAATTGTTAACCCTATTAATATTCTATTACTTTTTCAAAATTTGAATTTTAAATATATATAGGTGGGAAAGGAGTTTAATATTGTTAATTTAGTGACAAACAGCTGCACTAATAATACTTTTTGCATTGGTAATTGTTAAGTCTATTAATAATATCATTAATTTTTTCATCGAAAATAAAATTGATTAATGATAATAAAATCCCTTATGAATACAATTGATTAGTGATGAACATTTGAATACAGTTAATAATGACTTGATCAAAGCAATTAATGAAATCAATACTTGCACTTTACTCCTTTCAGAAAAACGATCCAACTTCTATGAAAGTCATTAATTTTGGTACACATTATTTTCAATCCTTGCACTTTACCTATCTATCTATCTATATATATATATATCAATACTAATTACTTATTTGAAATGATGAGTGTCTCTGATATTTTTAAATTAAAAATATTAAATAACAAACCAAAAATATAATTAATGCAGTTTTTTAAAATGAGCATTTCAATTTCAATTTCTTCAAACGGCACAAATCCTTATAAAAAAAATAAGATAGCAATTAAAAACTACATTTCAACCTTCAAAATGAGCATTAAAAACTACATTTCAATTTTTGTAAATACAAATTTGTAAAATTTCAAATACAAAGGACACAAATCCTTGCAAAAAATAATTATTTATTATTACTTTTCAAATCTGATTGTAATAAATTAAAGACCATCTCTGAAATCAACATCAACATCAACATCACCTTTATCCCAAATTAATTGAGGTCGGTGGTAGATGAACCCACATGAAAGATACAGAACGGTTGAAAAAATAAAATAAAAATAAAATAAAATAAAATACAATAATATATATATATATATATATATATATATATGTATATATATAAATAAATAAAAGTAAAAAAGAAAGGGACAAGAAGAAGTGGGGGAGATGAAGGGGAAAAGGACTAAAAAAGGACCATCTGGAACATAGGAATAACAACGGGTCTAACCCTCCACCATACTTATAGCTTTTCTCCATTTCGTTCTAAGACATACCGTCCGTCAATCTATATCTCACTCCATTAAATCTTATTTTACCACCTTCCCTCAAGTAAGTTTCGGCCTACCTTTGCCTCTTTTTGTGTTGAGCTCTTGGTAACAAACTTCGGTTCTTACAGGAGCATCCAAGGGCCTTCTCATCACGTGCCCAAACCACCTCAATCTATGTTCTCTCATCTTCTCGGCTACTGGTACTACTCCGACCTTTCGTCGAATATCTTCATTTCTTATCTTATCTATCCTTGTGTAACCACACATCCACCTTAACATCCTCATCTCTGCTACTCCCATCTTATGCTCATGTTGCCTATGTGCTGGCCAGCATTCCGCGCCATATAGCATTGCCGGTCTTACTGTCGTTTTATAGAATTTTCCTTTTAACTTAAGAGGGATTTTGCGATCACACAAAATACAAAAGACCATCTATGAGATAAAATATAAAAACCTAAATGTGACTATAAGAACCTTTTTTTATGTGGATAAATACAAAAATATATTGCATGCTCATAGTCAGATGTGGCAAACTGGACTCGGCCCGAAGGGCCGGCCCACCAACACATTTTTATAATTAAATTAAAATTTCATCCTTCTTCTTTTATAATTAAATTTCTAAATCTGATTTTAATTTTTGTAAATACAAATTTATAAAATTCAAAATGCTAATGACACAAATCTTTGCCAAAAAATAATTATTTACATAAAATACTGATAGTTAAAGGTTGCAATCTGGGTTGTTTACAAAAAAAAAAAAAGGTTGCAATCTGGGTTTGCCCAGAGGGCCTTTCTGCCCCGCCTGCCAACTAGGGGTGTTCATCAACCGATCCAAACCGATTCAAACCGCGGTGACCGAACCGAAAAACCGATAACCGAATAAATCGAAAACCGAAAAACCGAAAACCGATTAAAAATCGCAAATTTTAATTGGATTGGATCGGTTTTTGGATGGGTTGATGAAAACCGATCCAATCCAAACCGATCCAATATATTAATTTCCCTTTACCTACTTGGGTATTTCCCTAAGCATAACCTAAAAATTTCTAAACTCAAGACCCATTAACCATCAATTAAACCCAAGAAAAAATCTAGTCATATCTCATCAATAAAATTTTATCTTTGTAGAGCTTCATATCTCATTGTCAAAATTAAAAAAAGTATATTATAGTTTACTAATGCTTTTGTATTTCAAAAAAAATAATTTACAAAGCCAATATATACAAAAGATGTTATTTGCACAATAATCATGAATTAAATTTTAAGATTTTCAAAAAACCAAAAACCGATCCAATCCAAACCGAAAAAAATTAGATTGGATCGGATCGGATTTGAAAAAAAATCAAAACCGAATGGATGATTATATGATCAAACCGAAGGGATTGGATCAGATGATTTTTTCTTCCAAAACCGATCCAATCCAGACCGCGAACACCCCTACTGCCAACACATTTTAATAATTAAATTAAAATTTCACTATTCTTCTTTTATAATTAAATTCCTAATTCAGATTTTAATTTTTGTAAATACAAATTTATAAAATTCCAAATACTAACGGCACAAATCCTTATAAAAAAAATAAGATAGCAATACAGGTTTTTATAAGTATAAGGTTTGCAGTGCGATTAATCAACTACGGCAGACGACAAATATTTTGATCTTTTCCCCCGTGCATCGCACAGATAATACACTAGTATCATTTAAAATGACAGACACCAACGCCAACATACTCAACTTTTAAATGTTGTTTACGTGACAAAAAGAAAAAAAAAAAAAAGACCAATATCTCGATTGTTTCAAGTTTCAACCCCATTGTGTTCAAAACACCAACACAAAATTTTGTGTTCTGTCCCCTTTGTTTATAGTGAAACAAAAAATTATCCAAACTTAACGAGTGGGGCTGAACTCAGAATGAGACTCAGTAAGATGGGGAGGGAAGACGCAAGATACTATCAATGTTGAATTTAGAATCTCAACTTCGCAAATCGAAATCGCCCAATTCCTCTTGGTAACCTTGATTTCCTCAATCAATTCTTGCTTTCTTTTTTTATTATTTTGATTTTGCTGGGTGCATGGTACTTTACTTTCTCCAGTTGACTCTGCTCCACCGTTTATTTGTTGCAGAAATCTAGTTTTTGGGGAATACCCATGTTTTAAAATCCTGGGTATGTATCAAAATTGCATATTTCTCGCGGGTATATTGTTTGAAAATATTTCTTACTTTTTATGATTATGTTGGGTTTTTACTTCAGTTGTCTCTCTGTTCTTTTCATTCACAGGGTTCTTTTTTTTTTTTTGTTCTATTTTTCACCTTTGAGGTTCATTGAAATTTATGTTTATAAGGATTTGTGCAATGAATTCTATTGGGTTAAACGGAAATGGAATCCAACTCCTCATGTTTCAGTCTGTGCTTATTTGAGAAGGTAGAATGGAATGGGATGGATGAGTTTATACTTTCACATATTGGAGCTTGCTAGAGAGGGTGGAATATGGAAAGGATTAAAAATCATTATACTTTCCTCTTACTTGGTAAGAGTGAACATTATTGTTGGAAATTCATAATTAAAACAATCTATCCCTCGTTTGAAAATTTGTGAGTCCAAAGTGAGAATGAGCTCCACTTTGATGTACCTAGAATTGACTTGGAGTCATGCTTGTGTGCCTCTGCCAGCGTCAATTTTGTATTTTTAGGCTTATTTTTATTTCTAGTGGCAATATTGTAATTTTTCATTTTTTTATGTTAAAGTATAGAAGTGCAAGAAGTAATAAATACAAAAATTAAGTTTTTATGTTATAAAATATCCAAAAAAATATTTATATCTTCGTTACTTTTGATGTAGTATTAACTTCGATCAGTGTCTAATTAATCAAGTAATGACATGTATTATTGTAAAAGTTGCTTCTATGTCCTCTATATTCAGATGCATAACTTCTTTACTATCAGCATTTACCATTGAATCTTTTTCTGTTGGTTTCTTTTTTCATCCTTCCCCCTTCTCTGCCCTTCTTTTCTTATCTTATTGAAATATTAGATGTTTTAGCAAGCTGTTGCATTGTTCTGAAGTTTGAACGGTTGAGTGATCAATAATTCTATCTGGGTAGTGAATTGTCTGCAATCATGTTTGATGCATATTGAATATTCTATTGCTGTATTTCATTTTATATTCAAAATGCCCATTAGTGCCAAGACGATTTTCTAGATAATATTTGTTTGGATTTTACATGCAGCAAAGATGGAAGCAGACTATGGAAGTAATTGTGCCAAAATTGAGAAGATGGGAAATCTTTCTGTTCCCCCTGGTTTTGCATCCTTAACATCTTTCAATTTGAAAAGGGTTGGAAAGGTTAAGAAAACCGATAAATCGACAACTGCATCTGAACATGAGCCAGTCCATGTGGAAATTAAACCTGAGATGAATGGAATTACTGCATATAACCAGATTCTTATGCATCGCCCGTGGATAATCTTGGACCAGAGCAACCAAAAACCTGAGGAATCTCACACAGAGCATCTTCCTATGGTTAAGTTGGGAATCTTGCAATTTTTTTTTATTTTTATTTTTTGCTATTGATTAGATTACTAATAAATTCAAACTAGAAAGGCATAGCCCCAGTGTGCAGACAATAGCTTGTTGCTGTTTGTTTTATATCGGGTAATACTTAATTGTTAAACAATGACTATGAGACACATTAATGATTGATATGTCCTTAGGTGGTGGGAAAACTACCTTGATTAGAATGGAATTTTGTTGATTGTATCTTCTTGTTGAAGTTCTTCATTGTTATTAGGACTCTAATTACATGTAAATAGCCTGTTTAAAATGCATATGTGCTTGAATGATGTGTCCGGTGGTTTGGTACAGGATTTCTGGGCTTCTCAGATATTTGTTCAGGAATTAGATTAGAATTAGGCAATATCTCATTACTGGTAGTGGTAGAACACGCACGCACGCACGCACATAAGTACAATTATGATTTACACTGTGGATGACTCAATAGCAAGTCATCTGCTTTTGTGTGCAGAATTACAGTCAGAGTGATCTCATGACTGGATTCTGTTTTAAGTATGGAAGCAAAATTAATTATATGGGCTAAAACTTTTCTTTTCCAGGATATCCCTTCAAATGCTTGTCGTCCAAAAGGAACTATACGTGGATGTCCAAATTGCAGTAATTGTCTGAAGGTAAACATGTCATTCACTTCATTTTTCAACATTGTGACAGATATGACCACATCTCTTATAATTTTTTATTTATTTATCAAAATCTTGAAGCAGGTAACAGCAAGGTGGAATCCTGAGGATGCAAGAAGAGAAGTCCTGGAAGAAGCTCCTATTTTTCACCCAACAGAAGAGGTACCTACCACCTAAAATTAATACTATGCATTCACTTTTTTGTTTCCTTGTACATGTCTTGATTTATGTCACCAAATGTGGATTAATTGCTTGTTGGGTTTATAGAATAAAATGTTTTAAGTAATTGTGTACACTATGAAGGAATTCAAAGACACACTTAAATATATTGCAAGCATACGTTCCAGAGCAGAACCTTATGGAATTTGTCGTATTGTCCCTCCTACTTGCTGGAAACCACCATGTCTTCTTGAGGAAAAGAACATATGGGAAAACTCCGAATTTGTTGCTCAAGTTCAACGAATTGATGGACACCAAATTCAGCATGCAAAAGAAATTATGGCTAGCTCTTGTGAAAATACAAAGACAAAGAGAAGAAGAGGCACAAAAGTAGCTTTGGACTCTCAGCTTGGTAATAGAAGCACTTGCACAACAAATAACCAGAATATTGAGGACTATGAGTCTGAACCCGGTCCAAAATTCAGTCTCAAAACGTTTAAGAAACATGCAGATGAGTTCAAGATCCAGTACTTCAATTACAAGGAGAAGAATAAGATCATGGATTCTGATATAAATTTAGCTATACATCAACAGCAGTGGGAGCCATCTGTGGAGAATATTGAGGGTGAATATGGACGGATTGTTCAAAATCCAACTGAAGAAATTGAGGTATATTGAAGAAAATAAATTGAAACATGCAATAACTCCTACATCTTTAGTCTTTGAAGAAAATAAATTGACATAGTGCGCAAATTCTAATTTATGTAATGTTGTCACACGATATTCTAGGTGCTTTGTGGTAACACTTTGGAGGCTGGAGTTTTTATCAGTGGATTTCCAACAGTTTCTGGTCCTTTGGAGACATGCCCTTACCCTGAATATTTGAAATCTGGATGGAACTTAAATAATATACTTTCACTGTTGGGGTCTCTTCTTTCTTTTGAAAGCTCCGAAGCTTCACGCAATTTTGCCCCTCGGATTCATGTAGGGATGTGCTTTTCTCCTCTCAACTGGGTAATGACATCACTTTATTGCCTTATAATTACATGCACATGACATTGTTTTTTAGTATCTTTTTAATTTCCTAATGGTTTTCTGGGAGGAAACTTCCAGACCAATTTTAAAATGTAATTAATGAGTCTCTTGTGTTTTTACTTTGCTTTCTAATCATTTGACAAAACAGAAAGTTGAAGAGCACCACTTATACTCATTATCTTACATGCATCTGGGTGGACCTAAAGTGTGGTATAGCGTCCCAGGAAGATTTGCAGTTAACTTTGAAACAATTCAGAAGAAGTATCTCCCAGATCTGTGTGCCAGGCAGCCTGATATGCATGATAATCTGGTGAGTAGTGACATGACTGCTTGTTGTGAAGAATTGTTTTTCTTTGAAAAGTAATAGTGATGTATGCCAAACACACATTTATTTCTCATATTTGTCATAAATTAAGCCTTTCAATCTGTGCATGCTTTTATGATAAATATAATATTATTGGTTATATGAATTCTGTCTCTGTTAGATTATTTATATACTAATTTCTCCCATTTTCAGCCATTATGTCCCAACTATTACCATTTCTGGAAAGTGATTCTCCATCCTGCATGTTTAATGCCAGAATTTCCTATTGTTTTATATCATCTTGTAAATTTGCATTTCAAAAATTTCATTCATCATATAAAACTGGTTTTCATTTACAATTTTGCTTCATATTTGAAGGAAGAATCATTGTATGTTCTTTTGTTGCATCAACCAAAATTGACTTGGGCAATGGGCTCTTAGAGAAGGAGGCATAGGTTTAATTTATACGACTTCTGTTTCTGCTTGCTTAAGCATTTAGCTCTCATTTCTTGTAATCAACCTGGTTTTGCTGTACTAATTGTACTATACGATGTCCTTGTGTCAAGAGTTGTTTTATTTTTCAAATGTAAACAGCACTTTCTGCTCAATGTTCAGCCCAACACAGCCTTGTGCTAAAGTTATGGTCATCCATGAAACCAGCTTCAAAATAAAGCTCAAACTCCCTTAGGCTTCAAGTCTGCCAACTTGTAGCAGCTTCCTATAATGTTTCTTTGCTTGCATTCTTTGTTGATGCAGTGTTTTATAATTATAGCCATCAATTTCCAATTGAGATAATAGAAGTAGAAAATTATTCAACTCGCCCAATTCTCAGTGTGTGGATAGCTTCCTGTCTCCTGAAATATAACGTCTACCTTTGTTTCAAAACACACAAAGGAAACTCCATTTGTTGACATGTGAAACATTGAGGTCTTCATGTGAATATTTGGTACAGGTGATGCAATTATCCTGCTCCATATTGAAGGCAGAGGGTATACCTGTATATCGTTGCGTACAGTATCCTCGTGAGTTTGTTCTTGTCTTCCCAGGAGCATATAATTCAGGATTTGATTGTGGTTTCAACTGTATTGAAGCAGTAAGTTTTACTCCTCTGGAGTGGCTGCTTCATGGACAGAATGTTGTAGAGCTATATTGTGAACAGAGGCGAAAGACAATAATTTCATATGATAAACTTTTGTTGGGAGCAGCAAGGGAAGCTGTGAGGGCACAATGGGAAACTGATTTGTGTATGAAGAGCACGCCAGACAAGTTAACATGTAAAGATGCCTATCAAAGAAATGGGATCTTAGCAAAAGTTTTGGAAGTAAGTCCTTCAGCTCTAAATCCTAGATATAATTAATTTGTCAGTTGACTTCAAGTCCTGTTGGTCATTAACATGTATGCAACCATTTTTCTTGAGAAATGAAAATGATGAAACCATTTTAATATGAAAATGGTAATCATTACTGTGGTATATTTCCTTTTAATATTTAGGCCTTCTCTCCCTCCCTCTTTCATTTCCATTTTTTCTTAATTTCCAGATTTGGCTGCATAGTTTGCTTCTTTCACATTGGATGCCTGACATTCAATCTTATTATATTCGTTTCCTTTGTGTAGTCTCGCGTCAAGAGTGAAAGTTTGAAGAGGGAATTTCTTTGCATTTCTTTGATATCTGGAAGAATGGATGAAAATTTTGATGCCACTTGTAAAAGGGAATGTAGTATATGCCTGCGTGATTTACACTTGTCTGCCATATGTTGTTCATGTTCAGAAGACAAGTTTGCGTGTCTTAATCATGCAAAACAGCTTTGTTTTTGCCCTTGGAGCAACAAAACTCTCCTCTACCGTTACGAAATCAGTGAATTGAATGTTCTTTGTCAAGCTGTGGATGGAAAACTAAGTGCAGTCTATAAATGGGCCAAAGAGGATCTTGGATTAACTGTGCACTCTCTTGCCTCCAAGAGATCAAACCAAACCCCAGAAAATGTTGGTGGTTCAACCCACCCTTCTAAAGACTTGAAGATGAAAGAACCTATGCCCCATACAGGAAGTGATGCATGCTCGGAGTGGAAACAACTTAAATCGCAGGCAATATCAAATGCATCAAAAAGGAAACAAAATGAAGTGGCCTCCCAAGTCAAGGGAACTTCTAGTAGTTCTTATGGCTTTCATTCAAAAATGAAGACAACTTTACTTCAGTCAACAATCCCAGATGAGATAAAAGCAAAAGAGAAAATGCCTCCAAAAAGCATTAGTGGAGGAAAAAATGCTGCTGGCATAAAAAATGATATGAAGGCACTTGCAGGTAAGCGTACAATTTCAAAGAAAGTAGAAGGAGACCCAAAAGTATCTAAGGTTTCTTCAGTTACAAACTCAAATTACTTGTCTTTTCTACAAGAAAACACATTATTTGAAATTTCATCTGATAGTAGTAGCACATCTACGTCTTCAGAATCAGATGATGACACATAAGTAGCACATTATTTGATAGCTCACATTTTGCATATCGGAAAGGAAGTTATTAGAGAGTCCTCTGTATTTTTGTATGAGCGGGATAATCAATTTTTCATGCAAAGAGCAGCACTGGAAAGTTGGATGTGTACATCCATTAAGAATTCCAGATAATTGTTGTTTATAATTACCAAGGTTGGCATGTAACCTAACGTTCTTCAGCAAGTAAACAGAACTATTGGTTCATTTGTATCCTAAGTTTTTTTGTCATTATTGTTGTTGTTGTTTCTCTCTCTCTCCTGCTATATTTTGGTGTTTCTGCATGTTAGCTACAGCACTCCGCAGGTAGTTGTTTTCTTAGACTCTGGCAATAGTTGAATATTGCTAAAATAAAGATTATACTTTTTTCTTGTTACAAATTGTATATGCCTTTGTTTGTTGGGTTTTGTGTTCAAGGTACTATTTTTGAATTTTTAGGTTGTTTTTCATATTTTATTTTTCTTGACACTAAAGTCTAAGGGAAAAAGAATTCTTATGTTGTAGGAGAGCTCTCTTCTCATTTTAGTGAGTGTTCGTTTTGCGTGCAATAATTTTTTTAGTTTTCTTTATTTTTTATGTATGGGCTCCACCATGAATTTGAGTGTGTAAGAGATTTCCTCCTCTCCAATAGCATGAGAAAAGCATTGCCCAAAGTCTAAAGCCCTATGAATTATGGATCTGACATGTAAGCGAAGCTGAGTTCTCAAAAAGTGACCACATTGTATTCATCATGCTTGCTTCAATTTCTTGGGAATTTCTAAACTACCTAGGAGTAGTAGTCTTATCCGTTTTGTAACAGTTTAAATTTAATTTTTAACATGTATAAAATGTGTTTCTAGTAAGGTGGTGTAGCACTTTTAAAATGCGTAAGAATCTCTCCAATTCCTTTCACGCACATCATTCTTGGAGTAATGTTACTGTCAAGAACAAAAACACGAGTATTGCAGGAGTATCAAGTAAGTCAAGCATGAATCTTCGGTATGAGAGTACTAAAATTATTTTCCAAAAATACCCACCTACAGACACAAGTATATCAACACACGCACACACAAAAAAAAGAACTCTTAGCTTTTTTCTTTCCAAATTAAAGGTCCAAGTTGAGAAATTTTTGTATGTACTAAATACGTTAATTGCTTCATTTTATATTAGATAATTACATCAATTATTGTATTAAACAATTATTTCATATGTAGGTGACAATGTATCAATAGTTAATTTGTTTCATTTACAAAGCTTGTATAGTGTATCCTTTTTTTCTTAGCCGTGTGATCAGTTAGCTGTGCATTCTGGCTCATTCTTTTATATGGAAAATCATGCTTTACAACATACTTGTTTCTAGTGTAAGATTGTTTAGTGTCGTCTTTGTAATAATAATTAATAAATTTAGAATTTGTTGATTGAGGGAATACATTTTAGTGGTGCTTATTTTGATATAGTCATTGAAGAAATTTCAGCAATTTTTGTACCTTTTATTAACAAGAAGCAAAAGGTAATAAAACATGTAGGCCTTCTATTTTTTTTTTAAAGAAAAAATTGCATTAAACCTGATCAGAAATATTTTTATCTGTGCTGACTATGTGATCTTCATCTACACAAATAATTTGGTGCAGTTTTAACCTATAGGTCTTTACTAGAACAAGATGGGGGTGTACCTGCAAAGAACTCCTATGCTCAAGTCAGATTTTTTGTAAACAGGTTTTTTCATGTAGAAGAAGAGTGAGGATATTCTTACTACTACAAAAATTCACTACCAACCCACTACCTCCATAATTACCATTGGATCAACATTTTCTCTTTCTTCAAAAACTTTTTAGCATTCTCTCTTTGATCCAATGGTAATTGTGGAGATAGTGGGTTGGTAGTGGATATTTTTTATAGTAAGAATATCTCACTTCGTAGAAGAATACCTTGGGTTAACACATTTATATTTATAGTAGAGAGATGACCGGCTTGGGAGATGCTTTTCTTCGTGGTGAAGGCAACAATCTCTCTTCATTGGTTCTTGTGGGTGGCTTGGAGATAAGTTTGATGCAGAAGTTTGCTTGACGGTGAAGTATGTAGAGAAGTTTGTGGAAAGTAGCTTGCTGAGATGTAGCAGTCTTTGTTGACTTGATCTTTTCTTAATGATGAAGGATTTTAATATGGGCCTTGTATTTTACTATATTTATTCCAGATCAGAATCATCTTAAACTTGTAGCACCACTTAATCAATCAAGAAAGAAATCATAAAATCAATGAGAAGTCTTGTGCATTTGATTGCAAAATCGTTGACAACATGCAACTTTCTCTTTCTATTGTTAGCTAGGACTTTGGAGCTATCAAAAGTTGTTGACAATTCAAAATTCATTTATACATAGGCCATTTTAAAATTGTCTTAGTAGTGTTAAAAGTTTATTGTTTCAAATTGCTCATTTACAAAAGAAATATACAGTCCTACATTACTTGATCAAGGTAAATCAATGAAAATGAAAATTAGAACATGTTCAGTAATTAAGCAAAATATGATACTTTTTTGTTTGTCTATCCGAGCAAAGCGCAGGTTTAAATTTAGTCTTCTAGTAAGAAGAAGGGGAAAGCTGTTCAATCATGTATATTATTTTTGATTAATGGATAACAGAAAAAGAAAAATCTGCTTTAAAATTAACCCATCGTTCTGTTTGAGGGTACATAATTATGATATATGAATAACATCTTTTGAGACTACTCAATAAATTGTACATATTTTTTATTTTATTTTTATAACAATTGTACATATTTTTAAATATATAATGTTATGATTTGATTTAAATGCACATTTTTAAAAATTTAATTTGATTAGAATTCATAATTTTAAAAATGCTTAATATTAGTTTAGCACAAAACAACAGTATATGAAGTTCCATTAATTGTTACATCGGTAGTTTTAAGAAATTTTTTCTAATTTAAACTTGATATTAGTAGTAGAAAAGTTTTGGAATTTTAGCTAACCATAATAATCATTGGATAAGGATTATATTACACTGTATAAGTTACCTTCTCAAATTCGATTGTTATTTAATTATATGAATAGGTAGATATAAGTGAATCGACGACAAAAAATAATATAAAATATAATGTTATTTGTTCAAAAAAGAGAAAACAAATTGATTTTAGCTACTTCGAATACATGATATTGTATTAAGTATTAATCAAAAACTATTACACATGATTTTTTTCATCACTAAAATGTTTTTAGTGGAATTGATTCTCATACAGCACCTAAGTACATTTTACATATAAAAACTGACATTTGATTCAACCTTAATCCGTGCAGTGTCACATCATAATTTGTTCACATTGATATATAATCGGCATAGTTAATATTTTTTTATTTTTTGTTATCTTCTTTCAAGTACTGTTCGTTTAAAATTGAAAATGTATAAAAGTAATATAGTTTTTTTTTTTGAAAATAGAAATATAAAATATTATTATACAAAAATCAAGACTTAAATATCATGGTCAGTTTAGTTACAACATCTTACTTTCGACAGAACATCAATAATTGACGCACGGAACTGCTACATAAACAGGCCCACAAGTAGGTGTGACATCGCATCAAATAATTCGTGTCCTTTGGGACCAAAAAAAGGAGGGGGTAAAAATCCTTCTGAATCCTAAGGTGATCCAGCAATAGAATAACACATGAATCGCACTTGAAATTGGGTGGATTCAAATGCTAATAGGTAGAAAGAATGATTAATGAACGAATAGAAATAGCGGCTCTAAAAATATGATATAATCACAACCCAGCTGAAACCAAATCATGCAACGTGACAATCCCAATCAAGATGTTGTCATCATTTATCACAGGCAAAAACTGGACGGGTGATGGAGGAGCTTCCATCTTCTTCATGGCGTCCACTGCCATAGCATCTGGACCAATAATTCTTGGACCCCTGACATTCAAAAAGAGTGTGATCTCAATATATATCCCTGTTGTTGTGTCCATATGATCTGTCGTGGCCCAAGTATCACATGCGCAAATTAATTCATCTTCATATGGTTCCAACAAGTTAAATGCATAATGTCCTGACTAACCCCCCCCCCCCCCCCCCCCCTCTTCCCAAACAACATGAGCTAAAAAACCAAACAAGATTTCCCATAAATTCCTACTCACTTCCTGATTTAGAGGGTGCAAGAACTCAAGAATAAACTTTTGAACAATAAAAGCAGGTACACAAACTTCTATATGATGATTAAAGAATTGTATATCAAATGTTTGGCAGTCCTCTATTACCTGTTGCACATTTTCCCCACAGTGAGTTTAAAAATGGCCTCCCCGCTAGCTTTGAGAGTACGTCGTAGATCACCATCCGTAAATGTCCCAATCAGATGATGATCGTCATCTATAACAAGCAGGCATCCGCATCCTTTACTCGTCAGCTCCACAAGCTGATCCATAATTAGATCTGATTCCCTGCATATGGGAAGCTCATCCTGCTTCTTCATGACATCTTTTACCTGCGCACAGTTATTATGCAACCACCAATTCCTATCAGAACAAAAGCAATTATATGTCCTTGACCCATTTTTTATCCTTAGGATAGAATTGTTTTTTCTTAATATATATAAAGGGGAAAAAAAGAATGAAGAAAAGGAACAGTTACTGATGGAACCCAGAATAATGGATCTCTGAAACAGAATTTACCAACATCAAATGTAAACAGAACCTCCAAATATATTGATATCTACCGTACCCAGACATTACAGAGACAATGACCATAAATGCAACAAAGAAATAATAGTAAAATGACTATCCATGAAATAAAGAGTAAAACACCAAAGACCTCAACTCACCCTCGAAGCTAACATACCTAGGCTTCAAGAAATCCCCAAATTCCCCACTAAACCAATACTGAATTCATGCCTAACTCACTACACACACTCCCCTCATTTTATCCTACTCTTTAAGAATATTCTAGAAGACTTTCCTAACAAACTAACTAACCCACTCACCACTTTCAAGCCCATCAGTTACAAACTAAAATTCACTCACAATAACCTGCAGCCAACTACCCCATGCACTAATGTCCTTGTCCGTTGCACCAATACTTTATGTAAACAAGAGAAAAGAGACAAGGAAAATCGACAGTTAAATATGCACTCACAGCTACCACCACTACTTCATTCATAGGCCACAAACTATTTAAGAATAAGCATGACTACCACACGAGATTGACTTTACCACAAAAGAAGTACCATAAATCTAATAACTGATGATGGAAACCTATTAATCTCAGTAATTCACTAATGAAATCCAGATTCAACATACTTCTGATTCTGCTATTTCTCTCCAAGAAGATATATCGAATTCGTCCCTTGGCCACAAACAAATTTTACTATGACTTCATGAAGGATGAACGTGCATATACTCTAACATATGATTTCAGTCCCGCTTAGATCTTGGGATCACCATTACTTTGCATTCAAAATAACTTATAAGTAAGCTTAAAAAAAATGGTGTGTTTTTCCATAAAAAATTAAGCAAATCCAAATAAATACTCAGTTCTCATCCCTATCATCTGCAGTATATAACAATCAGAAAACCCATGCGGCAAGTAGAAATAATTTTGCAAGCGCCATCCAAAATAGCTACATTTGAAAACAAATAATATATACTTGTTGTACCCAAGAAACCTCATTAAACAGGACTTATCGAGATAACAGTAGACACACACCAAATGACAAACACCTAACATGCAAACATAACTGATTCAGAAATTAACATGTAAAATGACAAAACAATTTTAACTCAAGCTAATGCATAAGAAGACAAACAACATTTATCACAAACCAAAATCAAAATCAACAGTTAAACGAAACAGAAAACAGACCTTGAAGATAAGACTCTTGCCGATCTTCCCGGCGGGATGGTTACAGGCATACTCTTCCTTGGTTAGATTCCTTGCTCCCATGAGCGCGATGGCCACAGTGTCCCCGAAAACCATCTGAATCGCCGTCGAAGTCACCGGAGCAAGGTTGAAGGGGCAGAGCTCCCTCTCTAACGGCAAATGCACATTCATATCGCACATCCCCGCCAACGCGCTCCCTTCCACGGAGGTCACCGCGATCAACCGCGCCCCCTTGGCCCTGGCGCACGGCACAAGGCGCAGCAGCTCCTCGGTGGCGCCGGATTTGCTGAGGAGGACGAGCACGTCGCGATCGGAGAGGATTCCGATGTCGCCGTGGAGGGCGTCGACGGGGGAGAGGAAGGCGGAGCGGACGCCGAGGGAGACGAGTGTCTGCGAGATCTTATTGGCGACGAAGCCGGATTTTCCGACGCCGGTGAAGAAGACGGTGCCGGCGGCATCGAGGAGGGCGCGTGTGAAGGCTAGGGTTTGGGAATGGTCGACGTTGTCGAAGAAGAAGTTGAGGTGGCTCTGCTGTGATTTGAATAGATCGGCGAGGGTGTTTTCGTCAATGTGTGTGTTAATGCCTTGTTTGGATGGTGTGTTAGAAAAGCCATTCGAAAATGCAGGTAGAGAACCCATCGAGATTTGAGAAAGAGAGAAAGAGAGAGTAGAAGCTTGAGAAGAAAGAGGGTTCGGGTTCCTCTGAAACGAGAATAAAGGTGCATGCTCTGTCTCTGTTTCATTACAATAATACTAACGGAGGTTTTGGAGTTCCGTTAATTTTTACGCGGTAACAAAATGAGACCCATTTCAACGCCACTGTAAGTGTCGGTGGCGCCTTTAAAATTAAAGTTAAATTATTTACTTTTTTGTAAAATTTCCATTGTTATCGATTAGGCCCAAAGCCCATTGTACAGCCCAATTGAGCAAAGCCATATCTTTCTCTTTGGGCTAACGTTTCAATTTGTGTTTCTACAATTGCACAAACGGCTTCACATAAAAAAGAAGAGATTATTTACAACAACAAAAAAACAGAGAGAGAGATTATACTAAATATAAGAATTTTTAAATACTTAAATATCTATACCTTACTACCCCTTCAGTTACATTAATCCTTTTTTTTAATGTATTTTTCATAAATAAGCTTTCCATCGATGTAATGCGAAATCAGATATATTTTACTAGATTAATTTTTTTATAAATTATTTATTAATCTAATATGAATAAATAAAAAATATATGTGTTTAAGTCGCTGGTATCCCCATAAACATTTTGCAGAGAATGACACATGATAGTACATTTAATTTGGGGTGATGCGTTTCTGCACACTTCTCGTATACATTTCACACGAATTAGATTAATAATTAATTTGTTAAAAGAATTAATGGGAAATATGTCATTTGACACCGATCACACCTCTTTTCGTACGGGTATAGTTAGAGACTTAGAGTTAGTGTTTTGTTTTAGAGTTTTATTAATCTCCTTCCACATAAGATAGTTATTTTATGTGGTAGAGAGAAAATGAGTGGGTCTCATCATTGTAAGAAAAAAAAGAAAAAAATATAGTGCGAAAATCGAAGTGAGAGAAAATGAGATAAGTTACCTTAGGTGAAAGGAGTGTAATATTTCCCTTGGTTTTATCATTATTATTATTTTTTGATTGCTCTAGTAGTATAATTATTTCCAGCCACAGTTAAAAACTAATTTCTTGAAGTCGAGAGATTACCGACGTAGATATAGTATTTCTATAAACAAATTGTTTTATTAATTTTTTTTATTGGTATTTCTCTTTTAAGGAAAATTGTTTTAGAATTAATTTTTTATTAATTCTATAAACTTGCCGACATATATACGGTTAAAATTATTTATCTCATATAAAATAAGATAAACATAACTCTTTCTTCGTAGTATCATTTTTTTCAAGGAAAAAACCAATCTAAGAGGACAAGGACATGTCACGTCGGTTACGAAGTACCAAGTAACTGACCGTGTAGTCTTGTAGTGCATAAGGAGAAATTCTGATTGGAGTCCACGTGAACACGATTCTTCGATGGAATACAAACAAACGATACTAGGAACAAAGGGTTATGTTGATCCCTAAACAATTTTCTTACACATTCAAAAAAAAAAATTGGGTTATATCACTTTTTTTTCTCTCTTCTTTACCCGTAAATTTTATTTATAATTTTATTTTTATAATATAAAATAACTATTTTTCTACAATATAAAAAAAAAAAATTTCCATAAAGAAAACCACTTGTTTTTCCTTATCGTTATAGTACAATGTGAAAAACGAAACAAACAGCATCGTCCCCTTTCCCTTGTCCTCCACACTCTTGTCCAAGCTTTTTCGAGTTGCATTTGGATGGATTTTTTTTCTCCGAAAATTATTTCTTTTAAAAAATAAGCACTTTTCAAAAAAAATTCTATTTGAATGTTTGCTTTGTTAAAAAAATAAAAGTCATAAAAAAAATTAAAAACTTATTTGTTTTTTAAGCTAAAAATTTTAATTTAAAAAAAAAACAGAAATCAAAAGCCAAATATTTTTTTATAAATTTAAATAATTTTAATTTTTGTAAAAAATACATTTAAAATAAGTAAGACATGAAAAAAAAAAGTTGGGAAGGCAATCCAAACAGCCTTTTGTCATTCTAATCAAGTTAGCTTTGAGACTAGTTATTGATTGTGTGAGGCTGAGAGCGTCGTATCATTAAATATATATATATATATATATATATATATATATATATATATATATATATATATATTAAAAATAAGGAAAAAATTATTCTTTTAACAAATAAGGAAAAAATTGTTCTCATATTACATCAGATAAATTTTTCTTTCTACACACATTTCGATAACTATGCCACCTTTTTTTTTTTCAGATGGTTGAGTCCACAAGTTTGTCTCTATGACATGAGATAATTTATCTCATTTAACTATGTATTTTTTTTATAAGCTAGAAGTATTCTCATTTAACCTCCTCCAGTTACTTTGTTCTCGGAATACGGCCTCAAAGGTTATCCCCTCATTAGAGCAACAGGTTAAGCTTCACACTAATCCCCCATTCGAGGATATACTGGCCCTTAATTTTTTTTAAAGAATTTGCATGAAGCAGGGTTTGCACTTGACTCAAGAAAATTCTTGGAAGCTCAGTTGTCAACTGAGCTACCATTAGGGGTTAACTATGTGATTTTTTTATTTTAAAAAAAAATTAATTTAGATACTGATCTGGATAATTATATAGGCTCATGAGGTTTAAGGCCCATAAAGGACCCAAGAGGCGCAAAAGTCTCATAGCGCGAGATGCATGCATCTTAAAGGCTAAGGAAAGACTCTTTAACAGGTTGAGATCCACCGGCATTAAAACCAATACAGCTGAGACAACTCCAACTCATCACCACTCTAAGAAGACAGACAAATATATAGACTTGTAGCCAGAAATACACCAGCAGAGACAAATAAGTCTGCTACCTATAACATCCAATGAGAAGATATGCCGCCTAACAAATGCGGCATAAAGCTTGCTATAAATATGAATGGTACAAATCGAGGCATAATTGTTTGATTCCCATTAAACATAACATAAATCTAGCATTGATACTGACTTGAGCATCGAAGTGTCTTTGTAGGTACCCCAGTCATTTCCATTGCGCCAGAAGTATTCACCAACCATCACATACACAGTGAACGTCTCAAGCCCACAAAGTACTGTTTACAACCCAAAGTCTTCATCTTTCAACCGTGTATAATTTAACTCAATTCATATTGGGCTGGTCTGATCAGATACATAATATCAAACAAATGGAGACTTGTTGCATTTAATAATGTATTGTTATATTATTTAATAAATCTATCATTTTATATGATTATTAATATAATCAAACTTATTATATACATTAATAATATAAAATTAAAATAAAATCAAATGTTTGATTAGATGAAATTGAGCAATGTAACATGGGTCAAAGATTACCTTTAAGCAAGAATAGTGATAAAAACATTCTTGAAAGAAATATTATTATTTTTTTTAATTTAGTTCCTCAGAAATTAAATAAATTTTGATTTAATCTTTTCATTAACTCATTGCTAGTAAAAGACATTGGCTTTTTTACCTTTTTGTCCCTCATTAATTATTTAATAATCATTTTGTCCCTTATTCAGAACTATCTAGCAATCTGTCCCTCTTTAATCGATTAAGCCAAAAATTTAATCGATTAAATGGTCAAAATAAGTAAAAATCGTTGACTTGAAGATTTAGTCGATTAAATCTCCCTATTTAATCGATTAAATCTCCCATGCATAAGGTTGTTATTTTGATAAAGAGGAAGATTTAATCGATTAAGTTGAAGATTTGATCGATTAAATCTTCATTTGACCATTTAATCGATTAAATATTCAATTTAATCGATTAAAGAGGGACAGATTGATAGATAATTTGTAATAAAGAACAAAATAATTATTAAATAATTAATGGGGGACAAAAGGGAAAAAAAGCCAAAAGAAATTACATGGCAGTTTGAGGACTGGTGGCAAAAAAGGTATATATATTTGTTAACCCAAAATAAAAAAATAGTTGAAGGCTCACTTAGACATAGATGTGAAAAAAATTAAGAAGCTGGCTGTTATGTCATATCATGAGATCTTAAGAATGACAAATAAGCATTTTATCTTTTTTAACTAACGGTGAGTTAAAGGAGAAACAAAATTGAGACCAATTTTGTTTACCGGGGGATTAAATTATAAAAATTAAATTAAAAAAGAATAAATTAAAAATAAAAAAGATTAGTGAGGGATCTGAATAAGGTTTTTATCTTCTTAAAAACCCTATTCTCATCGACTTCTATATTCATAAATACTCATAAAAAGTATATTTAGAAAGGAAGTTATAGATTTTTTTTAAATATGTTGAGCTTATAAATCTACAGTACAGTTTATATCATATTATTTATTTTAAATAAAATAAATAAAATAATTATTTTAATTATTTTGATAAATAAAATAATATTATTTTATTTATTTTTTAATTATTAAATGTCTAATAGACTTAAATAGGTTAACATATTAAGGTTTTTATTTTTTAAATATAAAATAAAAAAACTTATAATTTGAGTTTATGCAAGTTAATAGACTAAGTCAAGCTTAAACTTAATAGACTTAGACTAAGTCAAACATAAACTATTTTATACAAACTTAATTTATTTAAGGCAAAGCTCAACGGAGCCCATTTACATGCCAACAGGGAGCATTTAAATAAGACCACATATATGCGCTTTTTATATGTGTAAATGAGTTCCTATTTCTCTTTGACCGGTTCCTTTGCTTGGTGTGATTAACTGATTGTTTTTCTTCAAAGAGAACTTTTCGTGCGAGAAGCTAGTTGAGCAATTTCCTTTCATTAAAAAAATATAAATAAAAATCTTGATGGAAATCTTTTACTGGGCATTTGCTTTCCCTCCCCCTCGTACCAGACACATCACAGATATATGTCTTATTTAGCATTAAAGTAATGGAAAATGAATAAATTTGTACTATTTTTGGTACAAAAACAAAAATGACACTCTGCATGCATTTCTTTATTATTGTGTCCTTTTCAAACTCTCTATTATTGAGGGAATGAAACTGTTACTCGTTAGAAGATGGGATGGTAGCTAGGGACCTTTTGTATTGTATGCTCACAACTTCCCATGATCACTATTTTCCTTATACATTATCAAATAGTAATTAAATTTCACTTAATTTTCTAAATAAATACTTTCATTCTATAAAAAACTTCCATATATATATATATATATATATATATATATATATATATATATATTCCACAACGTACGGTATTCGCATCTTGTATTAAGGGAATTCACTTAAATCATATCATACTTATCTATCATTTTTTTATGCATATATCACACAAACAAAAATGTTGTACACTTTGAAAATTAAGAAGGGTATCTGAGAAGTAGAAGTTAAAAGTGGTCACCTACTTCAGATGTTCCTTTCCATAATTAAAATTTAAATTAAATAAAAAAAGAAAGAAAAATGAGCATTATGATCCCTGTCAACGATGAGCAGCAGGATCACACATCATAATTTGAGTGTTTGACTGAAGGATATAGGCTGCACCTTAGCACATTATAATGCATATATATACAAATAGGGTAATAGAACTATCATGTAACATGATAGTTGTTGCATCATGTCACAGACACAATATTTGTGGGGTCTACCAATATATATATTTTTTTTGAAAAAAACAATTTAATAAAAAAATGTGCATGTGTGTGCAGGAATGAGAATAGGATTCCTGTAACAGAACAATAGCAAAACCCATACAAATATAAACTAGCTAGGAATTGTGGAAGAGACCACTCACAAATAAAATTTTAGGGCATCATATGTACGTGAAGGTTTAATGTGTCTAACCAATCATTTTATGATATGTAGATAAAAAATATCACATCATTTATTTATTTTAAATAATATGATATTGTTTTATTCACATGTCACAAAATAAATGTACAAATACATTGAATTCAATACATTTAATGCACTAAAAATTTCTTCACGGGTAAGAGACAGCGCGACCTTAAGGGCCCCTTTGGTAGCAAGATTTTTTTATTTTCTCGAGATTTCTTGGTTGGGTAATAAGAATGCATCGTTTAGTATAAGATTTTTAAAATTTTTCCTGGAATTTGATTTTCTCGAGATTTTCTTTTGTGTGTAAATTTTTTTGAAAAAATCATCCAGAAATACCATCTAGAAGGTGGTATTTTAAGATTTCTATGACAAGGAAAAATTTAATACAACTAAACACAATATCAACAAAATTAACCCGATATTCTAGAAAATATGTTAGTCTACCAACAACTTTTAAGTAACATTTTTAGAAAACTTATTTTCCTAAAAATCATAATTCCCGGATAATTTTTTTTTTTCCAATACCAAACACCTCATGAGTAGAAACTGTCTTTAAATATATGGTTATATCATTTTGAGAATGCATGCCACTTGGATGTGAACAATATATAAGGCAATCCTTCCTTGTATAGCTTCTTCACGAAAATATTTTCGGTATTATATATGTACTTAATAGTTAATACTCGTACATCTCTTATTAAATATGAAAAAAAAACAATACATTTATATCATTCTTATCTGTATAATTATTATTTTTCATATTTTATTTTTTTAATTTTCAGAAAGGAAGTACGGAAAATGTGCTCCCTCTTCGCGTCCAGAGATATAAAGTTCAAGTTGGTGATGCAATTATTGTGTTACGCAGGTGTGGTGGTTTCGGCACTTGGATCTGTAAAACACTGTTGATAACATGGGAAGGGTTCAGATTTCAGAGGGTGCAGTGGTTAGTCCTTTGGATTGGAGGAACCGTTTTCTTTTGGTTCATCAGAAATGGCAGTCACAAGCTTAAATCACACAGTTATGGGGAAGGTAAACTATGTGCAGCTTTACTGCACTTTTTGAGTATCCATTGCCCGATCTGTTATCTCGTAGCTCAAAGACTCACTGATTGAGTATCCAAAAAGAAAAAAAAAAGACTCACTGATTGAATGACCATCTCTATGATTGGTTGGACATTAAATATAAGATGAAAACGAATAAATGGATTATTTTTTTTATCCTTAGACGTTAACGATTTTCTCTACGATTTATTTTGATATTTTTTTGGGTAAGCACTATAATTGATTTTAATTTTTATTGAAAATTGTTTTCATTTTAGTATTATTATTTATTTTTTCACTTTTTATTTACTCAATTACAATATGTTAAGTTGTTTGTACAGTGGAAAATGTGGATATAAATTTTTTCAAAAAAAAAACCCTTCCTACTTATTTATTTAGATGGTAACAATGCATGAATATTAAAAGTATATTAGTATAATACATTAGTTAAAATTTATATAATCAATCTCGACCATTCTAATTATGTGAAAATGATTTTTTCAACTTTTTAAAAGTGTAAACATTTTCATCTTTTATGTATGAATGTATGTATATGAGAAAAATATTTCTCAAACTGCTTGAGATAAGTTTATCTCCGGCCACCCTAAAATTACGTCGTTTTGATTATTTATTTCTTTATATCTATTGATTCACCTTTGAATGATTATGATTCCTCTTTTCTCTCTCTTCATTTATCACCATTGATCTATCTTTGTACGGTTATGATTTAGTAGCCGGAGATAAATTTATCTCCGACAGCTTGAGAAATGATAAGCCCCATATATATATATATATATATATATATATATATATATATATATATATATGATTTATTTTAAAAAAACTAGTCTTTAAAAATTGAGATTGGATTTTAAAACTTAATATTGTAAAGTTAATGGTAAAAAATACATCTATTTAATAACAAATATTTTATTTTATCCAAAAAATTATAAATAAAGACGTAACAAAAATAAAAAAATAATTAAACAAAATAAATTAAATCAAATGAAATAATCGCGAAAGAAAACATATTATAAGAAAAATGATTATTGGGTGCACTTTTCTCTACAAAAGTTTTCCCTCCAAATTATAAAGTTTTGTGCACCTCCATTCTGAACTTATTTTGTTGCATCATTTTGACAATCAAAACGGTGCAAATTGAAAACATGTTGCATAAGAGTTGTAGCCATGTATGCAGGGTTGCAAAATGTATTGGTGGCTCGATTCGTGTCGTATCAAAGTTGGACCCTGCCAATTAAATTATCCAATTTGAACATGATACATTTTTGTTTACAGGTCAAAAATTGTAACTTAGACACGACCCGTGGCACCTCAAAGGATCATAGGCAGTCGCGGAATCAGCAAAGTATTTTAGCCATTGTCAAAAATTTCTGCTGATGCCAAAATAGCTACGGTTATATAGCTACGTCCAACACGTGGCTAATTTTCAAAAAATTTGAAACATTATATGCTACGTTTATTTAGTTACGCTTGAAACGTGACTAAATTAGCCAGTGCCAAGGTAGCTGCTGGCACCAACGCGGCTCCGCCACTAATCATAGGGTTGACACCATGAAACGTGGCCCGATTCGGCCGGGTCGACTCGAAACCCAGCAAATTGATCATTAAATCGGTTCGAGTCAAGCACCGGATCGGCCATGCATCGAACCCGGTCAAAATCCGGCCAAAATCGGTGACCCAATCGGGTCATTTTTTTATAAAAAAAAAAAACCAAAAACCAAAAACCTAAATTGTGTCATCTTGTCAGAAAAAATGTAGAACTCATTTTAAATTTTTTTATAATTTTATTTGCTAGTAGTATACTCTTCTATAATGACCTCAAATTTTAACTTCTAATACTGAAGCAATAACAATAAATTAAAAGAATGTGACATATGTCATTTTAATGTAGATGAATTTGAAAAATATGAGTCCACACAACATCTGACCTTTTGAATGTCATTTATGTTGGGAACTCGGTTCCCTCAAGCTCGGCTAAGCAGCCTTTGTGCGGAAGTCAATCAACAAGATCCTCGATCTCAGATCTCATCAATACCTTGCCTGAATTTTACCAGGTCGGGCAGCGTAGCGAAAAAATCAAAATGTAAACACGGGAGAGAGAGAAGAAGAACACAACCAGTTTTAACGTGGGAAAACCTTCTTCAATGAAGAAGTAAAAACCCACGGGACCTAGTCCAGATCAAAAAATCCACTATGAAAATAATGGTTACAAATAATCAGAATACACCAATGTGATGGTTAACTCAACCTCTCCAACAATGATGATAATCAAACTACCCTAGAGATGTTTCACTCAAACTCTCTCTAGAGATCTCTCAAATGCAAAGCATAAAGCTTTGCTCAAACAATCAAATAATTCTCTCAAATTTTCTCTCTAATCTCTTAACCTAGCCTCCACCCACAACTAATGAATATATAGAGGAGGTGAGAACTAGGGTTAGGGTTTTTAGGAAAATCCCTCAATGGGCTTGGGCTTAGCATTGAAGGAGGAAGCCCAACAAATCTCCCTCTCCGACTTCAATGCGTCGGCTTCAGCATCAACCCGGCTCCTTCACAGCAGTCTTCAAATTTTCTTGCTGGAACCGGCTTTGTCATCATGTCGGACCAATTTTGGTCAGTGTGCACTTTGACGAGTTCGAGCTCTCCACCTTCCACCATATCCCGGATCCAGTGATACCTCACATCAATATGCTTCGTGCGGGAGTGATAGGTTGAACTCTTCGCAAGATGGATCGCGCTTTGATTGTCATAACCCAGCTCGTACTTGTCTTGATCATGGCCGAGTTCCATGAGGAACTTCTTCATCCACAACATCTTTTTGCTTGCCTCAGTAGCGGCAATGTACTCAGCCTCAGTTGTCGATAGTGCAACACATTTCTGAAGTCTTGATTGCCAAGAGACAGCTCCTCCGGCAAATCTCATCATGTATCCCGTCGTCGATTTCCTCGAGTCGGCGTCTTCCCCTAAATCAGACTCCGAGTAGCCTTGCAACTCGGCTTTGCCTTCTCCAAATCTGAGACATAAGTCAGTCGTACCTCGGAGGTACTTGAAGATCCACTTCACTACTTCCCAGTGCTCTTTGCCGGGGTTTGACAAATACCGGCTTACCATTCCAACAGCATATGCCAAGTCGGGTCTAGTGCAAACCATTGCATACATCAAGCTTCCGACAGTGGATTGGTACGGGACCTTCATCATCTCATCTTTGTCTTCATCAGATCTCGGACATTGCTTCTGGTTCAGCTTTATGTGTCCGGCAAGGGGGGTGCTCACTGTTTTAGCTTTGTCCATGCTGAATCTCTTCAGAATCTTCTCAATATATTTCTCTTGACTCAGCCACAGTAGCTTCTTCTGTCTATCTCGGATGATCTTGATTCCGAGAATCTGCTTTGCAGGGCCGAGGTCCTTCATTGCGAAGGACGAGCTCAACGCCTTTTTCAGGGCGGCTATCCTCGATTTGTCTTTCCCTACAATAAGCATGTCGTCAACATATAACAACAAGATGAAAAAATCTCCGGCCTTATACCTCTTCACAAATACGCAGTGGTCGGCTTCAGTCTTCTCAAACTTATGATCAATCATGAATGATTCAAATTTATTGTACCACTGCCGAGGTGCTTGCTTCAAGCCATAGAGACTCTTCTTCAACCGACATACCAAGTCTTCTTGGTCTGGAGCTTGGAATCCTTCAGGTTGCTCCATAGATATTTCTTCTTCTAAATCACCGTGAAGAAATGCCATCTTCACGTCAATTTGTTCTACGTCGAGGTCCATCGAAGCCGCCATGGCTAACACGGTTCAGACCGAGGTCATTTTCACCACAGGAGAAAAAATCTCCTCAAAGTCTACTCCTTTCTTCTGATTGCAGCCTTTCACTAAAATCCGGGCTTTGTATCTTGGCTTTTTCTCGTTCTCTTCATTCTTAATCTTGTAAACCCATTTGTTTTTCAGAGCTCGTCTTCCTTCTGGCAACTAGTTCAGCTCATAAGTCTGATTCTCGTGCAGAGACTTCATCTCGTCTTGCATTGCATTTTCCCATTCTTCTTTCTCTGAGCTCGTAACAGCCTCATCATAACTCTGAGGCTCACCGTCTTCAGCGACAACTGTGTATTCATCAGATGGGTATCTTGTAGAGGGTCTTCTTTCTCGAGTTAGATATCCCGGTTGTTCTTCAGCTTGAGGACCCGGTTCATCATTCTCATCCCGGATCTCATCATCAACTCGGACCTCAGTGTCTTGGTCATCTTCAGCTTGTTGCTGGTCCTCAATTTCTTCGTTCTCTTGATTTTCTCCCCCTGCTTCAGCTCGGACAGGAGGGATGGGTTCTTCACGTCTAACAGTAACTCAGACTTTGGGCTTCAAGATGTCATGAATGTTCTCATTCTCATGAAAGATCACATCTCGGCTTCTCACGATCTTCTTATTGATTGGATCCCAAAGTCGGAACCCGAACTCACATCTCGGCGAACCAAGATAAATGCATTATTTGGTCTTTGCATCAAGTTTAGCCCTTTCATCTTTAAGGATATGCACGAAAGCTCGGCATCCAAACACCTTCAATTGATTATAGGCCGCTTTCCGACCTGTCCAGACTTCTTCTGGAATTTCTCCTTCAAGTGGCCGTGATGGTGAGAGGTTGATCAAGTCAACAGCTGTTTTGACAGCTTTTCCCCAGAATGATTTCGGCAATTCGGCATTGGATAACATGCTTCGGACCTTCTCTTCAATAGTCTTGTTCATCTGCTCAGCCAGTCCATTCAGCTGAGGTGTCTTGGGGGGCGTCTTCTCTAGTCGAATCCCAGCCGCTCTGCAGTATGCATCAAATTGGCTGCAATACTCACCACTATTATCAGATCGGACCATCTTCAATTTCTTTCCAGTCTCCCTTTCAACCATAGCATGGAATTCTTTAAAGGATTGGAGTACCTGGTCTTTAGACTTCAACAAATATACCCACACTTTGCGGAAATGGTCATCAATAAATGAAACAAAGTACTAAGCTCCTCCAACGGATCTTTCCGACATGGAGCATACATCAGTATGGACGAGGTCAAGAATATACCTGCGTCGTCTAGGTTGATCCGGTCTCACAAAAGAAACCCGGTGCTGCTTTCCAGCTAGGCAATGCGTGCAACTCTCCAACGCTTGGCCTTTCAACCCGGTTAATAATCCTTTCTTGTTCAGGATCTGGAGCCCTTTCTCGCTCATGTGGTCGAGGCGCTTGTGCCATAGCTCCAAGCTAGGTTCATCTCGGACAGAATTGGCTTCTCCGCCATTGATCTTTCCTTGTATCACGTACAAGGAGCCTTCCTTCTTACCTCGGGCCACGACTAAGTTTCCCTTGGCCAGCTTCCATCTAACACTGCCGAAGTAGTTCACTAACCCGGCATCATCAAGTTTGCCTACCGAGATTAGGTTCAAACGCATGTCAGGAACATGCCTTACATATTTTAATACAAGTCGGCAACCGACATCTGTGGTTAGAGTTACATCACCGACACCAACAATCTTGCTGGTCACTTGATTTCCCATTTTCACGACTCCAAAATTACCAGCTCGGTAAGAGGAGAAAAAACCTTTGTGTGGAGTAACGTGAAAGGAGGCACCAGAGTCAACAATCCAGGTTCAGTCATCATATGCAACATTCAAATAATTATCCTCACCAAGGAGGAATATCTCGGCATCCGGGTTGGCAGCCACTGTAGTGGTGCTCTTGTCTTCCCTCTTCTTGGGAATAATCTGATCCGGCTTCACAGAGTCGTTCTTCTCATCATTCTGTAGGGTCCAGCAGTCTGGCTTCTTATGGCCTGTCTTTCCACAGTAAAAGCACTTTAACTCATATTTCGGCTTTGACCGACCTTTGGACTTGTCTCGTTTGTCACGACCTCTACCCCGGCTTTTGTTTTTACCCCGGGAGTCAGATTTCACTTTGTTCTCAGCAAGGTTGGCCTCAGACGTGCTTGAAACACCTCGTTCTCTTCTCCTGACTTCTTCGCTCAGGAGGCTGTCTGTCACGACATCCATCTTCAACTTTCCTTCTGGAGCTGAATTACTCAAAGTCACCACCAGAGTATCCCAGCTTTCTGGCAGCGAGCTCAACAGCAGCAAAGCCTGCATCTCATCATCAATTTTCATCTCAGCTTTTGACAGCTGATTCACAATACCTTTATAGGTGTTGAGGTGTTCAATCATGCTCATGTCGTCCTTGTATTCAAGCTTCACAAGTCGGCGAACCAGGTATGCTTTATTCCTGGGAGTCTTCTTCTGAATCATGGACTCCAGCTTCGTCCACAACTCATACGCGTTCGCGAACTCGGACATGTGCTCAAAGAGGATTTTATCAATATATTTCCTGATCGTGGCTACCGCCTTCCGACTCAGGATCTCCCACTCCTTATCAGTTTTGCCTGCCGGTCTCTCATCAAGGATAATGGGCTCATGTAGATCTTTGCAGTAGAGATGATCTTCCATTATCGGTCTCCAATAGGTGAAATTATCTGCGGTCAACTTGAACATGTCTCCATCATTGGTTATGCCACTGGTCTCCATCTCGTCTCCCTCAGAACCCGTCGAACTCGGGCTCTGATACCACTGTTGGGAACTCGGTTCCCTCAAGCTCGGCTAAGCAGCCTTTGTGCGGAAGTCAATCAACAAGATCCTCGATCTCAGATCTCAGCAATACCTTGCCTGAATTTCACCAGGTCGGGCAGCGCAGCGGAGAAATCAAAACGTAAACACGGGAGAGAGAGAAGAAGAACACAACCAGTTTTAACGTGGGAAAATCTTCTTCAATGAAAAAATAAAAACCCACGGGACCTAGTCCAGATCAAATAATCCACTATGAAAATAATGGTTACAAATAATCAGAATACACCAATGTGGTGGTTAACTCAACCTCTCCAACAATGATGATAATCAAACTACCCTAGAGATGTTTCACTCAAACTCTCTCTAGAGATCTCTCAAATGAAAAGCATAAAGCTTTGCTCAAACAATCAAATTATTTTCTCAAATTTTCTCTCTAATCTCTTAACCTAGCCTCCACCCACAACTAATGAATATATAGAGGAGGTGAGAACTAGGGTTAGGGTTTTTAGAAAAATCCCTCAATGGGCTTGGGCTTAGCATTGAAGGAGGAAACCCAACAATTTAGAGGTATGCTTGTGGGGATTATGAGTTACAATTTTAACTAACATAGTAATAGTGTACATTTTCATTTATTTGTGCTTTATGAACTTATAAAAGTGTAATCGAGTAATTTTTGAGCTTATTTAGTGAATCTTGTTTAACTTCGTTTTAGATATGGAGAATCTATATAATTAAATTTATATGTTCATATTTATATATATCGGTGTCAATCGGTAGTGACTCAGTACCTCGACCTGATCAAGTTTAATAACACTGGTTGACACTCAAAAATTAAAAACTTGATTTTTTAAAAAAATTTATAAAAAAAGGATAAAATTAAATAAAATATACAGGTTGACCCGTGATTAACAATAAACTGTGTCAAGATCACTCAAATTTTATTTTAAAAAAAATTGGACAACAAATTTTGCAAGTTGTCAACCTATGATCTTACCAAAGTCATACATGTCTGACTCAAGCCCAGAGTTAATTGATCCAGGCCCAACTCATCAAATTAACTTCTCCTTCTCACACATTATCAAGCCACGTGGAACCAATCATGATAGATGGAAGAATAACTGAATTAGTTAGTTTGTTATCAAATTTGTTAGTTAGTTATTATTCGATTGTAAACCTTTGAGTTGTAGCGTGTGATTATAAATAGTTCCCATGTAATCGTTTTACAGAATTAATAAGAATGATTCATTTCTTTACATCAAGATGGTATCAGAGCTCATATTGAGCTCTGGTATTCTGCTTTGAACCCTTTCTTCTTCCTCGTTTATTCAACCAACCTTTCTTCAACCTCTGTTTTTCTCTCGGTTCTGATTCGATTTTTCTTCAACCAGTTCCATGGCAAATTTTGTTGCAATTCCTGATCCACAAACAAATCCTTCGCATCCTTTGTTTTTGCATCCAAATGAGAGTCCAGCACTGGTTTTGGTTTCACCACCCTTAAATGGTGAAAACTATCACTCATGGGCTCGAGGAATGAAGGTAGCACTGATTTCTAAAAATAAACTAGGCTTCATCGATGGCAGCATTCCTGCACCAAATCAAGACGAACCTACGTTTGCTGCTTGGCAACGATGTGATACGATGGTGATGGCATGGATCCGAAGATCCATATCTGAATCCATAGTGAAATCAATCATATGGATAGAACATGCTCGCGACGCCTGGCTAGATCTACAAGAACGATTTTCCCAAGGTGATGTGTTTCGAATCTCAGATTTGATGGAAGAAACTTTTTGCTTGAATCAGGGAGACAGATCTGTTACTGATTATTACACACACCTCAAAACAGTATGGGATGAGTTAGACAACCTCAAACCTCTCCCTAATTGTGTTTGTGCTGTTCCATGTGTATGTGGAGCAATTACTAGGATGAGAGAGTATCGTGAGCAAGAACAAGTTATAAGGTTCTTGAGAGGGTTAAATGATCAATTTGCATCTGTAAGGTCTCAGATCATGTTAATAAGTCCATTACCAAATATCAACCGATCCTTTTCACTCGTTTCTCAGCAAGAAAGGCAATTCAAATTGGACAATCATGTCACTGATGCAAACCAGTCATCAGTCTTCAATGTCACAAATCGGAGAGGAGGTCCTAGTTATGGTGGAAGATTTAATGGAAGAGGACGAGGTCGAAACTTTGGAGGCAGATCTCAGACTACTCGCATATGCACTCACTGTGGCAGAAACAACCACACAATTGAGACATGTTATCAACTACATGGATTTCCACCAGGTTACCGCAATAATAATAGGATCTCCAATACAAATGCTGCAAGCACAGATCCTCAGAATTTCATCAAGATGTTTCAGTTGCCTCGAATTCAGAATCCTACATGCATATGACCAGAAGTGAGTATCAACAATTGATGGAGCTTTTACAAAAGTCTCCCTCCACTGGTCTTCTTAGTGCACCTGCAACAAATCATGTGAGCCACATGGCCCAGGTTTCCAGTATAAACGCAACAGAAACAAAAGAAAAATCAGGTAGCCCAAATACTCAATGGATTGTAGACTCAGGTGCAACAGATCACATTGTACATTCCATTTCTGATTTTTCTTCAATTCATACCATTGCTCCTTTATCAGTAATTCTCCCAAGTGGTTCCCAAGTCTATGCTTATTACTCAGGCACCATTTGTTTAACACCCAATTTAATTCTTCATGATGCACTATATATTCCACAATTTCATGTCAATCTGATTTTTGTATCAAAACTTGTCACTACCCTTAACAGTATACTCACCTTTGATTCTGAGCTATGCTTTATCAAACAGATCCCATCACAGAGGACGATTGGTACAGCTGAAAGGAGAAATGGCTTATACATGATAATCAATAAAGAATCTCAGCATACAAACAAAGCAGATAGCAGTTGTGGAGCTATAACAAGCGATGCAGATGAATCTGTCCTATGGCATAGAAGATTGGGACATCTTTCGAAAAATGTGTTACAGAAAATGTCTTTGTTTTTACCTTTTATTCCATCTACACATGTAGCACCATGTGATGTATGTCACTTAGCAAAACAGCGAAGGCTTCCTTTTAATTCCAGTGAGACTAAGACCACTAAAGTGTTTGATTTGATACATACAGACATATGGGGTCCATTTTCTACTACATCAATAAATGGTCATCGTTTCTTTCTTACTGTGGTTGATGATTACTCGCGTTTTACTTGGATATTTCTTATGAAAAGCAAAAGTGAAGCTCGTCAGTACATTCATGATTTTGTTACCTTTGTTGAGACATTTCCATTAAGTCAATCCGCAGTGACAATGGAATAGAATTTGCTATGAATGAATTTTATAAGAAAAAAGGCATTCTTCATCAAACTAGTTGCGTCGAGACCCCACAGCAAAATGGCTTAGTTGAACGCAAGCATCAACATCTGCTAAATGTAGCCCGTGCCTTCCTATTTCAAGCCAATCTCCCACTTTCATTCTAGAGTTATGTCATTCTCCATGCTGCTTATGTTATCAATATGCTATGTTCTCCTCTTCTAGCCAATCAAACACCATATCAGAGATTATATGACAAGCCTCCACTGCTGATACATCTTCGAGTGTTTGGTTGCTTGTGCTATGCCTCAACATTGTTTGCTCACCGAACCAAATTCACTCCTCGGGCTCGCAAGGCTATATTCTTGGGATTTAAAGAAGGAACAAAGGGATACCTCATGTATGATCTAAACTCCAGAGAAACTTTCATTTCAAGAAATGTGGTATTTTACGAAACACATTTCCCATTTCAACCAAATCATGCCTCAGACACCTCACCATCACATACTTCTACTTTACACCATCCAAACAACCCTTCTTATGACATTTTCACACAGCCACCTCACCCTCCACACACATCAACAAATATACCAGATGTCAACCTCACTTCCACCCCCCTCCAACCCAAGTCTCATTAATAATCCCTCCCACCACAACCAACTTACCTGTCACCATATAAATTAACCCACCACCAAACTTAAAACATGCCACCTCTCAACCAGATGTCATACAACATGCACCACCATCCTTAGAACATGCCACCTCTCAACCAGATGTCATGATAGATGGAAGTCTTCGTCGTTCCTCACGTGCTCGAGTACCTCCAAGATATCTTATGGATTATCATGTTGGGCTCTTCACAGCTACCAAGAGTAATCCAAGTGATTCTAATTTCCCTACCAGGTACCCTTTATACAAATTTATTTCCTATGATACTTGCACTCCTTCTTATCATCATTTCTGTCTCAATTCTTCATCTCATATTGAACCACACACATACACACAAGCTGCCAAATTCACACACTGGCAGCAAGCAATGGACAAAGAATTGAATGCCTTAAAGCTCAATAACACTTGGGTGATGGTGCCACTTCCTCCTGGCAAACAAACAATTGGATCAAAATGGGTCTACAAAATCAAATACCAATCTAATAGGTCAATCGAGAGATACAAAGCACGATTAGTTGCAAAAGGTTTCACACAACAAGAGGGAGGGGATTACTTTGATACCTTTTCACCAGTTGCCAAGTTGACTTCTGTACGTACATTACTTGCCATAGCTTCTGCCAAAGGTTGGTTCCTTGAGCAGTTAGACGTGGATAATGCCTTTTTACACGGAGACCTCAATGAAGAGGTGTACATGGACCCTCCTCCTGGCATATCATCTGTAAATCTAGTTTGCAAGCTCCAGAAATCGTTATATGGGCTAAAGCAAGCCAGCCGCCAATGGCATGCCAAACTGTCCTCTGCTCTTCTGTCTTTTGGATATATTCAAGCCCAGGCAGATCACTCCATGTTCACATTTCGAACTGCAACTTCCTTCACAGTACTGCTGATTTATGTTGATGATGTGGTATTATCAGGTGACTGCATGACAGAGATCCAAAGGGTTAAAGATTTTCTTCATGCACATTCTCGTATTAAGGATCTTGGCAAGCTCCGTTATTTTCTTGGCTTAGAGGTTGCTCGTTCCAAGTCTGGAATTCTTCTAAACCAACGAAAATATGCTTTGGAATTACTGATAGTTGCTGGACTCCTTGCTGCAAAACCTGTCTCCACTCCGATAGTTCCAACTTTATCTGCCACTCAAATGCAGAGTCCTCCATTATCGGATCCTTCAATTTACCGTCGACTGATTGGTAGGCTATTATACTTAACTACAACTCGACCAGACATTGCATACGCTGTTCATCATCTGAGTCAATTTGTTGCTTCCCCATGTGATCATCACCTTACTGCTGCTCAACGAATTTTACGGTACCTGAAGAATGCTCCTGCTAATGGACTCTTCTATCCTTCACATGGCTCCTTGAACATAAGAGCCTTTGCTGATTCTGACTGGGCATGCTGTCTTCTTACTCGCAAATCTGTTACAGGCTTCTGCATCTTCATACGAGATTCATTGGTTGCTTGGCGTTCGAAGAAACAGACCACTGTCTCTCGTTCCTCTTCAGAAGCAGAATACAGAGCTTTAGCTAGTCTCTCTTGCGAATTGCAGTGGTTCCAATACCTCTTTCATGATCTTGGCTTACCATGGCACACTGCCTCTGTTTACTGTGACAACCGGTCCGCTATGTACCTTGCTCACAATGCAACATTCCATGAACGCTCCAAGCATATTGACATTGACTGTCATGTTACTCGTGACAAGATCCGTTCTGGCCTACTTCGCCTTCTTCCTGTATCATCAGCTAATCAGGTCGCACATATGTTTACCAAATCACTATCATCCTCACTTTTCATCTCTGGTGTGTCCAAGCTTGGCCTCGTAAACTTACTCAGTCCAGCTTGCGGGGGGCTCTTACCAAAGTCATACATATCTGACTCAAGCCCAGAGTTAATTAATCCAGGCCCAACTCATCAAATTAACTTCTCCTTCTCACACATTATCAAGCCACGTGGAACCAATCATGATAGATGGAAGAATAACTGAATTAGTTAGTTTGTTATCAAACTTGTTAGTTAGTTAGTTATTATTCGATTGTAAACCTTTGAGTTGTAGCGTGTGATTATAAATAGTTCCCATGTAATCGTTTTACAGAATTAATGAGAATGATTCATTTCTTTACATCAAGATATGACATGACACATGATAAACCTTTAGTTTATCTTGTTTAATGGACTAAAATAATATGAATTATCTAGTTGAACAAGTCAAAAATTATGGTTTTAAAATGATAATCATGAACATTATCTGATTGTTGGAACTAATTAATATATTTGTTATTTTTAAAGGGATTTGATAACAAATGATTCAAATATGAAGATTTAGATAAAGAGAGATCAAATCAGAAAAGAAGATGAATCAAGGTGAAAACAATAAGATTGAAGATCTTATCAAGTTGTTAGAAGTGGGAGCTTAAGCCCCCATTCACAAGCTTAAGCGCCCAGACAAGTCCAACTTAGGCCCATTCAAGTTTTCTACTGCAATACGAACTCTTGATCTATTTAAACACCATTGGGGACCAGAAATACATAACTTTTACATTGCAAAACAACTTTTGGGTGCTTGGAGGCGGAGGGAACGCGGAGAAACATCAGATTCATGTTCGTGAGCGGCGGAGACGGATCAACGTCAAGTGTTCACTGGAGATTTTGAAGATCCACCAATCACCTATGGAGTTTGGGGGAGCTTTTCTATTTTCTTTTGTTCTTGATTTTGCCATGTCCGGCTAGTTCTTTAAGTAGTTAGGGTTAGATGGATTTTAGTCGATTTATTATGCTTTGAATAATTCGTACGTTAATTTTCCTTTTTATCATGAATGAAGTTATCTGTTTTTAATGCTTTATATAGGCTTGAATCTTATATAATGATCATCGGTAAATGCATGACAATAGGGATGTTGGTGTGTGATCCATATCTGATAACTTCATCGTAAACGCTATGATTCTAGGGATAGACATAGAATTTGCGTAACCTTAAGATTCTTGAACTTAATGCTTGCATTCTTGGGGAATAACCGGGGAACTAGGATTCTTTCAAGTTTGTAAAGGTTTTAGGGTAACAAGGGATTGAGCTCTAATAACACGCGAAAGAATTGGTTAGATTGATATTAAGGACGGTTAACGTAAAGAAGGACTTCGAATCATAATAAGGAGATTAAAGGAAATCGAACCCCTAGCTACGTTTTTATTTTATTAGTTAAATCACATCTTTAATTTCTTGTCTTTAATTCTTGCAAGTAATTAGCTTAATATTTAATATTTTAATTTTGCAATTCAAATCCTGTTTCCAAATACACTTTCGATTGTCCAACTAAGTTTGCGATAGTGAATTAGTGCTTGAACCGTAATCCTCGTGGGTTTAAGTTCTTGTTTATCTTATATGTTATATTTTAATAGTGAATTAGTGCTTGTCCAACTTGAAAGAACCCTAGTTCCCCGGTTATTCCCCAAGAATGCAAGCATTAAGTTTAAGAATCTTAAGGTTACGCAAATTCTATGTCTATCCCTAGAATCATAGCGTTTACGATGAAGTTATCAGATATGGGTCACACACCAACATCCCTATTGTCATGCATTTACCGATGATCATTATATAAGATTCAAGCCTATATAAAGCATTAAAAACAGGTAACTTCATTCATGATAAAAAGGGAAATTAACGTACGAATTATTCAAAGCATAATAAATCGACTAAAATCCATCTAACCCTAACTACTTAAAGAACTAGCCGGACATGGCAAAATCAAGAACAAAAGAAAATAGAAAAGCTCCCCCAAACTCCATAGGTGATTGGTGGATCTTCAAAATCTCCAGTGAACACTTGACGTTGATCCGTCTCCGCCGCTCACGAACATGAATCTGATGTTTCTCCGCGTTCCTTCAGCCTCCGAGCACCCAAAAGTTGTTTTGCAATGTAAAAGTTATGTATTTCTGGTCCCCAATGGTGTTTAAATAGATCAAGAGTTCGTATTGCAGTAGAAAACTTGAATGGGCCTAAGTTGGACTTGTCTGGGCGCTTAAGCTTGTGAATGGGGGCTTAAGCTCCCACTTCTAACAACTTGATAAGATCTTCAATCTTATTGTTTTCACCTTGATTCATCTTCTTTTCTGATTTGATCTCTCTTTATCTAAATCTTCATATTTGAATCATTTGTTATCAAATCCCTTTAAAAATAACAAATATATTAATTAGTTCCAACAATCAGATAATGTTCATGATTATCATTTTAAAACCATAATTTTTGACTTGTTCAACTAGATAATTCATATTATTTTAGTCCATTAAACAAGATAAACTAAAGGTTTATCAACACAACAATAATTTATGTCATTTATCCAAACTCGTACTAAATTCATTTTGTTGCACATGTTGTCTCGACGCATATTTTGACCTGTCCTCCCGCGAATTATGACACATTTAGCCACACCTACATATATGTTATATTTTAATGGCACTACTTTTGCCTTAGACAAAGTTATGTGACTCTAGATATGGGTTAATCTTTGTACATGAGTCTAGATATTCCAGTAACAACACCACTGCTTCTGGTTCTAAACCCATTCGGATCCATTAGATATCCAACCCAATTTTGGGGCTATGCATATATGAATTGTAGAGCTCCCTTTAAACTTTCAATAGTATAAATTAAGGAAAAAATATTTATCCTTTTAAATGACACAACTTATATCCTTTCACTCTCACAAAGAGGTGAGACTCACACCTTTATTTTTTTGTCAACTCTCTCTCCTCCTTAATCTATTTCTTTCTCTCTCTTAAAATGACACAACTTTACATCCTTTAAAATGACACACACTTTTTCCATAAATTAATATTCATCAAATGCATAAAACTCGATTTGTGCCTGAATTATCAAACAATGTTGATTATCCAATTCTACTAAAGAGTGCATTACGTCCAATCCTTAACTCAAACTCAGATTATGGCCAAGACCAATTAATTAAGTGCATGATAGATCCAAGAGGCTAAATGAGGATTAATTAATATATGAAAATAATACTTATCAAATTTTGTACACTTATAGAGTTTGTGTGTTCCAAGCAAACAAGAAATTCAACAAAGGAGAAAAATAAATAAGCACATAACTCAAAAGATAAAAACTCTAAAAGCTCACTTTCTAAAGAATTTCATATTATGAAGGTGACTTCTATACTTAAGAGTGGTGAATTCAGTATGTCAAAGCTTTCACAAATGTCCTCCTACGTGATTTTAAATTAGCATTTCATGCAAACTCTAATATATGATAAATTTGTCATTATATTCAAACTATCCACGATATACAATTTTTACAATTATACTACATGCACTAACACATACAAGATATTAAAAAAACAATTGAAGTATTAGAATAAAGGAGTTAAGTGATATAGAGATTGCAAACTAAGATTTATCCTAGGGTGCTTTGAAATCTTATAGTCCACTAAGCTTCATGAAGCTTAGAGGCTATATAAGGTTTCTAAGCACATGTACATTGGAATGCTTTTGAGTTTTTGCACTCTCAAAGTGAGGATGTACAACTTGAAGAATTATGGATATATGATTTTTCATAATATGAGCTAAAATATGTATGATCTTTAATTGGAAGAGATTTAAAAATATGTAAATGATCACAACATATGCTCAAGATATGTTAGAATAGTGTTTAAAACATTTTAGAGCTAGCTGTTGGGAATTGATATATAGTGTTTCCATTAAAACCTAGTCATTTATTGTAGTTATATTCACTCTGATAACAAGGTATTTAAATACTTTATTGTGTATTAAAATACTTTCTTTCCTGCAGGAAAATATTCAAATACTTCTTGACAACAAATAAAAAATAGTTAGAAACGCATTTTTTACACTCATTTCATTTTCAAATGGCTCCTAACATTATATAAATGTATAATTGGCTTTTAGAAAAGTGTTTATAAGGTTAAAACATGTTTAAAACGTATTAAAATCATTTTTCAATAATTCTGACTCTTATACATAAATTTCACAAATGAAAATCAATTTGATTCAAAAAAATATTTTATGCACATTCATGACTTTTGTAAAAAGGATTATCACATTTAGTCAATGTTGGTTATTTTTCTTTGTTAGAAAAGTATGACAAGACGATCACTTGTATAAAAATTGTGCAATTTTAAGGGATTATACAATGTTTAGCTCATGAAAAAAAAAACACTATCATCCCCTTACAACCTTTTCTATGTACCAGGAGTCTGAAGGATATATTCAATGACTTTTTACTTATCCAATCCTTTATGAATTGAATTTTGTCTTATCAAATTTTGAAGTCATACCCGTTGTTTTACAACGGGTGTTTCATGTTATGTCGAAGACTTATAACAATCTTCTATTATGTTTCCCTTCTCTTTTTAGCATAAGAATTTCTTCCTTTTTTTTTTTTTTGAATAACCATATGATGATACGCATTCATTCTACTCTTCCCATTTCTAAATATATGTTTATCAAATGAATCATAAAACCCATCTACTAAACCTATACCTTGGCTTCAATGATCAAATGCATGTCCTCAAGAAGGTCCAGACATGGGAGTGTTTTTATACTTTCAAAATTTGCATCTGCTGATCTTCCTCAATAAAATCCATGGAAGAGTAGGTTGCTAATTATGCATTTTGCCAAGTTTTCCTCAATATCTCTCAAGAAACGCTTGAGTTATAGTCTTATTAACTTTATTTCTTGCATGCGTTAGTAGTTAGTACGACTTATATAAAATAATTGAATTTTTTTAAAAGCAAGTCAAAGTGTTTTAAAATAGCTAATACATTTTTTGGGACAATTTATATTTAAAAAAATTTTGTTTACAAACTCAACTATGTACTCCGGGAGTACAAATACTTAAATGTGCATTCCCCAGAATATATAATTGAGTTTGTAAACAAAAAGTTTGTAAATATAACTTTTTTCATATTTTTTACTTTTGATTTTATTCTATTATTTTTTTATGATAAGAACAAAAATTTTGTGTTTGCAAATAAATTAATATTTTACAAGCTACTATTAATATAAAATCAAACTTTTATCTTGAATAGGCAATTTGGTTGAAATTTCACTCGTTGGAGACCATCATATTTATACAATTTTAATCAAGTCATACATAATTTCACCACGAATCCTCAATCCTTGTAGATAATCCGTTCCAACTTCAAATAATAATGATATACGCACATCACTTGATATCTATTTAATACGCAGTTTCATTATAATTGATGTTCCTATTTTTTGTATATCTACACAGCTCTACCTACCATTTGGAGAATGTGAGGTTTAGAAATATGCAGCAAGGAAATTTTTTTGTATATACAGCGGCTGTACCAAAAAAGTGCAGCAAGAATCATTCAACTTTAAAAGGGAAGAGTTTCAATGACCTTTAACTTTTAGAAAGAAAATGACGTACTATATTGTACATTATAAATGACCAAACTATTTATTTTATTTAATAATCTTTTTACATTAAATTTTATCAATTTCACTGTTTAACTGAAAATTCATATCAAGTTTCCAAAATTTCATAATTTAAAAAATAATGAATTATTTATTGTACCATTTTATTTTAATATGTAATATATTTTTAATAAATTGATATCATCAATCAATTATCAAGAAAACACAATATAATTTAGCTGATTAAATTCACATTCTTTAAAAATAAAATTTATTTATTTATTTAGAGTAAGTGATCGAAAAAGAAACGCTAAAGCCCCATATAGTATTTGTTTCGAAGATACGCGCAATATTGACAAATCCCAATTCAATGCTAAAAGCAAAAGGACAATCCCAATATCTTCACTTGTTTGGGCCAATTATTTCATTCTAGAATAATGAATAGCAAAGCTTAAGTTAAGACCATTTTCGTAGTAAGAAATCCCCGGGTATTTGAAAAGATTGTGGATTTGGTTTTTCCTTTATTAGTTGAAAAGGTGGATCCCTTAATATATTCATGTTGGGCAGCAAGAAAAATAAATGATTTCATTAGTCGTATTCTCTTTACAGAGTAAGTATATTGGATTATTTTAAAAAAGTTATATGAATTGAGTAATAGAAAATATAAATAAAAAATTCTTTCTTTTCAAAATTTATATTTTTTATTACTTAATTTGTAATATTTAATATAATATTTTCTGTATTACAAAAAAAATATAATATTTTCTTTAAAAAAATCAAAATAAATTTTAATCCAAAGAAAAAAAATTAGAGGCAGCTGATAGAATAAGTATATGTACAATCTGTTGAATAGTGTCAAGGATTCTAATATTGTCTATAGTTCATATAATTCGTCTGGTAAAAGATGCTAGTATGTAATGATTCAGCCTTAACTTGATTTAGAAAGAATAGTACTCTATATACTTAAATTTTGTATATACTCTTTTAATTTCATCACATTTTTTAGTATTTCATATTTGTAAATGCCTAAAATTTGCACATACTTCTATTAATTTACATTTTAAAAACTAAAACTTCTTGTTTAATTGTCCACAAGCGGTTGTGGAAATAGACTATATATATATATATATAGATTAAATAAGTCTAGGTTTTATATATTTAATTATTTTAAAAAAGAATGTACTCGTGCACACATATATAATTAAATCAAATAAATGATGTTTTTTATATAAAACTATTTATAAAAAAAGTACAAAACACATTATTTGGCCTTCCTCTAAAATTTAAAAACCCTAAGATTGATCACCCATGTAGGATGCCGTGTTTAAAATGGAGGGGTGAGACTTTATTATGGGTGCGGGATAAATTATTAAAAAACAGATGTTCAACATATTAATTCCATAAATATCACGGCTGGGCAAAATTATGCGAGAAATATTAAAAAAAAAAGAAACTAATTCCATAAATACTTTTCAGTATCAATGTTCCCATGGACAATTTTTCGAAATGAGGAATCAAACAATAATAATAAAATAATAAGTGTCTACTTAAATCTAGTACGATGTTAACTGCAATGACAACTGATTATTTAACAAATTAATGATGGCATCATAAAGCTAATGCTTTAATCGTATAGCCCTCGTATAAATAGAAACTACCTGAGGTCTAAACTTATGAAATATATACCTAAATGATTAGAGGAAGGAATAGATCCTTTATGTCTTAGTGGTAGTCTCATATATACCCCACTATAATTAATCACTTCAAAAGGGAAAATAAGAAGGTTAGCTATTCTCTCCAGCATATATCATGTGTCCTATTGGGTATAATTGCTTGGCTAAATGGAGGTATAATAGGTGCCTGCCTCTTCATGATCAGAGGGATTGCTGAAAATTCTTCCTTTTGAGAAAAAAAAAAGTAACATATAATACAAAGTGGATAGATGACCCAAAATATAATTATTTATAGACAGGTCTGTCGGCCAAATTGACTAAGAAAATTATAGAGATAAAATATTATTTTAAGAAAGTTGTTTTGATAAATTTTTAATTATAAACTAATTTGAATATAAATAAACTAAGTTATACTTGCATTATGTACTTTCTATCTATCTATTATTCTTCCTGCTCACGTTTTCATTCTACTATTCTATCTGCAGTATATTCTCTTTCCTGTCAATGCAAGTTTGCTTAATTAGCTAGAAGAAGCCAAGTATTTGATTAGAATTTAATAAGCTTTCTATTCCCAACTACTTCATCAAGCTAGGGTGAAAATCCAAACATATTTCTAATTGTCTTATCATTCATGATTTTTTTTTCTTCCACAAGCTGAGTTTAATCAAGCAGACATAACCTAATTCAAATGAAAACAAGTGAATTAACGGCATCATGATCTAGGAAGAGATTTTGGTTGGATAGAGCTTGCACAAACATATATGAGATATTAATTAGGATGGTATACAATATATTAAGCTAATAGATGGAGAGGTTTAGTCATTGAGAAATTAATTATATTGTCTGAGGTTAATTTTCTTTTGTTTTTAATTTATAATTTAATTTCCCTTTGGTTGAAATGACGGCACTACTACATATATGATTCAGTATCATCAATCAAATTGATCTATTTAATTAACGGTCAGCCGTTAGTCTCCATGGGAAAGAGAATAAAAATTGTCAGTTTGAAACAGAACTTATGATGATGAAGCTTTTTGGGCTCTATCATTCCGCAAAAAATACATTTGGCGGAGACAGTAAAGCGGTAAGTAGTGGCAACTGGGACCAAAAAAAGGAACTAAGAAAAGAGAACTAACTACTCAATTTCATTTTATTTTTAATATCTAGAACTACTCAATTTTTTAGATAACAAAAAATAAATAAAAAAATCATCAATATGCGAAACAGAAAAATCAAATAATGTTAATAGTGGAAGTGACTTACCTAGCTGTAGCTTCAAAAGTTGAAACAAACTATTAGTGGCATCGAATATAATTGCTAGCAAATATAGTAAAATTCTAACCCTTTAAAAATAGAAAATTAAAATGATATAAAAAAAAGTAAAGTATCATCAAAGGCACATAATCTGCAAGTTTAAACTTGTCATAGATGATATTGAAGAGTACACATATAGCTAGAGCTATGAATAATGCCATGCTTTAAGTTCCTCACAACTCACACAGATCATGGTCTCCATGTACATTCACTCTCACTAACACTTTTTCAGTACTCCAACTATCAGTCTACTACCAGTACCGCACTGTCTGCTTTAAAAGCAGATGCATGATATCCCAGATTTTTCATCTTTTGCTTCTGCCAGAGCAAACAGGATCCAAAGACAAAACAGTCTAAGTGGACCACCAAATAAGAAAAAAAGAAAGAAAAAGAAAACCCTAAATATGACACTAAATTAGAGCATGACTCTAAAAGCATTGAGATAAAGATAATAAATCTCTCTTTTGAAAGAGAGAGTAGATTTTTCCATGGAATGAGAATTCCACTAATGAGTTGCACCTGGTGGTGGAAGCTGGTGGTGATGATGAAGATGAGGTAGTGACAACGATTGTTGTTGTTGTTGTTGTTGTTGTGGTGGTGGTGGTGGTGGACGCTTTCGTTTCTTCTTCTCATAACTAATCCCTCTTGCTTTGGATTGCAGATCGCGAACATCACGAAGGTAGAGCCTCACAGCTCGAGCTCCAAATGGATTGTTCTCAGGTTTGCCTCCATTTTCTTCAAAAGCTGCACGAAGACGACCTATGAGAGCATCAAGGCTTCCCCAAGCTTGTCGAAGAGGACATGGACAAGGAGCTGGAGGGTTCGGGTGACCATAAAAGGGACAAATCGGTGTGTGCACTTTTGTCTTGCCAAATTGATCAAGGTACCTATACACATAACAATAATAATAAATATATATGTATATGGAGAGAGAAAAAGAGAGAGTTAGAGAGAAAGATGCATGGTAACTAAGAGAAGAGGGGGAAAATCTTCGGTGCAACCGATGTACTCAGATTGTTCATTTATCTTAGTATACGTAGATGGATCCTGTATAAAATTTTAGAATTTCAAAATCCGTCTGCGTATCTTAAGATAAATGAACTACCGTTGCACTAGATTTTATTGCATCGGTTGCAATGAAGTTTTGTTAGAGAAGAGGGCATTATATTATATATATATATATATTTATATATACCTGAGAAATTCAAGAACATGTGCACCGCTGCACCTGCAGAGGGAAAGAGGGGGACGGTGATTCTTGAGGTACTGACCAAAGGTATTCCAGTCACGGCGCTTCTGGTTCTCGTAGCGGCTGCTGGTGGCGGTGGAAGAAGGTGATGAGGAAGAGCTAGCACTGGCGGCTAAGGTGGTGACGGTGGTGTTATTGGTGAGATTGCAGGTGTTGTCAGAGTTACATGTGCCTATAAATTCTTGAATTGAATCCATGGGGAAGCTTGACCCTTAAGGTTTTCAGATCCAAGGTTGTTTTGACTTTTGTGTTTCTTTTTTGCTACAACCTACAATACTTTGCTGGGTTGTGGTTCGTTCTAGGGTTCCTAAGACAGTGACCAGAGTGAGAGTGTTGAGGAGATGGAGGTTAATTGAGAGATATAGAGTTACTATACTTATAATTTCGACAACAGTTGAGGAACAGTCTTTTTATGATCTGAATAATTTCTTTGTTGATGTTTTTTTTCACTTTTGAAGTTACTGTAAATGAAAACATGTACAACAACCTTGAAGGGGAAAAATAAAAATAAAGAAGAAAGAAAGGAAACAAACTCTGAATTGGTGATTGGTATAATTACTGACTTTTTTTTTTTTTGTGTTTTATTTTAAGAGAGAGAATATGTACCTGCAAATGGTGAAGCAAAAGAAGAATTTTTTGATGTTGAGAATGTGATGAGATTAATGGGGAGTGACTGAGTGAGAGTGACCTGTTCCTCTTTGCTCTTTGCAGCAGTAAGTGTTTATTGAGAAATATATACTAGAAAGCTCCTATGGCTATATAGCTGTGGCAGAGTTGGATTTTTTTAGTAGCTTTGATTTCTGAGATTGTCAAGGGATTGGGTTTTTACCTTAAAAGGGTGGAGCAAACTCAAACTTTCAGCATCACTTGTTAATGGTTATATTATATTCTTTCTTGTGTTGTGCTGTTAGGTAAGAGAGAGAGAGAGAGAGAGAGAGGAGCTTAGGGCTTTGGAGGAAATAGGAAAGAAGGGGTTGGACAGTAGGTTTGGATGGAGACAGGAAAAAGTTTGAAGGGGTAAAAATGAGGGAATAACATGATTCTGTTTCTTGACCCTGTAGACTTGAATGACAGTTCCTTTTGAGTTGACTGTAATGCCCCTCCTAATTTACCCTTTTTAACTTTTTCTTTCTATTCAAAAACATCAAACTTTAATTTCTGACACTAGCTTTGTCCACTTCTCACTTTCATTATATAAAAATTAAGGAAAACAGGAAAAAATATATATATTCAAAGGAATTCTTTTATATGAAATATGTTATAAAATTAAGGGAGAATTCGTTTACAGTTTTTTTTTATAAATTATATTATGTACTCTTAAATATATAGTATAACATAATATATTTTCAAGAGTACATAATATTATTTGTAAGAGTTTATAAATATAACTCAGTAAAATTTAAACTCTAATTTACTGAGAAAAAATAACTATATATAAAAGGGAAAGTGAAGTCACGAGTGTCTAGTTAAATCTCAATGAATAATATGCATTTGTTAGTGCATGTATAAATAATAAACTTTCTTTTATTATTGTAATAACAAGCAGGTATGTTGTTTAAAAATAAAAATAAAAATCATAAACCCCCAAGTTGGCAGCTGAGCTCCCAAGGGATTGCTTGGTGCAGGGATCAAACCCTGCCTCAAGCAGTTTATTGGAAAAAATTTTGGGGCCAGAGGATAAGCCAAAAATCTTCGGTTGGGAGATTAGTCTCGTCCTTTCTCCGGTTGCGAAGCTTAGTGCACCTACTGTTACAATGAGGGGCTAGCCCAAACGGGCCGTACCCCGAGGGCATGGTGTCCGGAGAAGGTTGAATGAGGATACCTCCTGGCAATGTACCAAAAAAAAAAAATCATAATAAATGATAGATGCTTATTTTTTTCTAAGAAATTTCTCTTGTATAAGATTTAAAATTATGCCACGATTTAATTTGTACAAAATATATATTTAAAATTTTTATTCGTTTTTCAATAAATTCATAAAATTATGTGTATATATAAAAATTGAAAAATATTTGTCATTTTAAATGGCACAACTTGTGTCATTTTACTCTCATAAAGAGGTAAAACCTATACCTTTATTTTTTTGTCTACTCTCTCTCCTCCTTTATCTATCTCTTTTTCTCACTTAAAATGACACAATTTTACCTCCTTTAACATGGTACACACTTTTCCCATATAGAAATCTAATACACTATTTAAGATTAAATGCAAATACTTTATTTAAAGTGAACATATGATTCCCCCCGTATAGAATACATGATATATCTAGTTTATCCCTCAATACATAATAAGAAAAAAATCATATATTATTTTTACGTTTTACTTGTTTGAAAAACTAAAAGTAGAGAAAATATGCGTTTGAATCTGTGTTTTTGACGTCAAATATTATTACTTTATAATAAAACTCTCGTTTCTCTCATTTAACATGGATGAATTAAAGTGTGACATGTATCTCTTACGTGAAGTAATTAATTTTTTTTATTGAAATTAACTAATGAAATCTTGATTGTTATTATTATTACTATTATTTCATTAAAAATAGATAAACAAACATTATAGGGATAAACAAAATATGCGTAAACTCCAAATGATTATCTTGACAAAAGGAAGAAAAACACTTATATATCCCACCAAATCTTACAAATAAAATTAAAGGGAGTGAAAGAGATAGACAAATGATTCAGGTATCTTTTCAATTAAGCTTAATATGTCTTAACTATGTCGCGCGGAGTTTTTTTTTTTTTTGGCACCAAGACCTTACTGTTCCTTACTAAGAAAAGCATCCTAGATTTTGACTAGACATAGAAAGAGATTGTAGGAGTATAGTAATTTATAGTACAATTAACGTCTTTGACGACATGAAAAATTTATGTAATATATATATCAAAAAATAGAAAGAAAACTGATTATGATCATATTTCCCCCACAGATTTTGTTTGCAATTTCCAATGTATATGGCATCTACTCAATATCTGTTTCAAATGAATTGTTAAAACACAAGAATAAGTAAGGGCGTGGTCTTGTGTCAATATCTTTATTTTTTTAATCTATAACAATAAAATCATATATATTAAAAGGTATTGGCATGAAGTAGACATGAGATTATTGTTCTAGTGGTAAAGGGTTTGGGTAATTTGTATGAGGTTAATTGTAGATTCAAACCTCGGTATCACGGTTGTATATATAAAAAAAAAAAGTATTGGCACAACTCAAGATTAAGATGTCCACACAACAATTCTCATTCAGTACAATTGTACAAATTAACATTCATAGATTAAATGCTATGTAACACTGATACTGACACGGGATACGTGACACGACACGACACTCCGACACGATAGTTTTAAAAAATGTTAGATTTCGACACATTAAGACATGTTTTGATATTAAATAATATTTTTAATTTATGTGTTATATATTATATTTAATATTTAATAATTTAACAAAAAAATTAAACTAAACTTATAATATCCATAAATTTTGCAAAGAAACATAAGATATCCCAAATATTTATATTAAACTCAATAAAATAGTAATCCTAATCCATCAAATCTAATAGTTGGAACTAAAAACTCAACGCAACGTAACCTTTGAACATTTTTTTGAATTTCTATTACGCGTGTTGGAGTGTCGGGAAGTGTCGGAGTGTCGAAGAGTATCGAGAAGTGTCGAACACGACACGTCAGGATATTTGAAGTGTCGGTGCTTCATAGATTAAATGTATACATATCTACGTGACTATTAATAGATCAGACATGCTATACTGTTCATATATTTTGATGTGTTTTCAAGGTTGAATTTGAAGTTATTTTGACCCCTAATAAACATAACGTGCGCATATTTATGTGTTGAGAGGCATTTGATTCCCTTGTTTCTATGTTGTAATAATATATCAAACTTTTATTTGGCTTTTTGACGCTTCGGTCTAGTCCACAGACTTAATATCTATGCTTTAAAGATTATTCGGATGTGTTTCCAAAAAAAAAAAGATTATTCGGATGAACCTTATTGATTTTTTTTTTAACTCCACTCTTAAAGAGGAAAAGTTGTTCCATCTCCAAAGTTAGGATATGTAATATATAAGATTTAGCCAAACCTTACGGTAATTAATTATAGACGGCATACTAATGAAAAATTACAACAAAAAATTGAAAAATTGAATATACAAATAAGTCACAGAATGACTTGTCAGTGTTCAAAAGATTCCCCAAAGTAGACCTTCCTTGTATGTTTCTATTTGTGAGATTATATGCGTCAACAATAACTTAATTACTTATGCATTGCTGTTTACAGTAGGACAAAATTTTATGACATAAATTCAGATGATATAAGAAAGTTTGTTTCTAATGATCTTACCCTTTTATTATTAGAAAAGTCAAAATTTTTGACGAAAAATATTTTGTCAGATAAAATTTTAACGGAAAGCATATTCCGTTTTTTTCTACGAAAATATTCCATCAAAAATCATATTTTTTTAAAGTTTTCAACGGACTTCTTTTTCTATAAAAAAATTTCATCGAAAAATGTCGACGGAATCTGTTTTTCGTCAAAAAATTTCGACGGAAAAGAATTTCGTTGAAAACCATTTAAAATAATAAATCAAAAAATTATATTTATGATTTTTTTGACAGAAATCAGATTGCGTCAAAAATTTTCGACGGAAAACGAATTCCGTTAAAAACCCTTTAAAAAAATAAATAAATAAAAAATTATATTTATGAATTTTTTGAAAAAAATCAGATTTCGTGGAAAATTTTCGACGAAAATCGAATTCCGTCAAAACCCATATAAAAAACTAAATAAATAAAAATTTATATTTATGAATTTTTTTACCGAAATCAGATTCCGTCGATAACCCTTATAAAAAAATAAATTTAAAAAAATTATATTTATGAATTTTTCAACGAAAATCAGATTCGATCGAAAATGTTTACGGAAATTAGATTTTGTCGAATTTTTTTGACTGAAAACGAATTTCGTCGAAAACCCTTATAAAATATGTCTGTCAAAATCAGATTCTTTTCATTACTATATAACATAGACTTTGGTACACATAATTATATTAAGATCATATGATTTTGATATGTTATTTTCTTTCATTATATTTGTTTATCAGGTGCAAAACATAAATTGGTATTAATTTTGTAGAGAGAAAATTAAAAAAAAAAATTGATGAAAAATCAATTCTTTCAAAAATTGAGGCAATAGTTTTTGACGGAATTTGTTTTCCGTAAAAAATTATTACAAGATTTTTCAACGAAATTTCATTCATTTTTCGACGAAATTATTTTTTTGTTGAAACTTTTCATAAAAATTATTTCGCCGAAAATGTGCTAAGGAAATTAATTTCGTTGAAAAATTTCAACGGAATCTCTATTTCCATCGAAAAAATTGTTACCCACGAAGAGATATTCGACGGCTTCATTTTCGTCGATTATTCCATCAAAAATAAATTTTTGACAGAATTTTAATCATTTTCGACGGAATTTTTGTGTCGAAAAAATAGCATTTTTTAGTAGTGAATAAAAACAATCCGCTTGAATTAGTGCATAGAAAAATTATTAATAAACAAAATATTAACATTTTTTTTTACAGTTTTTTTTTTCAAAAAAAACTGCGCAGCATTTAAAACCTATATTTTACAGTCTCACGTGCATACTTTTTGGGGAGGAATACTATACTATTCTTTAAAAAAAACATTTATCATTTTTTATTTATAACTCTCTTTCAATCTAACTATACATTTTTTTTTCAATTTCAATTTTTTTAAAACAAAAATATACGGGCAAAAAAAATTAAAATATTGCTTTTTTAATAAATAATTACGAATAAGTTTCCGTTTTGAACCTAATTACGAATATATTACACTCATTCACGCCCAATAATTGTACTATAACATTAAATTCAAAATTTAAGTTTCAAATAACCTCCAATAAGTTGATTGCATTTTGTATTTAATAGGAGTTGATTGTGTTTTGTATCTAATAGGAGCTGATTGCATTGTAATTTTATGAGTTGGTTACAGATTGTCGCCAATTCAAATAAATTTGCTGGAGGTTATTTGAATTTTGAATTTAATGTTATAGGAGTTGATTGCGTTTCGTTTTGTATTTAATAGGAAATTTGGTGCCATCTTATTTATAGATGAGTTAATCCACTTTGGTGCTATCTTTATAGTATCATTGTTGCAAATTTAAATTGTGTTTGTGAGATAAAATATATCAAATGAGATGTCATTGCGTAGATCTCAAAAAGTTACGTGGAATTAAAAAAAGAATTACCTCATTCGGATACTCGAGTCAAAAGTTATGGCCTTATAAAGTTTTACTGTTAATTATTAATTTTTTGAGCCACGTGTCAACATCAGAGGAGTCACGCTTAATTTAGGCGTGAATGCCTTGAGAGTCACGCCTAATTTGGACGTGAATGAGTGCAATAGATCCGTAGATAGTTTCAAAACTTATTTATTAAAATAATAATATTTTAATTTTTTTGCCTATATATATGTATATATATGCTTTTCTGAATTCTAAGTAAATTTAAGAAAAGGACTTGCACGAGCTATTCACTAATATTAACGTGCTAAAGTAGATATGATCCTCGCAATCCAATGTGGTTTTTCTTCTTATTTCTGTAATAAACAAATTATCATGGATGCGAGTTTAGCGGTAACATATCGCATTTTAAGTGCAATGTTGACCAAATAAAATCAACGGAGTTTAAATATTCTCTTATCAATTAACCATATTTTTGAAAAGAGATATGAACAGGTTTATTATAGAAAGACCCACTATATTAAATTATGAGGTTCAATTGTAATACTTAAAATTTATTAATCTTTATTTTTCTTATAGGATTGTAACCTATTCATTAGCAACAAGAAAGAAGTCATATCCAATGAATTTTATCTTCCGAGATCCACACAATACTTACTCAGTTACTCCCATTATATAGCATGATTCTTATATCCAATTTGATTATGATTATGTGTAAACTTGTAGTATTATCAAGTACTTAATTACTTGGCCCTTGAAATTTGACTCAAAATTTAACATTGAAATTGATATTAGGCCATCAAGCTCTAAATTTCTTGTTTAGTATACATTTTAAAATTAAATTTTGTGATACCTTCTATCAAGTCCAACTAATTAAAAGTCAACCTAATAAAACTCATGATTATTAGCATAATAACCTTAAACTTCCTTACCAAAAAGTAAGACTGAAGACACGTACTACCCATTCACATATTTCACAACCATCACATACATTTGGTTTAACTATTATAATATTCTATGCCAACAAATTAACTTGATTATCCATTCCTTTTTTTTCTTCTTCTTATTAAGAACGAGGCAAAAATCCGACTAAAATGCCACTAGTTGATTGGATTATCCTTGCTATGACTATCATAACTAATACTTTTATAAACACTGTTACCATCATCACCACGGTATCACCGTTAGCTGTGTCACTACCACCTCGCCCAGTAACTGTGTGTATATTTGTCAATATTGCTGTTGATATCATAAAGTTGAAAACATATTTAACACGGTTATTTTGTATTTAATTATAGTAAGGTTGAACACAAGAACATGCTAGTACTCGTGTACTTAACCTCAATTAGGACTCATTTGACATGCTGAGTTAAACATGATAGAATAAGTTAAAACAATATATTATCAATTATCTATTGCTATAAATTTACCTATCAAGTCATACTTAACCTATCTAAAGTAGTAAAATTGAGCAGGTCTCAGTAATTTCAACGGAATTTTTTCCGTTGATAATTGAGATTTTTCTAGTAATACAAATAGATCGCGTGCCTATTTTAAAAAAACCTAAAATTCTATAGATTAGCCTATAAGTTAGATTTTAGGTATTATGTGATAGTTTTTTGCTATTTAAAATGATATATGATGTTGAAGTTGAGGACTGAAATTTACATAGATATATTTATTTTTGCTGAATTTCTCATTGATAAATATTTTAAAGAGATTAATTGGTAGTCGAGTTCTACCTGCTGTTTATTATTTTATTCTAATTTCTTAAACAATTCATGCCTTCTTTTTTAAAAGATAGATCAAGTCTTATTTATGATTTGGCTTCCACCAGACTAACAGTCAGACATAGGAATGGGTTATTCTAAGTCTAACCTTACTTTTCCTATTTACCCCCTTAGGTGACATATTAAATTCACTCATGTCGAATGAAGTTGATTATATCATAAAAATTAATATCAATAATTTTATTTCAAAAATTGAATGGATTTTAATTTTGTTAAGATTAAATATAACATTTTTTTCATATTATAAAATTGACAAATTGAATAGGACATATCTTTTTCAAATCAATTTAATAATTAACTGTACATATAGACAATATAAAGTATAGAAATAAAATTAAACTATAATACTTAATTATAGGCTTTTTCACCCTTTTGCCCCTCATTAATTATTTAATAACCATTTTTCCCCTTATTCAGAACTATCTACCAATCTGTCCCTCTTTAATCGACTAAGCCAAAAATTTAATCGATTAAATGGTTCAAATAGGCAAAAATCGTTGACTTGAAGATTTAGTCGATTAAATCTCCCTATTTAATCGATTAAATCTCTCATGCATAAGGTTGTTCTTCTGATAAAGAGGAAGATTTAATCGATTAAGTTGAAGATTTAATCGACTAAATCTTCATTTGACCATTTAATCGATTAAATATTCAATTTAATCGATTAAAGAGGGACAGATTGGTAGATAGTTTGCAATAAGGGATAAAATGGTTATTAAATAATTAATGAGGGGCAAAAGGGTAAAAAAGCCCTAATTATATATTAATATATAGACAGTAAAAAATAAATAAATTAGTGCATATAACTTTTTAAAGTAACTATTACACATGCATTATATATACGAGTTTAGACCATCGAAAAGATTAAATAAGTTATTTGCTATTCGATCTATATTCTTATTAATTATGTTAATCTTTATGTGGGGACCTGTTTTTTTTTTTTTTGGTAATAGTGGACCTGATTTTTTATTGAATGTACATAATGATTACAAGTTTTTTTTTAGGATTTAGAGATTTTTATTCATCCAAAAATTAGTATAATATAACATTTATATAAATATAGTGTTTTTTTAAATAAAGAGACTTTTTTTATTAAAAATAGTATTAATAGCTATCAATGTTATATAATGTATCACCAAATATAAGATAATATTATTTTGGTTATTATTGTATTGTCGCAATTAGATATGAGGTAAATTAACAAAATTAAATGAAGCACTTATTTATGTAGCATCACTTACATGTAATTACATATGCTTGTTTTGCCATTTGCCAACATGCACCCAAGTGGGGGCAATTGAATAATTCGATCTTGAGAGCGAATTTTTTTGTCTCCGATTATTTTTTAATTCTTGCTGGGCTGTCGTCCATGACAAAATCTCGTACTATGATCTTAGACTGTCTTTCTGCCTTTAACAGTTTTATGTAAGTTATAATTAATTCTTCCAATGAATGGCGTAATTGATTCCTCTTTTTTCTCTCTTGTGCCCATCATAACAGTACTAAAATTTTATTTTATAGGTATATTATTATCCTTCAAATCAAAATGTTATACTCATATAAAAGGAAAACATATTAAATGCTGAGCAGTTGTGGTGAATATGTGTTCCATCTTGGATAATATTATTTTTGGGAGAGGTTTAAAACCTTAATTCTGGACTCTTCCCAATCGAACTAATCACGAAGTGATGAACCGATGAAATACTTTAAAAAAAAAAAAAAAGGAAAACATGCTAGAAACATTATTTCAAGATTATGTGTGGAGGTACCACATGCTTCTCGTAGATTATATGAGCTTGGAACACACCCATCAAATAGGCTTTAGTGGGTGGACCATTCTAGCTAGTTGATATAAGAATTGGGGGCATCTTTTCTTAAAATTGAATTATCAATGTAAATGTAACTTTCAAGCATATTTGACAATTCATGAAGTGCCTTTCACATCATAAAATAGATAATCAATTCCATTAAACACTTTATATAGGCGTGTTGTTACTCGCACTTTGAAAATTTAGCCCACATGTGGTGGTGTGGTGAGAATCTATGGTCAAATTAGTGATATTGAGAGTGGTACCAATCGCCATTACATACCCTCAAAAACCTACACGAATGCATTTTAATACAAACGTTCATGAGGTAACCCGGCAAGCATGAATAAATTTTCTCTAAGAGCCAGGAATTAAGTTCATGTGGTCAATTTTCTAAGCTGGATTGACGATGGCCCTTTAACGAAACAGCTGCTCTGGGTTGTGAAAAATTAAAAAAATGTATCACCCGAAAAATAAAATAAAAAATGTATCAATATATTAAGAAATTGAACAGGAACATTTTTTGTATGTTTGCCAATTCCACTGTTCTGTGGGGGGAACCAAGATTAATGCTTGCTAAAGCAGAGTCTCAAATCCTTGCAAGCCTATGCATAGGGAGTCACATTCATCCACTGTTTAAGTCCTTTTTTCCTTGTTCCTTTCTTTATATGAGCTGACATGTTAGTTATCTCACTTTAAGATGAAAAATAAAATAGGGGCATTTGTCAGATAAAAAACGAAAATATAATTATCGGAGAAATGATAAAAAAGTCAGTTTGATGGAAAAGTTTAAAAAATGATATTTGGTTGATCGAAATATTATCGGAAAAATTTATTTAAATTTGCAAAATCGATATTTGAAAGGAACTTCGCATCTGTTTTTCCACTTCATCAGTTATCTCAAAATACTATATTTCAAGTAGTATTTTGTAACAGTGAATATCATCTAAAAATCAACACCAAAGTCGTTTCCTAACCTTCCTATTTGCCTAGTATTTTTTAAAAAAAACTTGAACCAAACATGATATTTTGTAATCCCATCCACACTTTCCTATCAAACCCAAAATAAAACTTATACCAAAGACACCCTACCTCCTTCATCCCGAACCAAAATCCCATTGGAAATTTGAGCACTCTGTTTTTCAAATCTACGCGAAGAATTGGAGAAGGGGATAATGATTTTTGGGGCTCACTTGGGGGAAAGGATGTTAAAATGTGACAGTACATTATTTAAAACAAAATATTAATATAAAAACAGAAATCCCAAATTAGAATAAAGAAATTAATATTTGATAAGTTAACTTGAATTATATATAATAAAATATTATTGTTTATGTAACTACGGTTGTATTTCACTTGTATTTGTATAAAAAATTAGTGATCATTTTGATAATTTTATCTTACATCTTGTTATAATATAACCTAGAGGTGATAAACGAACTAGAGACTTTTGTCTCAGTGAAGACCTAAGCTTACATGCTTAATATTAGTTTTTGGAATCAAATTTGAACTCGTATAAAAGCTCGTTTAATAAAAAAGCCTCAGACTCCAATTTAAAAGTTCGGTCTTAGAGCCTCTCAGGCTGGTCTAGTATATTAATTTTTATTTTATATTTTTTATACTACTTATAATAGCCTCTCTCTCTCTCTTCTCAATCCATTTCACCTCATTTTATTAGTTAAATAGACTTCTTAAATGATTTTGTTTTATATTATGTTGTTTGAATATACATTGAATTTATGAATATTTATGGAATTATTAGTGTTGTTGATTGTATATTCTGTTTGGATAAATTTTTGTTGTCTTATTTTTTAAACTGACTAAATCAGACTTTTATTTTTTGTAAATAAGTCAGGCCACCATTGTTATCAAAAACTAGTGTAAAAACGTAAGTTTTTACTAGAGTGATACGTGTTAAAACGCAAGTAAAAACGGTCCTTGATAAAAACTAGTAAAACTGGTAAAAACTAACGTTTTTATCGTTTTGACTGTTTTTACTTAAAACGAAAAATAAAATAAAAAAAGATTTACAAAAAAGAAATTAAAAAAGAACCCAATTTTCGTTTTCCCCATATCATATGCACAATATTTTGATATCTTTTTGTTTGGATATATGTCTTTTATAATTATGTCTTATAAAGTTGTAATTCTATTATAAGTTATGTTATGAGAATCATTTTGTGTTTTTGGATTATTGTGTGCATTGAAAGAAGTGGAATTATATCCTGATAAGCGATGATCCAAAATCTGCATAGTGTATGAAGCAATTAGAGCAGATTGGTTATTCATTACTTGTTAGTTATCACTGTTTATAATTTTGATACTTGGTTATCAAAAATAATTTTCCTTTTTAAATAGATAAGTGGCTCAACACACATGTTCATTATATGATACTTTTTTACATGCATATATATAATTATGTATCTTTACCTTAAGTAGTAGAAAGTAGAAACTTTACGTTTCGTGTCGTTTCTACGTTTTACGTTTCTACCACCCCTATCTGTTTCTACGTAGAAACTCGAGTTTGACAACATCGCAGGCCATATACCGATAATTATATTCATAACAGGTAACAGGCTTGGTCAGGCTGACACATTTAAACACAGACTTAACCTTTTAAGACCAAAGCTCGGCTCGGCTCGACCCATTAACATCCCTAATATAACCATTATCATCATATACGTATTATATTGGATATCGTAAAGAATTAATTCAACCTAAAAGCTTAAAACTATTGGGTGAGATTATTTTAATAATTTTTATATATCTCTAACATAAGTTCCTCACAAGAGAGCCCATCAAACTTGAATGGTAGATGATGCATCAGGTACAACTTACCAACTACCACAAAGAAAATGGAAATGACGAGGATTGAATCTAGGACACCGAGACTTTGAAACCAAAAAACCAATTTAACTTAAAATATTAAATTGTTAAGTGAGGCTACGTAATAATTTTTATATAACTCTAACATATATTTTTATCTTAATTTTTTAAACTCTTATAACAATATAACTGAAATACAATTATATATATATATATATATATATATATATATATATATATTTGTGTCATGTTAAGGTCTATTTCATGGGCGAGAAATTATTCAACCTGAACATGACATGTATTGGTTTACGACTAAGGATGTTCTTACTACTAGAAAAATTTATTACCAATCCACTATCTCCATAATCATCATTGGATCAACATTTTCTCTTTCTTCAAAATTTCTTTAGTATTCTCTTTCTTTGATCCAATGATAATTGTGGAGGTAATGAATTAGTAGTGGATATTTTTAGTAGTAAGAATATATCTCCTTTTCATTTACAGGTCAAAAGTTTAGATATAGACACAATCCGTCACATGTCACTGGTCATGAGTCGCATGGATATACATGCAAAAATTGAAAATTTATTTATTTATTTTTTTAAAAAAACTTATAAATAGCAAGAAAGTCTGAATGAAATATTTGGGTTGAACTATGACTTGCAGCAAATTCTGTCAAAATAATCAAAATTCTAATTTCTTTTTTGTTTTTTGACAAAAAAAAAAATCACGAGTTGACATAATAATAAAGGTCAAATTCCCAAGCTCGAACACAACCCGTTTGGGTTACGACACGTTTTGTTATCCCTACTCGTAACGTTATTCTCTTTTTAATGTTCCGTCTCATAATTTTATTATTTTTTATTGTTTAAATGATCATTTTCTCCTTTTATATTAAGGTTAAAAATTTGAAATTAATTTAATATTTTTTATTAATAAATATTGGTGTGTAGTTATTTTATTTTTGTTATATTTATGATTAATTATTTATAATATTTTTTTTCATTACTTATGTCATTCATTATTTAATAATATTCTTTATGTCTGAATATATTTAGTAGTGTATATTAATTATTTTTAAGTAATATATTTTTTATAGTATGTAACAAGATATATTACTCAAATAAATAATCTTTGATATGTTGATTAAAAAAATAGTAATTTTATCATTGTAGGATTTAAATATAATGTCTAATTTGCCGTCTAGTGATGGTCTACAGTGGCGTATAGAGCCGGCAAAACTAGCTTTGCTCGGCGAGCCAACCCGCCAAACGGGGCGGGGCAGACTAAGTTTTTTAACCCATCTCAAAAGCGGGGCAGGACAGGCTCATATTTTGGCAGGTTGATGGCGGACATAGGCGGGCCGAGACGGGTCAGTGTAAAATAAGCTCGGGCTGGCAGGCCAACTCACCCAACCCGCCAAACGGGACGGGGCGGGCGGACTCATTTTTTAGCGGGGTGGGACAGGGCGGGGCGCCCACTTTGCCACCTCTAGTGGCATAGCCACCTTGTTGCTTGGTAGTGCCTTGGCACTACCTTTGTTTCAAAATTTTATACTTATTATATATAAATATATATAATTATATGATTAATTATAATTTGGCCATGTCTAAAATTATAATTTGGCACTATCTAAATAAATATAACAAAATTGTAATATTTTTATCTTCAACTTTTAATTTTTATATTTTCCCTCATTTTTTTAACCACTCATTTGTCATTTTACTTTTTTAAACATATTTTTATTTTTTATTTTTATACCCACATCTTTTACACAATTCTCTCTCCCCCCTCCCCAACCCACCCCCCACCCTTTTTTTTCTCTTTTCCAACCAGCATACCAAAATATCCTTCCTCCATATTGCCCTAAGTCTTGTTCTTTTTTCTCAAAACCAACCCCTGCCGCCATCCAACAAGAAACTCAATCAACCTCCCTAATGCATAGCAAAAATTTGTTAGTTTTGGAGAGCAAATTTTTAACAAATGATTATTAGCCATATGGTTTAGCTAATTAAAAAAGAGCATAACAATTTCATTTCGTCTCCACTTTCATCAAAGAAATTTGAATCCATTTGATGTATGACTAATTACAGCATGGACCTATTACTATTATAAATTTTTATATTTGAAATGTTTATCAGAAAGATTAGTACATTTTTACATGTTTGTTTTTATATATAATAATAAAAATTTCAATGTTACGTGACATTATTTAGTAAATAATTTAGATAAATATGCTAGAATTCATAATAAATTTTTTTTCCTGATAAATTTGTGTAATTATCATAAATATTTTGATAATTTAATATGTTAAATTTTTTGGGACTATCTAAATTTTTTTCCTCGCTCGCCGCTGATGGTCTACTCATTTAGTCCCAGTGAATGAAAGTGTTAACGATACAAGAAGTGGAGATGTTGCAGCGCATAGGAATTAGAGAACTGAGCAAAATTTTGACCATTAAATGGCCATAGTTTTTAACTCTTTATAACATTGTGATTAGCATGTTTTGCATCACATAACTAATAAGAAGAGGCTACTAATTAAACGCTTAATAATTGGAGGCGAAATATGTTATGATGCGATGAAGATTCTGCCCAAAGTCAGAATTCTATTGAGTTCTCCAATCCATATACGGTGTGACAGTGATACATGCACTTTTTGCATCGCTAACACTAATTCTTCTATCGGACCTTTGTGAATAGATCATTCACAACACAATGCGCCAGACACAATATTTAATCTTACAATAAAAAAATAACAAAATTTTTTAATCGACAAATCAAAGATTTTTTTTTTTTGGTAAATAAAAATCAAAGATTTTTACTCGAGAATATCCACACAAAAAAAAAAAGATTTTTACTCGAGTAATATATCCTGTTGCGTAATATAAACAATATATTACTTTAAAAATTAATATAATTATAGAATAATAAATGACATAACTGAATTTATTATTAAACAACAAATGCATAAATATCAAAACAACAAATGATGATAAATGACAAAATTATTGTAAATAATCAACAATAAATATAACATAAAAAACAAAATAACAGAAATACCGTTTAGGCTATCGATGTGATAATTGAAGTAGTGAAGGCGTTGTTTGTGGTATTTCTGAGAGGGGAAGCAGGATTTCATAAATGTCATGACTTGTGAGAACAGAAAGAGGACCAGTCACCGTGTTGTTATTTCGCTTTAGTGTTTACTTACTACTTTCTATTTTCTAGCAGTATCTGTAATGGAACTTTAAGTACAATTTCTAAAACTTGGAAGGGCGTATTTTTTTGTCTTATGCTCTCTTACCCCGTTAATCGTAGGAAGACTGACCATTTTGTCATGTTTGTCAAAAAAATTTACCAGTCACGCCAACAGTAAATTTTGTCAAAATGTCACGCGACATATTTCGCTACATTGTCTAGCAAAATATGTTTGCATATAATTCGCTACACAGTGTAGCAAAGTATGTTATGTCAAACTGCACAGTCAGAAAAAATGACACGTGTCAAGCAGGCAGAAATTCGCTACATTGTGTAACGAATTATGCTTGGATTCTGCCTGCTTGACACATGTCATTTTTGCTGACTGTGTAGCCTGACATAACATATTTCGCTACACTGTATAACGAATTATATGCAAACATATTTTGTTACACAGTATAACAAAATATGACACGTGACATTTTGACAAAATTTACTGTTGACATGAGAGTCTGGTAAAATTTTTTTGCCGACCATAATAAAATGGGCAGTGTTCCTTAATTGTATCTCTGCTGAATGTCATTATCTTCTTTCAGAACACATTCAATTTACTCGTTTATGCAATATAAAGTCAGATACCTGGAAATAGTAGGATTAATTATAATACAATTTTCTCGTGCAACGTATAAAAAAAATAGTTGAAATTTTTTCCCTTCTCTTTATAAAAATTTCACTTACTTTTTTTTTGTATGTTCTATAAGATAACATGAAAAGTAATATCTCCTTAATTATTTTAACTAAAGTAAACGGTATTGTGTCTTATAATTTGATTCAGAGAAAGACAGACAGAGAGAGGCTTTTATGACAGAACTTAATGCTTTAATGGGCTTCAGTGGACCCAAATTTAGTTATGTGATGGTACTTAACGGAATCAGGATTTCTAACTCCAAATAAGAGTTTGCCCAATTATACAGATCATAGACAGCCGGTTCTTTAAGGAGGCAACAAGTACTCAAACTACTGTCTAGTTAATGAATTATTTCTTCTTGGACCTGACTGCAAAAACCGCGAAAAAACTCATCAATTGGTTTTACAAAAAAAATTCCAGAAAAATATTTCTGCAGTTAATACAAATAAGTTATCTGCATTTATTTTGAAAACGACATTGTTTTGAAAGTAAAAGATTAGAAAATTAAAATTATAAAGACTATAATAACCCTGAAATAAATTAAAATTATAAAGACACTATGATTTTCGTCCCAAAACAATGTCGTATTGAGCTTACTGCAGATAACTTATCTGCAGTGACTGCAGAAAAATCGAAACCTTTTTTTTTTTATCTGATTCGCTTTAAGAGATAAAGGAATTAAAATTAAAATTTTTTAGGTTCAATTATGATATACTAGAAGGATATTCAAGAAAGTAGTTGAGAAGTAGATGAAATTCTGATACATAATTTCGATTCTTTTTGGTAATCAAAACTTGTCTAAGTGAAAGTTTAACTATTTATGCATGTCAATAAAAGCACTCGTTGTAAAACGTGACATGATGTTGTTCTTTTGGGCATCAAAAGCTCTGCTTACTTGTACATAGGATGCACTGAATGGGTAAATTTGTAATTTTCAATTGCCCATAACTTAGGTAAATTCCCATCCAAATTGGATGATCCAAGTCTGGGAATCGTGTGATGTTTCTCTTTTCTTAAGGAAAAGCAAAGCATAATACTAATATCTTCGTCTTGTTTTGAAATGAGATTTTCTTGAAGATTTTTAAAGTGGAAATATATGGAATATATTCCGGAACCATTATTAAGGTAATAAGGTTAAGATTTGCTCATACTTTGGGCAAGGTACGTCAAAGCAAAGTATGACACGTAATGAATATGGCTTTTTCTTTTTCATTTCTTTCTTTCACGGTGGCAATTAAATTTTGACTAAAATTTTACATTAGAGTACATTTAGTACAATGCGATTAACCATTACATTTTTTTCCCCCTCCGTTCGTGACGAATATTAGAGTTAGAAACCAACTTCTAACTCTAATAACGAACTAATACAACACATGAATTCATTGAATTGCTTTTCAGCTCTTGGGGGCAAAATTTGTACGCTTTTTTGACCTAATTAGCACGTGAGACATGTACTAGTAGGCCACAAAGAACGGCCCCTATTGAGTATTGTTAGTGTCAATTTTGTTTTTGTTTTCTCTTCTTTGACTAAAGACATGACCTATTGAGTATTGTTAGTCCCAATCTTGTTTTTAGGTCATGTCCATAGGCAGAATGTTATTGGGTTAATGTAGAAGATCTCAAAGACAGCTAGTTTTCACACCCAAATTTACATGGCAAATAGCCCCATAAATTTGGAAATAATAATGAATTGCTTCTGTTTATCATTGTCCCTGACCTGACCCATTTCATCAAAATGGTAACGCAACCTCCCCCAAGAACAAGAGTTTCTCAATTATCAGTTTTATTTTTCAGAATGATTCTCGAATATACACATTGCAACTGTCGGCACTAAACAATCACACAGAATCCAATGTGGACTAAATCCAGCAATGTTTCACTATATTCTCTTCACCGCACTTGATATAAAGCACTGTGTTTATAAAGAAAATATAAATAGGCTTAGAAATCATAAGCAATAATAGTTATTCATGAGCTCAAGCCTAAACTATTAAAAAAGAGAAATAAAAAAAAAAAAAAAACCCCAAGATCCACAAGAGTACCTGAGACTCCCGTTGGCTTTTGTCATCTAAATGCAAAATAAGAACCATATCAATAGCAACAACTAGTATATCTAACCACAAGCCATGGCTAACTCATTGTCTAGATGTGCTTAAATCTAGCTTAAGCTTTATCTGTTTAACAAACAAACCAAGCATGGCCTGAACCTGAAACCAGCCAACAACTTGGATAATACTCGAAACTCTCAGACTGTAATCGACTTTGCATAACTCTGAAAGTTTTTATTATTATTATTATGCAGAGGTCAATAATCCACATGCTAAGCATTGATATATAATATATACAAGTCGAAGTGAAAGCATGGATTGATACAGTGTTGAATAAATAGTAATCAAACTAAATGCTAAACTAGCAGAATAAGGTACAATAATTTATGGTAGGGTAACAAGATTCTATACCATATGTACAAATATGTACAACAGTGACTAGGGACCCACATCAGTTATGACTTATGAGTTATGACTCCAACAAAACAGCGTTTTAAGTTTACATCTTGGCAAGCTAAAGCTTCAGAATTAGCTTGCCTCCTAAAAACAGACCTCTCCACTAGAAAGAAACGAAGCCACTAAAGCCAACAAAATAAAAGGGGGAAATAAATAGCCTATAGAAGCAGAAAAAAAAAAAAAAAAAAAGGCTTAACAATGGCACAATTGATAGAATTAAAAAGAATAAAAAAAAAAGTAATGAAAGGAGTCTTAAAGTCCTCACTAGCAGAAGGAGTTATTAAGGCAAGAAATAAAAAGGCTATAAAATAACCAAAATTGTCTATCTTCATGATTTTCCCTTCCCTGTAGCTCCTTCACGCTGATTACGAAAATGACTGAGAAGTTGTTGCGCCTGCATGTATGTGAACAACACGTTAGTTAGAATTTCTTCCACATTTCAGATTATGCTTATGGCTTTGGATACTGTATGCCATGACCATCAATGTTCATATACTCATTCATAAGTTTCAGTGTTACTGAAAATTTCCATGTGAAAATAAATATATCTTTGAGCATGCATTATGTTTTCTCCTATGTATCTACTTGATAGGAGAAAACATACTGAATGCACTGCTGCGCATATCTTAGAAAGCAAGATTTCAGTACTTATTCCAACAAACTGAATGTGTAACCATGATTGAACCCCAAGGTTTGAACACTCTACCTAGAGATGGATAACAGCTAATTGAAATGGAGTAAACTGAAGGTATATGAACATAACAAAAATTTAACCGCCAAAATAGATGACAAAGACAAAAGAAGATTAGCTCCATACCTTTTCCTTTGCTCTTGTTGTACCAGACTGAGATAATGCAACTAGGGGAGGTACAGCCCCTTCTTGGAGAATGAGGGTACAAAACTTACGACTATGAAGACATAGTTGCAAGAGAATTGAAGCAGCATTTTCCTTTCCCCTCTGTGAACCTGATTCAACAATTTCAACCAGTAACGGGATACCCCCTTCCCTTGCAATTCCTAATCGACCCTCTGCAATTGTTGACAGGTTTGCCAAAAGAGCAACAGCTTTGTCAACCAATCCATCAGCAGGGTTCAATAGCAGAACCAGAAACTTCACAGCTCCAGCTTGAACTATACGAGCTTTATTCTCATGAAATATTGATAGGTTAAATAAAGCAGTAGCAGCATCCTTCTTTCCCCTAAGAGTTCCTGAGGCCAGAAGATCCACCAAAGCTTTAACTGCACCAGAACGGCCGATTTTTGCCTTATTGTTATCTATTACAGAGAGGCTGAATAGAGCTGCAGCCGAATTCTCCCTGGCACCATCATTTCCTGTCTGCAAAACATGGATAAGTGGTTCTATGGCTCCTGCTTCCGTAATCAAGGCCTTGTTGGCTTCATTAATTGACAAATTCAGTAGAGCTGTCACAGCATGTTCTTGTGTTATCTGTATGTCTGAATATAGCAGTGAGAGTAAAGGCCGGATAGCCCCACACTGCCCTACAATGATACGGTTTTCCATATTATGCTTAGTACATAGCCTCAATTCTTCTGCAGCGGCAGTCTGTGTTTCATTTGATTGACTGTGGAGGTCTTCAATCAACTTATTGACATGAGATGTGGTGGTCAGTTCATCAGATCCTAAGTTGGAAACAGGATGGGAATCAACTTTTGAATGGCTAGTAATAATAATATTATTATTCTTAATATCCATATTTCCAATCTCCATCTGTCCCATTTTTGATCCAGGGCTTTGAAGTTGCTTTTCTGATAACCAAGGAGAAATTCCTGGTTCTTTTTTTGCAAGGGAAGCAGGACAGCCATTAGTAATTTCTCCAGACAACTCCACATTTTGATGCTTATTAGATATCCCTGGCATCTCTTTTGAAACTGGAAGTACATAATCAGTACTAGAAATAGAACTTGAAAATGATTCACTCCTGCTGTAACTACATGAAGGTGCAGGGGATTGTTGCTCAAACTTTTCTGTCTCTCCACTCTGGCTTCCATTGGATTCTCCACTTAATCTGAAAGCGTTATCACCCTTTTTCTTCTCAAATGCATTTCCAGTTTGAAAAGATGATCTTGAATTGGAATTGCTACTATGTAAAGAAGAAAAACTACACACACGATCTAAATCATGATGCAATAAATAATCTGACGGGGACGAAATATGGGCAGAATTACTGTGTTTCGAGTTAATGGAAAGTTTGACATTATTTTCATCACACCAATTTGCTATCATAGCTTTAACAGTATAATTGGGAATGAGATTTGTATGGGTAAGTCTTTGATGAGTCTTGGGACAAACAGTCAGACCGTGATCAAGCCACTTTTGGATGGATTGCCTCTCATATGTTTGACCTGAAGCCACAATAACAGGATCCAACATGAGTTCCAATGATAAAGGACATCGAAAGTATGGTGGGATTGAGACACTACTTTTGACTTCAGAGCACTCAATTTTCATTACATAATCACGTAAATTGCACATAAGATTCACAATTTGGTTAATTTCATCCATGTTCCCTTTGGTTTTATCGCCTTCAGCATTCAACCTTTCCTTTTCCACAGCAATACTTTCTTTCAGGAGCTCCTGGTTTGATGTAAATTCAAGTAACTCTATCATTTCCTTTAGATGTTCATAGCAAGGTTCAATATTATCCCTTTGATTTCTCAGTGCTTCTTCTATATAGATCATTGCTTGTTCTTTCTTAAGACACTGGAGTTCCTGTATATAGTGCTGAAAAAGTTGCTAGCAATTAGTCTCATAATTTTATTGGTCAAGAAGACACTCAAAAAAACTGATAATAACTTTTCCTGCCAAACACAGTAATTTGAATTTCCCCCCTCCTTTTCCTTTGGGAGGGGCATCAGATAGGAGCATAATGACCAGGAAAAAAGTAACTTCCAACCATGGACATACCTGAAGATTAGCCAAAACGGAAACTGATGCAGGTGACTTTAGGAATCTAACTATCATATGACAAATCTTAAGTGAAGCGCCCTGTAACTTAATCAACAATTCCCCACTTTGAAGAACCTAAAAATAGAATAATCCCAACAAAACAGTTAAGAGTTTGCAATCAACCTTTCCAAAAGAAGAAAGAGATATTGAGGAGGTATTGGTGGTTCATTTTTTCCTTTCAACCTTGTTCAAATGCCAACAAAGAGTCTTAGGATCTTAAACAAAAAGAAATAACAGTTACTGAATAATGGTGTTAGTTTGAGTATAAGACTTAAGTAATTACTTACACTATGAATCTTGCTCATCTTTGAGTACCAATTTTCAATGAACTCCCTAGCTTTATTAACCCGAATGTCCAATTCTTCACATTCTCTATACAGATTTTCATCCAAAGGGATTTTGTAATCCACAACATCATCAAGCACGGGTTTCAAATGCTTTAACACACCAACCATATTATTAATGTTCTTCTGAAGGGGCATAGGTTTCACTATTTGGCAAGAAACTAGATGAATGAATCGAGAGATGCTGTTGATAAGACATTTAACAGAAGTTGTATCCGTTTGACCTGCTTTGATAAGACCATATAACAAACTAACATTACAAAAACGATTAAAAAATTAAAAAGGAAACATTTGTAATATGTACCAGGGAATCAAGTTGAATTTTAAGATAGCCTCCTTTTTTTGTGTGGCTAAAATGCAGGTAACCCCCTCTAGCACTAGGTCAACTGCAGAAAAACTCCCTGTGTTTCAAAACTCAGCAGCTTGGCTCCTTAAACTTATCAAACAAGGTAGAGTAGTATAAATTTAACCCTTGTGCATGTGTAGCAAACCCTTGTAAGGAGCCAATATGCACGGTTTGGTAAGTTCAAGGAGAGTTGCTAAGTCTTGAACCATATGAAAGTTTTCTTCAATTGACCTATAATTGAAGGGGATCCCTAGCATTTTAGCCTTTATTATTTATTCATTTTCAGTTCTGACTTTCCAACAACAATTAGCAATTAAAAGTAACTAGACTTTATTATTGAGTAATAGTACCACATGTTTGTGTCCATGCATAAACAAATATCAGCAACTAAAGACTCAAATACATAAACATTTTTGAATGTCCAGCTAAATTAAATAAGAGTAATAGATTTGCATGAAACCAACTGAAACAAAAACGAAAGGCAAATGGATTTCACTTGCAGGTAAAACGGGGTCTAGTACAAAATTAGAAAGAGATTATCAATGATTCACTAAGTGAGGCCAAATGAAATAGCTGATACAGGCCTACTCCAACAAATTCTCCTAATTCAATAACAACGTAAACTCAAATGATCCTAATCTAACTTTCAAACAGAATTTTCATCTTCTACAATCATATATTAATAATAATAACATGCTCCAAATCACTCCCTCTTCTAGACAACTTCTCCCTAGCTTTTCCACCAACCAGTTATCTTTCAATAACCAACACAACAAATCACTCACAAAGAGCTTCAACAACAACAACATAGCAAAAGGTACACAATTGTTAAGGAATTTCTCAAACGTATAACACCCTCGCTAATCCTCACAAAACCCAGAAACCACCCAAAGCTCATACTTTTGGTAAAAAATATCAGAAGATTCCCAATGAATCAAAAACTAAAAAAGGGCACCTAAAAAAGTCATAAAAACATTAAAAAAAAAAAAAACTTTGGATAATTGCATTTGCATACCTATATGCATGGTTCTGAAACTCGAACGCTGCTACACAGGTAAAAGAGATCCTGATCAATTCCAAACTATGAGAATTGAAGTTTCCATAAGCAAAGTGATTAATGAATTCCAATGGTCACTGAAGGCCTTTCTCTTCATTCCTGGGAAGCCTAAGGCAGAGGGTCCAACAACTTAAGGGAAATTTTGATCAAATTAAGAAAACAAAATAAACATAGAAAACAGATAAAAGGTTAAAGTGGTGGGTCCTTAAAATTGTAATATGGTTGTAGGTTTGTTGGATTTTGTGGGAAAAATTTAATTAAGAACATAATACCAAAGTTAATACTGGATTTGAGATGTCATTCACTAGATTAGGGCTTTTTGACCCTTATGCCCCTTAATTAATAATTAATTACCAAATTGCCCCTCATTCAAAACTATTTCGAAAATTTACCCTCCCCAACAAACATAACACCAATCTGCCCCTGTTTGACCGTTGACCACGAAGCCTACCCGGGTACACCATTACCTACCCGGGTAAATTTTGAAACTTTTTATCTACCCGAGTATGTAGGGGTGTACCCGGGTAGAGTTCTTGAATCTGGGAAAATGTTTGAATTATTTACCCGGGTACGTAGCAGTGTACCCGGGTAAATCGCGTCCAGAAACCCCAATATGTATGGGTTTCGGCCATTGTTGCGAGGTATAGGGTTTTTGAAACCCCAAATCTTTCTCTCTTACCCTCTCTAATCCGAAACATCACACATATTTCATCTCATCATTTCAGAAAGCTGAATCTTGGGGGGACATTGAGATTACATCTCCACACTCCCATTTTGTGCTAAAAAATCTGAACCAACCTCCAAACCCAAAACCTAGATCTAATTTTTGTGTGAAAGATGAGTTCAAGTCCAAACATGGTTCCTATAGTTGTTTACTACAATGGGAGGCATTTTGAAGGTCCGAACGGTGTCCGATTTGAAGGAAAAACAAAAACGATGAAAATCAAAGTGGGCACTACATGCAATGAACTGAAGGAGAGAATTCTTCAAAAAATGGGGTCAGAAGGCATACATTCCATCCACCGCATGATAGCCAGGTTAGAGACTGTAGTGGATATGGATACAATATACTACATTGGAAACGATATAAATGATGATGAAGATGTGGAGTTCGTAACAGATGCGTTTGTTGAATGGAAAGTATTAAAATATATTGAGATATATGTTGAAGTTGATGTTGGACAATCTTCATCTTTACCGGTGCATACAACCACTACTGCACACTGTACCGGTCAAGAAGATACAGTTGTACGATCTTCTGCACCTCCTCAGGTAGCATGGGATGAGGATGAAGAGGATGAAGACGAGGACTATGTGGACAGCGAAGAGGAGGGAGAACCTGAAAGTGCTATTCCAGAAGGTGATTCGTCAGACACTGATGTGGACGGTAATTTTGAGGCTGACATGAGCGCCGTAAGTCTCGGTACCCCAGCCTTGTCACCACTTCATGTCGACCCAGTCAGTAGTGGTAAGTTATTAAATTTGAATATTTGCTTTAGACAATTTATTATTTGTGGTAAGTTATTAAATTTGACATGATCTTTAGATGCAGGGTCTGAGGAGCCATTCTGGAATGAAAGCCAACATTATTCATTCATTAACTGGGTGCACCCTAATGACGAGTTGGAGATCCTATATGGCGATGATGACTTGCACGGAGGTTGGAAGTTAGGAGATCCGTTATTTGTGCAACAAGAATTTGGGTCCAAACCAGAATTGCAACATGCTGTGAAGATACATTGTATGAAGGGGCGCAGGACAGCCATAGTTGAAAAAAGCGACGAGTCAAGATTTGTTATGAAGTGTAAAAACCATGCTGACGGTTGTCCCTGGTATATGAGGGCAATTAAGCCGAAGAAGGGAGCTAACTGGGTGGTCCGTAAATGGGGTCAAGGTCACACATGCCTAAATCAAGGCCTAGCACAGGATCATAGACAGTTGGATTCAAATGTCATTTGTGCGGCTATAATGAGTATGTATTCTACTGTTTATTTAATGATTCAGATTAATTGAGAATATGGTAAAGTTAATTTTTTTTTTCCAGATATGTTAAAGGAAGATCCATCCACAAGACCAGCTCTGATACAGGAGAGGATACAGGGAACATATGGATACAACATAACGTACAGGAAGGCCTGGAAGGCAAAAATGAAGGCCATCGTTAAGTTGTTTGGTGACTGGGAGAAATCGTACGCATTCTTGCCAAATTGGCTAAAGTATATGACGGAGGTGAATGTGGGTTCTGTGTTCAAACTTGATACAAATCAATGTTTTGATGAACGTCGGGTTTATACAGACAGGGCCGTATTTCAAAGGGTTTTTTGGACATTTCACCAATGCATTGAAGCATTCAAACACTGCAAGCCTATAATTCAAATTGACGGCACTCATCTGTATGGGAAGTACAGAGGTACTCTATTGATTGCAACATCTCAGGATGGAGATGGATTTCTGCTCCCTATTGCCTTTGCTGTTGTTCCTCCAGGTGAGTAAATAATTTTGCTTTGGGGTATGTGAAAGCATGTGACCCTTCTTTGCCACTTCATACTGTAAATATTTTCTGAGCTCATCCCTATTGACTTTGTTGTTGTTCCTCCAGGTGAGAGGTTGGATGATTGGTCCTGGTTTCTTAGCCTTTTACGTTTTCATGTCACACACAGGCATGGTATTTGTCTAATATCCGATCGTCATCGAAGAACTAATGCATATGTCATGGTTTTTTGCAGGGTACACATGTTCAAAGATAAATTTCGACATTAGGTACAAGGAATTTATCGAGAACAATCCTGAAGTTGCTTCATGGTTGGATGCGATTCCGAATGAGCAATGGTGCAGGTCGTATGATGAGACAGGACGTAGGTTTGGTCATATGACAACTAACCTATCTGAGTGTGTGAATAAGGTGCTTCGTGGAGCACGAAATCTGCCTATATCTGCATTGGTCAAGATGACATTCAGTAGACTCGTTGAGTATTTCGTCAAGAGACGTGAAGGGATTGAAAAAGATATCTCACAAGGTTGGATAATTTCAAAGAAGGTTGAGGCAGCGTTGCAAAAAAATGATGAATTGGCTGGCACTTATCGTGTGAGGATATATGATAGTGACCTGTTATTGTTTGAGGTTGAGGATGCCTACAATCAATCTACACACGAGGTCGGTGACATCATGAGAGTGGACTTAATCAATCGTACATGTC